>NC_089747.1:52429623-52482123 GCF_040412425.1 Macrobrachium rosenbergii
AACCATGTTCACTTCTTCATTCGTTAAATCACTATATTTTTCCAAATTACAGTCCTTTAGTTATTTCCACACTGTTCCTTCCGCCAGACGGGTAAAAGATAAAGCAAAAGTTTAAACCGTAGCCTAAGGCAACTGGAGTTACATTCTATCCAGCTGTTTGTTTGATAAGTTGACGACACATTCATGATTACGTTGTTGGTCCAAGGGCTTCTTTCAATCAACTTTGTTGGTCTTTATGAACAATAGAGCAAGGTGTTGGTGATTATAGAATAAGCGAGAGTGAAGTGCTGAAACCATAATTTTGTTGTAGCAATTTTTTTAATTTGTCCTCTTAATGAAAATGAAATGGCAAAAGAACCTAAATAACATCCTGCTCCACGCCACTTGGAAGCATTGTTTCTCAAGAAGTAACAAATATATATATATATATATATATATATATATATATATATATATATATATATATATATATATATATATATATTCACTGTATATATGTTTAGCTTGAACAGCTTACTTCTATGTCAAGGCCAGTACTTATGTCAGGGTTGTTTATATGTGACTCACCCTTTTGGGCGTCTTGTATATGTATCTTTTTTGTATGCTGCGTCTCTCACAAGATGGGAGGAGGTGTAAAAATAAATTAGTCTCTCACGAGGCCAAATCTAAAAAAAAAAAAAAAAACTTTCGGCATCATTGGGAAGCTTTGTGTCAGCGCCTCTTGGTGCCACTACGACAAGCTGTGTCTACTCGAAGGAGGACCTATTAATCACCTCCGGAGGATATGTCAAGGAAGTTCTCGTCCCGACTATTTCATTATTGGAATTTTTTTTTTTTAGAAATGAGTGATTAAGAAGTTATTTTTTCTTTAATTTTCATAATTTTCATACCTCATAAACTTATTATTATTATTATTATTATTATTATTATTATTATTATTATTATTGGGAGCAACAACAGAGAGCAAGCTCGTGCTTAAGAAAATGTTCATCTATAAAAAAATACATAGATAAAAAATAAGTAAAAACAGACAAATTCTTTTGCAATTATGAAGGAATACCTTAAAATATTTATAAATAAATCACTGACGATGTAGAATTGTTTAAAATAGTAAAAACCAAAAAGAAAACCATAAAAATAAAATAAGCGTTGTGTACAAGGAAAGGACACAGACCATGGCCTGAATGCAAATTTAATGTAAATTAAAATGTTGATAAAAGTTATCAAAACACAATTCCTGCTGCACCATGTTAAGTATTGACTCATAAATATGAAAAAATACTAAGTAACATAAAACATTCCATGTTATGATTTAGTATAAAGCCAACAAAAGTGGAATACACAATAAAATACACATTTTCCTTGTGTACAAGGCTAAGTAAAATACAATCTCAACTTACAATTGATGTTAAAAGCTTGGTAAAGAAAGCCACCGTCCTTCCTACTTTGTTAAGTGCTTTTCTCTACTATTTCCAGTGATTCCATAATCAGTACACCAAAATAAATGACAAACGAAACTCCCTTGATTTCACAAGGGTTAAGGCCAGGTTCGATCTTTTGGTGGCTTTAGAATTAGGTCTTGAAAGCGCTAAATAACTGATTTCCTATTATTTCAGTGGAAGGTAAAAAAACAAAGAAGAAATAATTCTGACCTAGTCATGTGGTTCATTGACAAAAAATCTTCTAAATAAATAAAAAAAATAAAAAATGCGTCAAGTTTCTTGGTGCCCATAAATTTTTACTGCGTAGGTTATGAAACTCTCAGCCAGTCCATGAAACTTTCAGCCACGGTCGGTGTGGTGGCCTGTGTTCTTGGTACCTAAACCGGTGCCGACTACAATTTAATTCAAAACTAAGTATACGAGGCTACAGGGCTGCAATTTGGCTCTGATGATTGGAGGTGGATGATCAACGTGCCAATTCTGCAGCCCTCTGGCCTCGGTATTTTAAATCTCAGGGAAAAAAAGTAATGCGGACGGATATTTCAAATAGCCATCTACAAAGTTTTTCTTTTGCTAAAAACACACAAACAAATGAGAAACCCCAGACGGGAAAAATGATAGTGCAAACTCTTAACAAAGACTTGAAATACAGTGGACTAGTATTGAAGGCATCAGAATTTTCAGTTTGTTGAAGAACCGACTAAAATATTTTGACATTTTTCGATTCTCGTTGCAAAGTGTCCTGAATAAGAATATCTCGAATTAGCATCCGCTGAAACTGGAATATTAATTTCATTTGTGAGTCTTTGCCAGTGATCAAAGACTTTATGGTGGTTCCTTGTTTTACAACTGAATCAAAGTTATATTATGATATGTTGGTTGATCCATGGCTAAAGAACTCGATCCAGTATTTTACATTAGTTCTCTCTCTCTCTCTCTTCTCTCTCTCCTCTTTCTCTCTGTTCTCTCTCTCTCTCTCTCTCTGTGTAAATTTTGTCCAAACTCCAGCATTTAGAAATTCATCAGTTAACAGTTTTTCAATTGTAATTTAATTGACAAAAAATAAAAAAGAAAATATGGACAAAAACAAATTCTTCAGGTCAGCCTGTAACAGCTGATTTCAGCTCAGTCGTCTGCTAAAACTATTTTAATAATAATAACTGCCTTTGTTTTCCTCTCTCCCCTTATACATCCATTCATATATATATATATCCCCAATATATCTTATATATATACTCTATGGCTAAAAATCATTCAATAAGACTCTGACCGGGACATTGCCTGATAAACAGACCATACCCCACCTCTGATCCACCTGACAGGTGTCATGGAGGCGGAGTTTGGAAACTCATTAACATTACTACCCTCGTACTGTGTTTACAAATATGATAATCCTATTTTCATATATCTCTACTGCCTACCTTAAAGTTTAAACAATTTACAAATTTCTTTTGATATTAAAGGATCAAGTTTATACATCCCTTGACTGATATTCATATTATGGTTGTAACTTTCTTTTATGAAGCTAGATTCAATTATGTTCCTTTCCAGTGCATTATTAGAATATACAATCCTTTTTGCCCCTTCCCAGTTGATAGCATGATTGTTCTCACTAACATGTACAAATATACCACTGTTCCCTTGTGCATATCTCACACATTTCTTATGTTGTTCAATTCTTTTTCCAGTGCTTTCCCGGTTTGGCCAATATAAAAGTTGTCACAAGACTTACACGGAATTTTATATACACATCCTTTAATATTGTCTGGGAGTTCTTGATAAGTACATTTTCATTGTTGTATTGTTCTTAAATGCGACATTAACACCAAAATTCTTAAGAAGATGAGGATATCTTTCATACTATTATTATAAGGCAGAACAAGCAAATTTTTTTGTGTTGTAAGGTTCTTTCTGGTTTTGATACACAGTCTTTTTGCCGCTTCAAATGCACTGTTTAATACACTATCAGGATATTTCAATTTTTTGCCTGCATTCCTAATCTTATCTATTTCATCATCAATATATTCAGGGCTACATACCTGTAATGCTCTTAAAAACATAGATGAAAACACTGACTTTTTAACCTTATTGCTTTGTCCAGAATAGAAATGCACATAGGAAGAAATATTAGTGGGTTTTTCTATGCACACTATATTTAAACCCACTACTATTTCTTCGTATGAGGACATCCAGAAACGGTAAGCACCCATCATTTTCCATTTCCATCGTGAATTTAATTGATGGTACTAATTGATTTAACTTAGCAAAAAGTTTTTACATCTTGGTTCCCTGGCCATACACAAATTATGTCGTCAACATACCTAAACCATGTTACATTACGTGGGATTATGTTGTTTAATATCTTCTTTTCAAAAAATTCCATATATAAGTTACTTAACACTGGGGATAGAGGGTTTCCCATTGCCATACCAAAATTTTGTGAGTAAAATTTACCATTAAATTCAAATTTACAATCTTTTACATAATTTTAATCAGTTCAATTAAAGTACTTTTTAGAAAATGGGATATCCAGCTGTGTGTTCTCTAACAATTCAGATAAAAACGCCATCAGATCATCTATTGGTACCTTTGTGAATAGTGATACAACATCAAAACTTACAAGCCTGGATTCACTATTAATCTCTACACTATTTAGTTTATTTATCAGGTCCACATTATTCTTGATATTTGCATTTGAGATGGTACCTACTAATGGGTTGAGAATATCTACTAAGGCTTCGCTAGCTTGTATGATGCGGAACCAACTGAACTGATAATTGGCCTGGCAGGAAAGTTTGCTTTGTGAGTTTTTATTGTACCATACATGTATGGTAGCGATGGAGAGGTCACACACAACTTCTTTATAAGGCTTTCGTTACCTTTTAACAGGTTTTTCACTTTCTTATTGAAACCACTATTCACATTGTCTATCGGGTTCTTATTTAATTCTTTATATGTGTTATCATCACCTAAAAGATTTTGCATTTTTTCTATATATTCACTTTTATTTAAAATTACAAGGGCGCCTGATTTATCTGCTTTTTGTCATGTGTATATCTTTATCTTTTTCAGTTCATTAATAGCAACCATAAATCTTTTGGGGACGTTTGTGGTGTCTGATTTTTTCATACTTCCATAAATCACTCCCTTAACCATGTTCACTTCTTCATTCGTTAAATCACTATATTTTTCCAAATTACACAGTCCTTTAGTTATTTCCACACTGTTCCTTCCGCCAGGAGATAAAGCAAAGTTTAAACCGTAGCCTAAGGCACTAGTTACATTTCTATCCAGCTGTTTGTTTGATAAGTTGACGACACATTCATGATTGGCGTTGTTGGTCCAAGGGCTTCTTTCAATCAACAGTTTCATTTTATTATCGTGTTTCCGTTTCAGTTTCCGATACACTTGATTCCTCATCTTCACATGACAATATTCACGTAGGGAATCTCTCAATCTGGTGGTATTGAGGCTTCAAAATGTCGTCTTTTCCTCGTGAGATCTTCAAAATTCTTTTTGGTTTCCAATGTTTTGATGTTGATATGTTTTTCCAATATGGCACGTTGTATTTCACCGAAGGGTTGGTCTTCTAATTTCAGCAAGGAATTGGTTATGAACGATCTTGGTATCACTTGTTCATCCCGACATTCACGTAAAAACCGCAGGTGTTCCTTGTTGGTATGAGCTTGAGTGAGGGCGTCGGCAAATTCTCTGACGGCGTATTCCAAGATGGGAAAAGAACACAGAAAGATCGGAAGGAGCGCGTGGTATCCATTGATGATTATTATCACTTTTGTACGTGATTCATTTATCACACATTACCACAGGTGAAAAATAAGAAACGGGGTATAGGTCCTGACCGGTTTCGACTTTATTTCAAGCCATTGACGAAGGACTGATACAGAGTGTGAGAAGTCACAAATATATATACTACAAGAACAGTACTGACGAACATACACAACCGTTAGAGACTCCATATCCCCACTCAGGCCGGTGTCGAGGTAGGAGTGGTAATGTGTGATAAATGAATCACGTACAAAAGTGATAATAATCATCAATGGATACCACGCGCTCCTTCCGATCTTTCTGTGTTCTTTTCCCCATCTTGAATATGCCGTCAGAGAATTTGCCGACGCCCTCACTCAAGCTCATACCAACAAGGAACACCTGCGGTTTTTACGTGAATGTCGGGATGAACAAGTGATACCAAGATCGTTCATAACCAATTCCTTGCTGAAATTAGAAGACCAACCCTTCGGTGAAATACAACGTGCCATATTGGAAAAACATATCAACATCAAAACATTGGAAACCAAAAAGAATTTTGAAGATCTCACGAGGAAAAGACGACATTTTGAAGCCTCAATACCACCAGATTGGAGAGATTCCCTACGTGAATATTGTCATGTGAAGATGAGGAATCAAGTGTATCGGAAACTGAAACGGAAACACGATAATAAAATGAAACTGTTGATTGAAAGAAGCCCTTGGACCAACAACGCCAATCATGAATGTGTCGTCAACTTATCAAACAAACAGCTGGATAGAAATGTAACTAGTGCCTTAGGCTACGGTTTAAACTTTGCTTTATCTCCTGGCGGAAGGAACAGTGTGGAAATAACTAAAGGACTGTGTAATTTGGAAAAATATAGTGATTTAACGAATGAAGAAGTGAACATGGTTAAGGGAGTAATTTATGGAAGTATGAAAAAATCAGACACCACAAACGTCCCCAAAAGATTTATGGTTGCTATTAATGAACTGAAAAAGATAAAGATATACACATGACAAAAGCAGATAAATCAGGCGCCCTTGTAATTTTAAATAAAAGTGAATATATAGAAAAATGCAAAATCTTTTAGGTGATGATAACATATAAAGAATTAAATAAGAACCCGATAGACAATGTGAATAGTGGTTTTCAATAAGAAAGTGAAAAACCTGTTAAAAGGTAACGAAAGCCTTATAAAGAAGTTGTGTGTGACCTCTCCATCGCTACCATACATGTATGGTACAATAAAAACTCACAAAGCAAACTTTCCTGCCAGGCCAATTATCAGTTCAGTTGGTTCCGCATCATACAAGCTGGCGAAGTACTTAGTAGATATTCTCAACCCATTAGTAGGTACCATCTCAAATGCAAATATCAAGAATAATGTGGACCTGATAAATAAACTAAATAGTGTAGAGATTAATAGTGAATCCAGGCTTGTAAGTTTTGATGTTGTATCACTATTCACAAAGGTACCAATAGATGATCTGATGGCGTTTTTATCTGAATTGTTAGAGAACACACAGCTGGATATCCCATTTTCTAAAAAGTACTTTAATTGAACTGATTAAATTATGTGTAAAAGATTGTAAATTTGAATTTAATGGTAAATTTTACTCACAAAATTTTGGTATGGCAATGGGAAACCCTCTATCCCCAGTGTTAAGTAACTTATATATGGAATTTTTTGAAAAGAAGATATTAAACAACATAATCCCACGTAATGTAACATGGTTTAGGTATGTTGACGACATAATTTGTGTATGGCCAGGGAACCAAGATGTAAAAACTTTTTGCTAAGTTAAATCAATTAGTACCATCAATTAAATTCACGATGGAAATGGAAAATGATGGGTGCTTACCGTTTCTGGATGTCCTCATACGAAGAAATAGTAGTGGGTTTAAATATAGTGTGTATAGAAAACCCACTAATATTTCTTCCTATGTGCATTTCTATTCTGGACAAAGCAATAAGGTTAAAAAGTCAGTGTTTTCATCTATGTTTTTAAGAGCATTACGGGTATGTAGCCCTGAATATATTGATGATGAAATAGATAAGATTAGGAATGCAGGCAAAAATTGAAATATCCTGATAGTGTATTAAACAGTGCATTTGAAGCGGCAAAAAAGACTATGTATCAAAACCAGAAAGAACCTTACAACACAAAAATTTGCTTGTTCTGCCTTATAATAATAGTATGAAAGATATCCCTCATCTTCTTAAGAATTTTGGTGTTAATGTCGCATTTAAGAACAATACAACAATGAAAAAATGTACTTATCAAGAACTCCCCAGACAATATTAAAGGATGTGTATATAAAATTCCGTGTAAGTCTTGTGACAACTTTTATATTGGCCAAACCGGGAAAGCACTGGAAAAAAGAATTGAACAACATAAGAAATGTGTGAGATATGCACAAGGAACAGTGGTATATTTGTACATGTTAGTGAGAACAATCATGCTATCAACTGGGAAGGGGCAAAAGGATTGTATATTCTAATAATGCACTGGAAAGGAACATCATTGAATCTAGCTTCATAAAAGAAAGTTACAACCATAATATGAATATCAGTCCAAGGGATGTATAAACTTGATCCTTTAATATCAAAAGAAATTTGTAAATTGTTTAAACTTTAAGGTAGGCAGTAGAGATATATGAAAACAGGATTATCATATTTGTAAACACAGTACGAGGGTAGTAATGTTAATGAGTTTCCAAACTCCGCCTCCATGACACCTGTCAGGTGTGGATCTGAGGTGGGGTATGGTCTGTTTATCAGCAATGTCCCCTGAGAGTCTATTGTGATTTTTAGCCAAATGAGTTTTTAAAGGCCACTCCTACCTCGACACCGGCCTGAGTGGGGATATGGAGTCTCTAACGGTTGTGCATGTTCGTCAGTACTGTTCTTGTAGTATATATATTTGTGACTTCTCACACTCTGTATCAGTCCTTCGTCAATGGCTTGGAAATAAAGTCGAAACCGGTCAGGACCTATACCCCGTTTCTTATTTTTCACCTGTGGTAATGTGTGATAAATGAATCACGTACAAAAGTTATAATAAATATATATATATATATATATATATATATATATATATATATATATATATATATATATATATATATATATATATGTTTATATTTGTGTCTGTGTTTGTTTGTGTATGTGTACTTTTTGTGTTAATCAGGAGAGAGAAACGTCATACAGACATGCTGTAATACCCTTTAAAGGATATATATATCATTCAAGAGTAAAATGCAAATGAGATTAATGGCCTCACAGGATTCAAGGCCCTAAAACTTGTGTGAAAACCCTTTGGAGTTATTCGGTAATTACATCTTTGCTACGCAAAACGTATCGAATATATTTTCTAGCAACAATTTCCCGTTCTTTCTCTTCATGCGGGATATCCGTCATGCAGAAATGACGCGGTATTCCTTCATCCATTTCGACGTTCCAGTCCAAGAGCTGGACGTCTGCATATTGAAGTCTCCCACACAAACTTCTGTTGCTTCTTGGCTCCAGTTGTCAGTCTTCCTAGAAACTCTCTCTCTCTCTCTCTCTCTCTCTCTCTCTCTCTCTCTCTCTCTCTCTCTCTCTCTCTCTCTCTCTCTCGATGCTGCAATGTGACGTGACCACTTTATAAAAATGAGCACTTATTTCAATAATGATGCTAGAGTGTCCTTGCCACAATTTTGTAACGCATAAAGATTCACTGAATAATCTTTACACTTTTCTTAGTACTAAATAGGGTGCCGTTTAATTCTTTCGTTTTACTTGGTAAGTATAAGTTATTGCAAATCACATATAATAAATATCCATGTTCTGTGACTTGACGTTCATTTTTTTTTTTGACAAATAGTGTAATTCTAAAGGTCTTTCGTAACTGAATTAATGAGCCCTTGCTATATTCTGTAATGATAATCTTTCGTAAGTTAGTTCAGTCTCTTTTTTGGTTTTCGTGAAAGGCGAAATATCTCTCTTCCAGCTGTGAGTCGAACTTCGCCAGCATATACTTTTCATTTAAGGGGACATCGGAAAGCAAAAAAATTTCTTCTTTTTCAGTCATTTTAAACTTCATTTCTTTTCGGCTAAACATCTGGTATCAAGGAATAAGGAGCTGCTGCTCGAGAAGACGGGTAAAAGGTCAATTTCCCTATCATTTCAGTGCAAATGATATGTAAATGATATTGAAATTTTTTTCATTTCCCATTATTAACTCCAGAAAGAGGGGAGAGAGATGAATGTTAAAAGACAAATACCTCTGTCTTAATAAATTGCCTCATTTTTGTAAAGAGAGGAAAAAAATAGAGCGACATTTCATCAGAGAGAAAAAACGTATTCCGTAACCACATAAATTTTTTTTAGATTCCGTTCATTTCAGCATTTCAGCACTGCACGGCCACTTTACACTCCCGTCACCTTAGCATAAGGTTGATAATAGGAAGCGCACGCGCGCGAGAGAGAGAGAGAGAGAGAGAGAGAGAGAGAGTCTCAGTAAATTGGACATTTCTTTCCATGAGCACGCAGTTGCCATCAAAGCAATCAAATTTCAAAATTTGATATCCATTACTTCAAGGATTATTTCAAAGAAGATTTATTTACCCTTTACAGTGAAGCAAAGGCTGAATTTCTATTAATTCATGTTATATTTTCAATAGTTTGTTTAGGTGCATAAATATAAGTAAAGAACGCATTTTCTCCCTTGCTGGAGGCTTCATAAAAAGCACACACAGCATACACATGCATGTATACATGCCTTCAAGCATAATTACACATTCATACACACAAACACAGTATATATACACACACACACATATACACACACACACACATATATATATATATATATATATATATATATATATATATATATATATATATATATATATATATAATTCCTGTGTGAGCGGTCAAATGAATATCAGAAGAAAAATCAATAATTATAAGAGAGCAGTATAAGTTATCACATAATTTCATGCTAATTAGAGCAATTATTAACCAAGCGACCTTTCAATGAAAATCGAATAAAAATGGAGAAAATATATTATAAAGTATATATTTTATACTGTAACGAGAAGCACTGGTCGTGAGATTGACGTCTCACGACAGGTGGAAAATAAAACTGCATCATGAATGCGAAATACAGTGGATATATATATATATATATATATATATATATATATATATATATATATATATATATATATATATATATATATATATATATATATATATATATATATATATATATATATTACATATGTCATTTGCTGACTGAATCGTTTTTTCCAGAAATGAGCTGCCGAGAGAGACTGAAATAATGTTTAAAGTTCCTGGTCATGGTTTTTTTTAGTTTTCTGAAAAGAAAACTATTTGTCTGTCCGTCCACACTTTTTTCCGTCCTCACGTATTCTGTCCGCCCTCAGATCTTAAAAACTACTGAGGCTACAGGGCTGCAAATTGATATGTTGATCATCCAAACTCCAGTCATCAAACATACTAAATTGCAGCACTCTAGCCTCAGTAGTTTTTATTTTGTTTAAGGTTAAAGTTATCCATAATCGTGCGTCTGACAACGATATAGGCCAGGCCACCACCGGGCCGTGGTTTAAGTTTCATGGGCCGCGGCTCATACAGCATTATACCGAGACTATCGACAGATAGGTCTATTTCTGGTGGTGTTGATTATACGCTGTAGCGGCTGTACAGAAAACTCGATTGCACCGAAGATACTCGGACGCATTTTTACTTGTTTTCATTTCTTATGATTCTATAATTTAGTTTTAAAAAACTACCTTAATTTTCTGCTTATTTGTACGTACATTCGTTACACTTGATAAAGAGTGTTATTTTAATAATCTAAATACGAAACCAATCTTAGTGAAACAGATCACGCAAAAACTCATCAATAATCTAAAATAAATCCTCATTCGTAGCCTTCAGATTAATTATACAATAACAACACGAATACTTATTCCTTGACTTTCTTCTGTGTATATGTCTGTACCTGTTATAATCAGCCATGAATGGACCTATCGAAAACTATTAGAAAAAGGACGGTGGTTGCAAACATCGAAGGCAATCCATTTTATAAGAATTCAAGATCTTGTTGCGTTAACATTTCTACGATAGATCAAAATGGTAATGCACAACCTCCGGAACAATTTCTTTTGCAACAATGGTGTGGTGGGTCGTAGATTCGTAGACTTAAAACTACAAGTTTTACTGTCGATGCCAGCATAACAGTTCAAAATAATTGCAAACCGTTTCTTATTAAATGTGGCTTTTTTATTTTGAGATTTGTAAACACTTTATGCGTTTTCATTACGAGAAATGAGATCAAGATGGCCCGATGAGAGGTACGGTGTTTAAAATTAACGGGGCGGAAAACTCGACAACATGGCGCTCAGCTGAATGTTAGCTGGAAGTAGCTTGGTATAATTGATTGCTTTAGTGAACATTTACAAAAAATATTCCATTTCCCGGAGGAAATAGAAACCTTTTTTTTCGCGAAGCGGGTCCTCACACCATTTAAAGACAACAGAATAAGTTCCAGTATTCAAGACAAAAAAAAAAGTATAAAAAGAATTTATATTTGAATGAGACAAACAAGAGCATATTTAAGTAAAACTGGATGAAAATTCATCAAAAAAATATTAAACAAATTTGAGTTAAAACATCCCATTTTAGTACCATTTTATATGAGCGGGGTTCCAGGGCGGAGTCTAAAAAGAGATATGAGAAATAAACCTGACCATGAAGTGTGATATGGTACTGTATTTTTGCTGTGAAATATTATCCATAGATTAATATTCGATTCACATACGTAAGGGCGCAAGCATTACCCAGCATTAAAGAAGTATGAACGTCTTTATTAATAATTAATAGATAGATAGATGTTTATTGACCACAACATTATACTATTATTATAATTACAACAAGTTAATTGATGTGGTTCAACAAAAGCAAATAAGAAATACATGAGCACACACAAAGATACGTCTATTAGAAATACAGAAGAATGTCCTTATCCTTCAACTGAGGAGTCATTAGTATCTATATACTGTTTCAGCAGGGCCTCCAATTCCCAATGTATTAATCTCCTTTTTAGCCAGTTTCGGAACCCTGCCTTTCAAGTATGTCAGTCTTGTTCAGTCTACAGGAGACCGGGGGAAATCTTGAAAAGAGAGTCATATTTATCAGGCTCTGATCGAGGTGAAAGACTGAACCTCTGATAAAATAAACACGTTAAAAATGCACCGAAGTTTCTTCGGCGCAATCGACTTTTTTATACAGCGTACAATGCTGTATGAAACTTTCATCCGCGGCCCATGAAACTCAGCCACGGTCCGGTGGTGGCCTCAGCCACGGCCCATGAAACTCAGCCACGGTCCAGTGGTGGCCTGTGTTGTTGGTACCTATAGCAGTGCCAGAGATATGATTATGGCTAACTTTAACCTTAAATAAAATAAAAACTACTGAGGCTAGAGGGATGCAATTTGGTATGTTTGATGATTGAAAGGTGCATGATCAATATACCAATTTGCAACCCTCTAGCCTCAGTAGTTTTTAAGATCTAAGGCCGGATAGAAAAAGCGCGGACAGAAAAAGCGCGGACGGATAGACAAAGACGTCACAATAGTTTTCTTTTGCAGAAAACAAAAATGGACGGCGGTCCCTATTTAAATTAGAACACGGTAGCATTATGTTTTAAAGACTTCTTACTTCAAACTCGTATAGACCTGAAAATGCGTTCAAGCTTGCGCAGAAAGAAGGGGAAATGATGAAGAGTGTTTTCTTTATTATTATTTTTGAAGAGATAGAGGTCGCGTATCGAAAAATGGCGCATAAGAAATAATAGCCTCGATGATATTCTGTTATTAAAAAATATTGAAACTCACCTTCGACATCTATAAGAAAAATAAAAATAAATAAAGATTTTAAAAACTCCTCTATCGAATTAGGTTGACTCAGTTGAGAAGATACATGATCGGAAAAATAATTCTAGAAAAAGATTTTTTTATTTCATAGGAAAACAACTCTGAAGCCGATGTTAAGTGTGATTAAAGAATAATTGAAAAGAGTGCCTGCTCCATATACTAGTCACGTTGCACTGCAGCGAGTTTTAGAGCAGGAGAGAGAGAGAGAGAGAGAGAGAGAGAGAGAGAGAGAGAGAGAGAGAGAGAGAGAGAGGATTTCTTACTTAAGTGCAACAATAATACAACCGAACAGCATACCCTGTGAGGGTCATCGAATCTCAATAACCGAGCTTTCAAAACTTCGAACTGAATGCCAGTTGGATTATAGACATAAACGGCTACCTGAAAAAATATTAATTCTGGAAATAGAGCATCGTTATTGAAGTCACTTTAAAAATAAACTTGCAAAAAATAGAAATTGGTCGATTATCCGTATGCGATATATACATTATTTCAGGTTTTGCTTTACAAAATATTTTTCTGTTTTTGTTTGGTATTTCAAAATACTTTGAGATTCTGCAATGGTTTATGACAACAGTGAATCAATTTCTCAAACACACACACACACACACACACACACATATATATATATATATATATATATATATATATATATATATATATATATATATATATATATATATATATATATATATATATATATATATATATATATAGAGAGAGAGAGAGAGAGAGAGAGAGAGAGAGAGAGAGAGAGAGAGAGAGTATTTTGCCACGAATACAGTCAAACAATGGGGGTGAGATGATGTTCAGCCTTTGATCTGGCCCTTTTTTGAGTAAAGTGCATACAGTGAAACAAAGGATTACAAAAAAGCTCGTTTTACAGACAACAACTAAGCTTAAGGGGTTATAAAACAATTTTAATGCATGCAAAGATTATTACATTTGAATTAAATATAAAGGTGTGAATGTATGTTAAAGAACAAGAAAAGATGAAACAACGACCACAGCCATACTTATACTCTAACTTTGGTGTTATGGCTGAACTTACTGTGAGTGTGCGTGCGAGTGTTTGTCTCTGTTTTTGTTTATGTGTATATGGATATGTATACACGGGTATCTGATACTTTCCTCGAATCTCTGTACTATATGAATGTTCAGCCAATTACGTTACTGAAAAGCACCTCAGAATAAATGGGAAATTTTAATAATAATAATAATAATAATAATAATAATAATAATAATAATAATAATAATAATAATAATAATAACTGTAAGAGAAGAAAACTTACATTGTGAATATTTTTAACGATTTACTATTAATGAACTATAGAACATTCACATCAGCCGTGCATTTGGTGCCTAGCGCTGTCCCTTACAACGCTCCTGATTGGCTAGTGGTCAGCCAATCACAGCGCTGGAAAATGGGCAGTGTGCAGTCTCTCTCAAAGCTCCGGAGAGTAAAGATCTCCGCTCCGAGACCTGAGGAACATGTCTTTCAAAAGTTATAACTTTCATTAAACCTCAGTTTTACCCAAAGAATAGCAGTGTTCCCCAATTTCATCACTACACACGTCAAGCCAATGGTTGAAGGATTATAATGATATATGAATTATTTACTTCAATAAACTTAATGGTAAGATATTTGATAGTGAAATAAACAAGAAATTTTTAGATAAAATGTATTCTTTCATTCCTTACATGGCATAGCAGTGCATTCATCATTTATCGTCTTGTGTCTCATAAAATTTCGTAGCTTAAATGTCATGGATGGCAATGCTACCTAAAAAGTATGGGTAGGGCTATCAATCAATATGAAAATAACAAGCAGGCGATTAAGAATATTAAAATGTGCGGGGATGCACGCAGACTATAGCATATGTCCCGGGCAACCAGCCAGCTCTTTACACATTCCTTAGGCCTACTTCTAAAGGAATCTCTTGCTTTCGCTTTTTGTTATTTGGGGCCATACTTGAATGGCGCTTATATGTCAGATGTTGCATTCAAGTTCAATAAACGAGCCTAGGATTATGTAATGTCTCGTCTATGGCCGTCCGAATAAAGAGGTAACTTCTCTACACGGGTACGACCAGCTGCACTTGACAGTAGGTCTACGGTAGCGCCCTATCAGGGGCCGCGATACGGAAAACAATTAAAATGAGTAATTATAGACTACATACATACGTAGATACACAGAAAAGTATGGTATGTGAATGTAACTTTTTTTGCAGGAGAGCGAGGAGGCTCACAGTATTAGAAGTGTAGCTGATTGCAGACAGCCATGGACGAGTCATTACATAATCCTAGGCTCGTTTATTGAACTTGAATGCAAGATCTGACATACAAGCGTTATTCAAGTGTGGCCCCAAATAACAACAAGCGAAAGCAAGAGATTCCTCTTTGAGGCCTAAAGGAATGTGTAAAGAGCTGGCTGGTTGCCCGGGATATTATAGTCTGCGTGCATTAAGGAAACATTATAATATTCTTAATCGCTTTTGTTATTTTATATTGATTGATTTATTTTTTAGGTAGCATTGCCATCCATGACATTTAAGCTACGAAATTTTGGAGACACAAGACGGTAAATGATGAATGCACTGTTATGCCATGAAGGAATGAAAGAATACAATCATTAAGAATTTTTGTTTATTTCACTATCAAATATTTTTAAGTTTATTTAAACAATTCATATATCATTATAATCCTTCAGCCATTGGCTTGACATGTTTTGAAATTTTAATATTCTTTGGGTAAAACTTTAATGAAGGTTATAACTTTTGAAAGACATTTCTTTTCGGAGCGAGATGTTCACTGTCTGGAGCTTTGAGAGAGACAGGCTGGCCATTTTCCAGTGCTGTGATTTTTTAACCAATCAGGAGCGTCATAAGGGACGGCGCTAGGCACCAAATGCACGGCTGATGTGAATGTACTATAGTATATCAAAACATTCTTCCTATTAAGTAACATTTTATTATTTTATTGTTTTGTCTTAATTCATTTCCTCTCTCTCTCTCTCTCTCTCTCTCTCTCTCTCTCTCTCTCTCTCTCTCTCTCTCTCGCTGCAGTGCAGCGTGTCCAGTTTATGGAAAAGAAAAAGCAATAAGAGCAGTAATGGCTCAACTTCTGTATTTTTTTTTTTTTTGGCCGTTATGAGGAGTGTGATTCAACAAACATTCTAACTTTTAATGGATTTTTTTTTAGTTTGCCTTTTGTTTTTGTTTATTCGAACAACTACATTTCGACAGAATGAGCTTTGGGTCGTAAACATATGAGTTTCTTTTATTATTATATATATTGCTTAACATAGGTGGTACATTTCATACTTTATATAGAAAATATATTCATTCGCATCTTTTAAATCAAATATTTTAAATGCTACTGGGCAAAGAAAAATCCATTTTTAGTATTTTTTTCACTGACGAACAGTAATCATAATCTATCGGTTATTCACAGTAAATATATAAGAATTTTAACTTGGTTGCAGAATTCAATTAAATAGTTTTCACCATTAAAAAGTAGTTTAATTTTTATAAGATTTTAATCACTTATTTCTATTTGCTAGCGCAGGTTTCCCATATTAAAACTCTCCCAGTCTGTCGGTTATAAAAAGTTATAATTAATTGTTCTGATTTTTACAGCCGATAAGCAATTTATTCATCAATGAAAACCTAACCAAAAATCTATCTTATTGTATTCGTTATCTTATGACAAATGAATCTGCCTTCGGTTTTAATAGTTTACAGGATAAATTTTCCGAAAATCTGTGCACAAGAGAGCAAGGAACTTTTCCCCTACCTGGTTAGATTAATGAAAATATCTTCGATATTACATCACCGCTTCAGTTCAGACTTTAGATGAAGACTTTGTATGTCTCTTCTCTATTAGCTTAGCATCTGATACCCGGTACTAAAGCGGGAAGCAAAGTCAGAGGGGCCAACTGTTTAAACCTATAGATGAATGTAGGCGCCCTTATCGGGTCAAGTTTTCGTTAAGGAAAGTTCTGAGACTAAGCTAATTTGCATGACATTATCGTTGGGGCTACGTCACAAACCATCAAAAGGATTGAAAAAAAAGGTGGCTTATCCACTGGAGAAAACTTAAGGAAAGTGGAAAATAGTAGACAAAGGATGCTATAGGAAGTTGAGTGGAGACGGAGTATTTGTACGACTGAAATATTTTGCGCAGCAAAATTAAGTTTTTTGGTTACAAAGATAGAAGGAAAAGAACAAAGAAGTAAGAATAACAATTTAAGATAAGAAAAAAAAAAAGCCTTTGTCTAACAAAAGTGTCGGGAAAGAATTATTTCTCTATTTTTGTATCATTCGTTATCCCTTTCCGCTTTACTCGCCGACTTTTCGTATCTCAGCTGCGACACAACACATAATGTTATGGAAATTAGTTCGGGATTAGAACTTCTTTAGAACGGACACTTCCTTCCTCGCAGTTTACACAAAGCAGATTCGATAAGAAGTTTTATTTCGGAGTTTTAAAAGGGGTCCCCAGAACACATTCAACACTTCCCCTACCCCCCGGGGTCCACGATCCCCAGCCCCTCCCCCGTCCCCAACACTAACCCCGTCCCTCCGTTGCTAGCACCAACTTCTGAGTCCGACGCCAGATGTTCATGAGAAGACGAGATTGAGTGAGTCTGAAGTTCCCGAAATGGAGATCCTTCTCGGCGGAAGTTCTGATCTTGAGAAGTAATCGATCGGCGGAGATGACGTCACTCGTAAATCCAAAGGGTAGAGAAAAAAATGTCTTCCTCGTTTGAGAACGAGTGTCGAAATTTGATGTTATACATAATTTTAGGCATAATGCTATTTTTCCATTTTTATATGAGTTAATTTCTGAAGTGACCGTAAATATAGAGATCCGATATCATTGCATCTACCTGTGACTGGCGAAACGTGTCGAGCAACCATCACTTTTTGCAATAATATCGTCTATGGGTATTTACCGTTAGCTCCATAGGAATTTTTTTTTTTTTCTTTAGAAGCAACCTTTGTCCTGTATTCCCAGATATTTTTGTAATTTCTTTTATATTTTGAAAACAAAAACTTTTATTTCAAAAGTTCACTATTATAGTGATTCCATTTGGTCGATTCTGATTATGTCTACATCTTATTCGTTTTACCAAGGAGCAATTATAAGCTTATCCATTATACCACAATAGTAATTGATATATACGAAATATAATATTAAGAAAGAACTGCTATAACAAAAAAAAAAAAAAATAGAATTTAACCTCTAGTATAGGTAAAATTCTGTTTGGTTTGCTTTAGTCGATACCAGAAGAAAATTTACGAGGAAACTTACGGCCAGAGAAGTGAAACACTTTAATGCCAAAAATCATGGAATGAAGAAACTTGTTCCTCTGAATGCTTCCTTAGTACCCTTGCCACGCTACAGTGTGGAATGGAGAGAGAGAGAGAGAGAGAGAGAGAGAGAGAGAGAGAGAGAGAGAGAGAGAGAGAGAGAGGAGAGGGGGGGGACAAGTCTATAAACCCCATGAATTATCGTCCATGGAACTTTAAAATATTACACCAAAAGAAACTGACATAAAGGATACATACATATACATACACACACACACACACACACACACACACACACACACATATATATATATATATATATATATATATATATATATATATATATATATATATATATATATATATATATATATATGTATGTGTAATCTGTGTGTGTGTGAGAGAGAGAGAGAGAGAGAGAGAGAGAGAGAGAGAGAGAGAGAGAGAGAGAGAGAGAGAGTCCCATAGACCCCTGAAATATCGTCCTTGGAACTTTGAAATAAAGCACCAAAAGAAACTGACATAAAAGATATAAGATGTAAATACCCAGAGATTTTATTGCTGTGAAAGAAATGTCGAAAGAGATTAGAACATTTGTAAAAAGGTTGATTTATTCAGGGTGAAGGTGGAAAGGCCCGACAAAGATCACGAAAGGAGCAAACAGGAACAGAAAAGAGCAGAGCATTTTGAGCGATGCTGTACGTGAAGATGAAAGAAATGGTATAGCACTTTTCTGCCCAAAGTTTGTAAGAAATATTTAAACGACCATAACTGGGGTCAATGACAATGACAAATCATCTTTCAATACATCGATAATCAAATACGCAACAGAGAGAAAACCAATAAAAAGTTCTCCTGGTCCTTCGTGAAGTCTCCAACAGGCGCCTATCGATGCTCATATGGTCTTATCACTGGAGAGCTTCGAATCTCCTGAGAGGAAATATGTAGGTCTAAGGATCCCAGAAAGGGGTTCTGGAAAGGATGAATTAAAAATCCTCTTTCGCGAAGCCTAATGAGGATTAGAAGGGCTTAGCCATGGCACGTGTGCTGCTATATATTATTCACTTAAAGGTATGGAGGATTTATATATGTGGATGTATGTATATATATATGTGTGTATATGCATGTATATATATATATATATATATATATATATATATATATATATATATATATATATATATATATATATATATATATATATATGTATATATATATATATATGTGTGTATGTCTTTTACTCTGTTTCAACGTGAGAAATTCGTTCTGTGTTTTAGCCTTTCATATAAGACAATCTAAGGTCGTTCGGCTTAGTGGATGTTTTCTAGTTACACTAATCTAACGTCCTTTTAAGCAACGACGTGACTTCTAAGGTACAGTTTACAATAATTGTTGTTGTGACTTGTTTTTCATTCATTCCAAGTAGCAATAAATTGCCAGCCACTCAAAACGATGTTATTGGCATCCGTGAATCCTCTAAGAACACTTTTCCCTTGATAATACGAATATGTAAGCTCTTATTATCTTTCAAAGGGTAAATTACATTCGACTCTCTGATGCGAGCTAATCAAAAGCTCTAGGAAACTAATATCAGAAAACTCCCAGCAATACTAAGTTCGGGAAATGAGCACCAGGGGTGTTTGATCGTCTAATATCTAGGTAAATATTCGGGTAATATGATCCGCTTCTTTTCGTCTTTTTCCGTCATTTTCGTCCTCATTTCAGCCAAAAGACGACAAATACTTCTTGGGCATCACATTTTGCATTGATTGTTCATCTAATGTTGATAATAAAAAAAAAAAAGACTTTTTTGTCAGAGTTATTCGATTTCATTAAAAAAATTAAAAACAAAAAATTCAGCGTTTCTACTACATCTGTTTATAAATCAAGACGTAATTTTCTCGAAGAATGCCGGTAAACAGAAGTGGACTAAATAACTTGGTTTCTCGTAAGCAATATAAAGGCAGACACGCCAACTGCTTCCGTCTTGTTAATCGTGGTTTGCCTGTCTGTCATCTGAAGCCAAACACGTTGCCTCAGTAAAAACAGACTGCGTCAGTTACACCTGGCACGGAGGGGTTGGGGGCGGGGTAGGGGAGTATCACTGAAGATGATGTTATTTAAGTTGGATGGGAGGCTGAATGGGAAGCTAGTAAACGTCTTCCGATGCACCGTTTTCTCTTCCAGGCCGTGCAGCGCGGAGGCGTGGGTTCTGGTGTTGCTCCGAGGATCAGGAATAAATATTTCTACTTATTTCCTTGTCGACTGTCGAAAGGAGTTTCGTGGATAACGGTCTATCTATCTGTGTATCCCTGTATCTATTTATACACAAATACACCCATATATATATATATATATATATATATATATATATATATATATATATATATATATATATATATATATATATATATATATATATATATATATATATATCTGTGTATATATTGGTATTGGTACGTAGTTAATTGATCGAATTGCCAGATATCATCTCACTTTTTACTTTTACTTTTTATTTTGTTATCGGTAGACATTTTTTAATGTTTTACTTAAAATGAAACGTTTATGGCTTTATCCTTAAATCGTTCCGTCAAACGAAAGCAATTTCAGAAAGAAAGTTAATCTGAGTATATGAAAATTACCATCGCAAAAGATATGATGAGAGGAAATGAATACCCTTAGCGAGAAAATGAATACCCTTAGAGATAAAATGGATGCTCTTAGCGACAAAACTTATGCCCTCAGCGAGAACATGAATGCCCTTGTCGAGGAAACGGATACCCTCAGCGAGAAAAATACTGTGCTGTCATTGGTAAGAAACCGAATTCCCTTTGCAAGAAAATTGATCCCCTTGCGAGCAAAATAATTCCCTTAGCGAGAAAGATGATTCCCTTCGCGAACAATAAGAATTCCCTTAGCAAGAAAATTAATTCCTTTAGCGAAAATAAAAGAATGTATTACCACTAATGGCAGGAAAAGAGGCCCCAGGAATAAATGAATCCCTTTCACGAAAAATCCCTGAAATAAGAATTTCGATCCGACAGAAACCATCTGGCTTTCTTTCCCGTTTATTCATTCATGAACGCTTTTACGAAGGGTTCAAGGTTTTTTATGTATGTGTTAAAAAGATTTTTCTTCTATTAGTTAAAATGGATTGGAAGTTATGAAACTGAAATATCGTCTTCTTCGTGACAACTTTTGTAGGTTCATGGAATTTGTTGATGTGACCATCGCGTGGTTAAGGTCGATTTAAAGCCTAATTAAACGAATGAATATTACTCAATATTATTAAATACTTCCTTAATAAGTTTACACTTTCCTTAAAAACTCTCTGCATTCTCCTTTTAAATTCCTCTAAATCCTCTCTCTCTCTCTCTCTCTCTCTCTCTCTCTCTCTCTCTCTCTCTCTCTCTCTCTCTCTCTCTCTCTCTGTTCTTCATATTATGTAATAATATTAGAATTTTCAATAATACACTTTATAATTTCATCAGAAAACTACTTGGCATTCTCCTTAATACTAAATTCTCTCTCTCTCTCTCTCTCTCTCTCTCTCTCTCTCTCTCTCTCTCTCTCTCTCTCTCTCCTGCATAAATTGTCAATCTTCTTTGATTTGGGTTACTCTACAATCTTCTTAACTTTCGGCATTTTTAAAGAGACTACAAAAAGCTTCCATATGAAATGAAATGTCAGATAAAATCATCAGAGTAAAACTCATACTCATTCACCTTTTCCTTTGCATCCCTCTTCACTTTCTCATCTCCCATCCCAGCTCCTTCTTCCAAAACTCATTTCCTCTCTTCCGACGGATACTGTTTTTACCTCCTCTTGAAAATTTCATCGATCCTCCGTAAATGAGTCTTTTCTCTCGTTGCTAAAAAAAAATATGACGTTTCAAAGTAGCAGCTATTTGCTGAGGAGAAGTGGAAAAAGATAGTTGGTCAGATGACAGGTATAACGGACTATTGCTTTCTGGCGTTTTAGAGAAAATAAGACAACCACCAGTAAATTGGAAAATGACGTTGTTGGTGCTATCACGCAAATGTTAGTCATCACTCGTTGGAACAAATTCTATTGTGCTCTGTTCAGTTGTCGTAACTGACAGTTCACCTTAGGGGATTCAGAGCCTCCACACGGTTTTGAGTTCATAATAATAATAATAATAATAATAATAATAATAATAATAATAATAATAATAATAATAATAATCTTGTCTGGACTTATCCAGACGATATTAATAACAAGAGCTTTCCAACTTAATCGTGGTCAACTTTATAAACCCTAAACCTTTCTGGTTTCAGATAACAAAAATGTACTTCAAAATATGACAACAGACTAATTCTCTAGTATTATGTTCTCTTGAACTCCGCACTTACGAGAAGAATTTGAATGAATTTATCACATTAGTTTTTGTATGAATGATAAAAGTCACATCGTTCACCTAGAAAGTCAAACCACTGAAAACACTAACTATCTATCTAACCGGTAGCCGATTTGTGTATTACAGATCTTGATTGACAATATATGTCGTTCAGAAAATTTCTTCGGTAAATGTTGACTAAAAGAAGACTTTTCCACTGGATTTTTACGTTACGATTACAACAAAATACCTAACGTATACAATACTCAATTCATAGTCTTTGATAACATGTTATAATTCCCAGTGATTTTTTTTTTTTTCTTAATTTTATCTAACAATAAAAATGTATTTACGTAATTTTTCTTATTTAAGAGAAACATGTTTTGGGAATAGTTTGGTATTTTTATATTGCATCGCTGTTTGTAAATGTTACTTTACCAGGTTGTTTATCTGATGGTTAATATTTATGTCCTTTTAGTATTTCATTTTACCGCTATATTTCTTCGTTTGGTCGTCAATATTATTTCTCATTTATGTTTTAACTGTGCTAAGTAAAGTTACTCAGCTTTCAAGTGCATACTCTTTCGTTATTTCTCCGTGACTGTAGGGAGACAAAAAATTTTTATGCCTTAAGTGAAATGTAAAAAAAGTCCCAAATATAATCTTCCAGTAATTGAGATGTTCTCATTCGCATATCAAGTTGACATATCATATACTATTCACAGCAGAGTTCTACATGCACCTGTCTGTTTATTAAATGAAATGTATATGAATTTCTTGGTAGAAAACTTGAAAGATGTATTTAGTGTTATACTGTTCAGCAGAAAATAATTTCATAATTTCTTTCCAAACAAAACCGGAAGAAGCATGAAACTTGTTACTATATTTTTCATTTTCTTGTGTGGAATATAAAAGCACACAATTTTCTCTCTGTGCAATTGGGTAGAGAGAGAAAGAGAGAGAGAGAGAGAGGCTTCATGCACGCCTCAATTACCCAGAGAATGTATGCATGAACTTTCCCAGAGAGCATACTTGTGAGAGTGACTCCGTAAGCAGCGCCACACAAGGGCTGACGTTCCTTGGGCTGACACACACACACACACACACACACACACACACACACACACACACACACACACACACACACACACATATATATATATATATATATATATATATATATATATATATATATATATATATATATATATATATATATTAAAAGGGCCTCAATTTAAACAGGAATAAAAACCTTGTATAATATTTCGAAAAGATCAATGTCTTCATATGCGAGAAAGTAACCAAAACTTTCGAGTAAATCCATAAATGTTTCCTTTAATGTTATCAAAATTTGAATGTTCTTATATTCAGCCATTTTCTGATGAAACGTTGTATGTTGAGGTATTTCCAATAATGAGGCAAAATTTAAAAAAAAAACATACACACAATGAAAACCTAAGAATTCAAGTAGTAATGACAGTCCTCAGTTATTGTACTGGTTATAGTTATTTTTCTCTCTATAGGTCTTAAGTGGTAATTGCATCACTTTGTCAACAAAATAATGTTAATCAAATAACGTACTGGAGACTGGGCAAGAACTCCGCTGAAAATAGTACCGACGAAATAGTATATTTTCAAATAAATAAAAATTCCCTTTACACGGTTACTTACACGGACACGTCTGTTAAAAAAGAAATGAAAAGACTACAGAAAAAGAAAACGAGAAAGGCAAAACATCACCGAAGGGACCGTCAGTTCCACGTCTGACGCAGAGCTCTTAGAAGCAAACTCTAGCAAACATCCAGTGCACATTCTTCGGGTAATTGAGTTTTGCATGGAACCGATCTCTTCCACAACACCGCATAGGAGAAAGAGTTTTTTCTTTCTTTAAGAAGAGAACCAGCAAATGCCTTCCTCGGTAGAACATTCCTGCTAGAACGACACTGGGACATCAAGCCTCTTACCCCCTTCACTGCCTTACTACAATCACTGGCCGCTTAAGGCAAAGGCCTCCCCGGTTCTCTGTCTAGTGAGAAAAAGTTCTTATCATTTAATGCAAACTGACTCTGTTGACATCCACTTTGGGGATTCAGATGGTATATCTCAAATGTGGCTGTTTTAGTCTGCCATTGATGTTAATTGACGATCAAAATCACTTTTGATCTTTAAATTTACAGAATCTCCTCACACACACACACATATATATATATATATATATATATATATATATATATATATATATATATATATATATATATATATATATATATATATATATATATATATATATATATATATAAACCACCAGTCTCATCATGGATGTATTGATGTGTGTATGTGTGCGTATATGTATGTGCGTAAACATAGTATTCCGGTATTTTCAGCCATGAAAAGACTTATCCGCCTGTGGCGGCGAAACCCTTGGGTGCAGCTTCTTCGCTCTTAAAATAGTTCCATCAGACCCACAAGAAAAGATTTATCGTCCAACTGGAGGTTTCTGAAAGGCCTTAGCTCCAAGTCTGTGGCATTTGCTAAAGGTTGCTTATCTTCCTATTTTCGGAATCTTTTTGAGCATTTGGTTACAAGGTAAATAAAGCACAACAGAAAATTCTTTTTACTTTCAAAAGGAATGGCTTATGAGTGATATGATTTCAATTCAGGATATCTGGTTGCCTGCATTTACAGTATTGACGTACAGATATACACAGAAAATTATATAAACTTAAGCAGCTATTCGGGACGTTCCCTTGATAGATGGATAGATGAATAAATAGAGATATATTGATATAGAGATCTACTGTGGAATAGAATTTGAAAATGGAAAGGTCTTTGTATAAACAGAGATACATTATTATAGATATCTGTTGTGGAACAGAATTTGAAAATAGAAAGGTCTTGTATAAATAGAAATACATTAATATAGAAATCTGATGTGGAATAGAATATGAAAATGGAAAGTCTTGAAAAATAGTTAAATAGACAGTTTGTTACTGAAAAAAAACAAATAATTAATTTCACTAATATCAGTTTATGAAGTGTACTGCTAATAATTTTGTTTATCCTTGGAGAAAAGTATTCTTAATTTACCTTTAATTTTTATGAATATCAAATGCCTATATTAGCTAGAGAAATGTTTCTTGAATCCCGGTATATTTTCGTCTTAACCATAGCTAAAATATCCTTTTGTGCAAAAAATCCTTTACCCTAATGACCATTAGGAATTTCTTAATTTTTTCTCCTAGCAATGACATAGGTTATATTAAATATCTATAGGCGTTTATGATGCAAATACATTAAACATGTTATCTGAGAGACGATAAATATCTCAGACGAAACATTATGGAAAAAATGGGAAAATGCAGTAATCTGATCTTTACTACCTCAAATTTATATAACAGGTAATATTTATAACTCCACAAAAAAGGTGTATAATAGTCATGAATATCAATTTCATTCATATGAAAAAATTGATAAGAGAAGAAATTAAATCAATATCTTATGTAAAAGAAGCTTCATATTTGCTACTTTCATCCCCACCCATTCCCTTCTTTTATTTTTCTTCTCAGTGAAATCGGTTTCCATTAGCAAACTATTTTATCTTTAAGGGCTGTTTCCTGTTACGAATATCTTGCACTTGAACCGCGCCCACCTCCGGGAAATTAGGCTACAAGATAATATTTGGTTCAAATGGGAAAATAATTTCTCTTTCTAACATGAGAATCTTAAGAAAGATCTTTTCATGATGACCCCCTAGAAATAGTTCTAACGTACGTTACACCTAAAATCTCTTTGGATAGAAGGCTGTGAATGTGCAACCGAGAAGAATTTATAAAGAAATATACACACATACACACACACACACACACACATATATATATATATATATATATATATATATATATATATATATATATATATATATATATATATATATATATATATATATATATATATATATATATATATTATATATATGTATATAATATATAATATATAATATATATATATATATATATATATATATATATATATATATATATATATATATATATATCTTTATTTTTGTGAACGTTATAAACACACTTTGAATTTAAAGCGTTACTTTGTGGAAGAAATAAGTTATCAGATATTCCTTGCTCTTGGCTGAACACTATACTATAAACTATACTGAAATAAACTTTTCCTCTCTACTCTCTGTTTCAGAATCTCTTCGCAGTTCGGAAACAACGAGGACCATAATGAAACTCTAATCCTCCTCGAGAATATTTGTATGAACTCATGCAAGTTATTTCGTAGTCATAAAGTATAAGTTTTAACTATTTCCTGAGCTGTGATTAGTGTACATTTTTTTTACATTATTTATAGCCTTTGAAGCTTCCTAAGCAAGAGGATTTACGTCCCTTTTAGATAACCGAATGGATTTAAACTCTTTGCATTCCAAACGTGACAAGGCACACGGAGACACACAATGATCTTTAATAAAAGCAAACATTACACACACACACAAACAACACAACACACATTATATATATATATATATATATATATATATATATATATATATATATATATATATATATATGCATATATATATATATATATATATATATATATATATATATATATACATACATACATACATACATATATATATATATATATATATATATATATATATATATATATATATATATATATATACATACATACATACATACATATATATATATATATATATATATATATATATATATATATATATATATATATATATATATATATATATATATATATATATATATATATACGCTATACATACATACATACATACATATATATATATATATATATATATATATATATATACATACATACATACATACATACATATATATATATATATATATATATATATATATATATACATATACATATACATACACACATACATATATATTTTTTGTGCAAGAGATCTTCAAATAACGCGTTATAATCATTATAATCATCCGTGGATGCCAAACACATCTCCCGTTCTTTCTGTGTTCTCTTTCCCTTTTGGAACATGCCGTTAGAGATGATGTATGCAGAGACCCTCACTCAAGCTCAGACGACCACAAAACACCTGCGATTTCTACGCGAATATCGGGATGAACAAGTGATCCGAAGGTCAGTGATAACCAACCAAATCCTTGTCAAAATTAGAAGATCGGCCAATCGATGAAATCCAACGATCTATATTTGAAAAACACATTAGCATTGAGATAAAGGAAATTTATTAGTTATCTGAAGATCCCATAAGAAAAGAAGATATTTTGAAGCCTCAATACCAACAAAGTGGAAAGATCCCCTACGTGACTATTATGTGAAAATGAAGAGGAAAATATATTGGGATCTTAACGAAGACACAAGCCTCAAGTGAAACTGTTTATCGAAAGAAGTCCCTGGACCACCAACACCAATCATGAATATATTGTCAATTTATCAAACATCAAAAAAACGCCTCGATAAAACTGTGATCAGTGCCTTGGGATACAGATTAAACTTTACTTTGTCATCTAGTGGGTAAGATGTAACGTGGTTAATATTCTTAAATTTCAATCATTTCTATGAATAGCTTATGGGACTTTAAAATAATGTTAAAAAAAAAACTGATTTTTCAGTGTTTTGATGAAACAAATATATATCTCAACGAAGCAATATTGTTCCCTGGAGTGATGTTTCAGTACTGGTGTAAAATCCTTGGTAATCTGGGATCAGTGTTGGAAGGTTTGGTTAGATTAGCTTCAAAGATGATCGCGTTTTTACAAAGATGGATTATCCTCTCCAGCTGATCAGAGAGAGAGAGAGAGAGAGAGAGAGAGAGAGAGAGAGAGAGAGAGAGAGAGAGAGAGAGAGAGAGAGAGAGAATTGTACATAAAGGATTGTACATTAATATACGAATGTATGTAAGTCAATACAGCAAATTAATGTTTTCTTCACTAATATTCAATTGAGATATCAATACTGTGACATAATACTGATATTTATTAACACTTTGTGGCATAGTCTTATCCGATAGAGGAAAAGAAAATAAGCTGGACCGTTCTTAGTACTTCTAACAGATATAGATTTCTACACAAGCTGAGGGAGAAATAATCCAATCAAATTCTTCCTGAAGTCGTTTAATACACGCGTTTTATTACTGAAGTTTCGGCGCAGGACTCTTTTGAACCGTTGTTTGCTTAACGGTTCGGTCCTGGGGAAGTTCTTGACGACTGCCATTATACCGTAAAGTTTTTTCCGGAACAGGTAATTAGCGAAAGCGATTGCTACCTGATTTTCACGGAGAGAGCAGGTGACCTTTCCTGATGAATCAAATCATCCTTTTGAAGCCTTGATGACGAAATGAACGCGCCGACCGTGAAACGTGATCCGTCCCTGTCATCTGTTACGCAACTGAACCAATTTTGGTGTTCTGGGTTTGATGAGGTCATTACCATGTTGTTTGATCTTTGATTTTCGAATTGGAGGAAAATTAAATCAATGAAAGCGGCTGTTTCATTAGCGAAATTAGCAACGATGTTATCAGTTTTCTGTTCCAAATAATTCTATTTTTATATGTTCTTGAGTGGCTTGATTGTATGTTTACATCATGCTTACGTTACAGGCCTTGCAAGACCATCTAAATGCCTCATATTCTTCCCGCATGAAAATGAAAAATTATTTTCCTTTTAGTTTTCTGTGCCAGCTTTGTCTGTCCGTCCGCACTTTCTTCTGTCCGCCCTCAGATCTGAAAAACTACTGAGGCTAGAGGGCTGCATATTAACACGTTGGTCATCTACCCTCCAATCATCAAACATACCAAATTGCAGCCCTCTAGCCTCAGTAGTTTTTATTTTGAGATTAAGTTAGTCATAATCGTGCCTCTGGCAACGATATAGGACAGGCTTCCACCGGTCCGTGGTTAAAGTTTCATGGGCCGCGGCTCATCAAGCGTTATACCGAGACCACCGAAAGACAGATCTATTTTCGGTGGCCTTGATTATACTCTATATGGTTCATCGCGTTTCTTTCTATTCCTTTCCGCCTGTAAATTTCAGCATGAAAATTCGTCTTGGCAAAGTGTATCTTGATAGCTTCTTTGTGATTATCGTTATTTCTAGACTGTTTTTTTCCACATCCCATTGTGGTTTGAATAGCTCTCAATATCATTTTGTTAACGATGGACGTAGGGAATTCACGGCCGCCTCACCGTTTGTAAAGTTTGGGCACTACTATTTTGGTCCAAGGCTTCCTTGACTTCTGGCCCCCTGGACCTTTAGGTGAGCCTGACACGGTCCACTTTTGACAGAGGTTGAAACTACTTTCGAACAAAGGATAATAACCCTCATTTAACGTTAAGTGTTGTTGTTAACTAGATGTAAAAGAAAATAAACGTGAAAAGAAAAGCCGTATTCTCGAACCCAAGATATTAATCTATATCTAATTTCAGGTATTTTTCTAAACAAGTTCTTTGAAAAAGCTTGTATGAAATATCCGTGGTTCATTTTAATCTAGCGATTATCAATGTTATTTATAAGAATACAGCAAGAAAATTAGATATTTTAAATTTTATGCCCTTATTGTTCCAATGTCTGCGAATGTTTGTGAAGATGTTATGTTACACAATAAACAAATATGAAGAGTTACCTAAATAATTACCATTATTTATTAAGGTTTGATATTTTTCTAAGTTTGGGAATGTGCTGTAGCTTATATTCTCGAAAGTTTCCCGAAAATGTGTCGAGAGTTTTCCAATAAAGTTGAGAGAGCTTCCTAATTACAGTTCGACCAAGATCTCCGAGGCTTTAACGTAAGATTTCCAAGAATATTGTTTCAGAGAATATCCGACGATTTCTTTAATTTTTGGAACGGTCACTAGCAAATGTTAATAAATTTTCTTCCTTATTTAAATCTTGCCTATATTTAACATTGTTTTCCGACTATTAACTGATAAACATAATGAATTCCTTCTGGTGCAGCCCCTCAAGAGTAGGGTTGCGTGTTTGTGCACAAGCGTGTGTGCGTGTCTGATTAATGGTGTATGGCTATGCAATCACTGATGTGCAGTCTACAAACGTATGGCCGTCCCAGTGTGTAGGTCTACAATATCCTAAATGAGAGCTGTTTTCTTCTTCACCGTCAGATTGAATTCAAGGACAAACCGTAATTATGAACATGTTTTTTATCATTGTGTTATTTTCTTTACTATTTATTGTTTACTATGGTTTATGGTTTATAGTTTTTCGTTGCTATTCTTAGCAACAATAAATAAGGAGCCTTGTAGTCAGGATGGGCATTCGTCTGGAAACAACACTTACCAAAACAAATTACGCAATGAGGCGTTGGAAAAGGCTCATCAGATAAACAGCGACCCTAACTAGAGATCAAGAAGAAGAAAAGAAGAAGAAGAAGAAGAAGAAGAAGAAGAAGAAGAAGAAGAAGAAGAAGAAGAAGAAGAAGAAGAAGAAGAAGAGTTTGAGAGAGAAAAAATTGACCTTCAGAGTGTAATGCAATAGAAAGTCACCGGCAATATCACTGAGACCACATTCAGCGACTTACTTAAAAGTGGTGCCTTATTCATTGCTATTCCATAGAGCTCAAAAGTTAAAAATCTGATACGAGTCCTGTTCCAGCTATCTACAACTACAGTGGTATATAATTCGCCACAACTTTTCCTGCAACACGTTCATCACGCTGTTATAATAAATCGCAATTAACCTGTGCCTCGCTTTAATGCCAAAGAATTATATTACTGAGAACTGCATCAAGAGCTAATTGCTTCTCTTGAAGTGTCTTCATGTGTCTTAATCTTTATTTTCACGAAAAATATCCCTGAAATATCTCTAACATAATAGATGAAATTTATCAAGCATGAAAACATTAGTGAGATTTTGAGAAAGAAAGTAAATTAAGAATTAAGGAGAGCAGTTATGAATACTTATGGGATATTTGGTTCTAATGCCTTGGCAAAGTATAGCAATCTGGTTTTATCAAAATAGACTTTCTCTGAAAATATCTCACTTTAATATTTACATGCTTTGTAAATTTCTGTACATATATATATAAATGTATATATATATATATATATATATATATATATATATATATATATATATATATATATATATATATATATATATATATATATATATATATATATATATATATATATATATATATATAATATATACACATATATATATATATGTGTGTGTGTGTTTGTGTGTGTTTGTGTGTGTGTGTGTGTATTCGAATCGCACTGAAATCCACCAGCTTAATGATAAAGTATTTATCCATATTATGGTAGGAACTCCGATGGACCGAGAGATACTTTTTTTAGAAACTTTGTCCTTCAACTTTTCTTAATTTCCTCGTTGACTGAGGCGATGACGGGAGCTCATTAAGACGATGATTCGTTTTCCTAATCGACCTGATTTATTGAGTGTCATTCATAGCTCATCGACTAATCAGGCAGCCGGGTCCGTAATTCCAAAGTAGTGGAGGCAGTGGATGTCGTTCTTTGATGTACTCAAGTGATTCGTTTAGACTTACTGTAAATTGTCCTTTCGAAAATAATTGTTTATTTTCTATCCTTAGTATATATATATATATATATATATATATATATATATATATATATATATATATATATATGTGTGTGTGTGTGTGTGTGTGTGTGTGTGTGTGTGTGTGTGTGTATGTGTGCATGCATGTATTTGTGTATATGCATGTGTATAGATGCAGAAAGGAAAACTAAAGAAACTATACATTATGTCCATACATACGTATACATAATGACACTGGCTTCCGTATCTAATATGAGTCGTTCTGAAGAACTAATAACTCACTACCAAGGTTTTGATTCAATTTGAGGTTCTCCTCTTTAATAACGATGTAAGCTAGGAATAATTCTCGGCAAGCCTTACGTGACCTTAGTGAAGGTCATGCGATGTTGACATCACTCGTATTGTGCATCATAATTAGTAAATAAGTAAATAGTATTGCAGTAAGGACTAATTAGGCAAATGCGCTTGCATAAGGTAATTTTCAAGAAGAAAGCCGTTTGGCGTTGCGTGGGTGAAAGTCTGATCTGGTTTATGGTTCATGCTTTGAATGGGGACCGACTTGCAATGCTTGCAACGCTTAACTGAAAATCATTTTAGAATCCCATTACACTGCCAAACTTTTATCTGAATGGACTGTAAGGATGCAGCGGACTTTATAGCTCATTCAAAGTAACAGAAATACACGTAGAATATCTCCCTGTTGGTAGAACAGATTCTAATGATGTAGTGGAATTTATCTCGCATTTAAAGAAACAGAAATGCTCGCAAGATGGAGCCTGCGCACACACACACACACACACACACATGCACACTGGCAAACAGAAATACACGCGTATTAGGAACTTTCAAATTCATAATCTTCTAACCAGCACAACAATCGTCAAATCCGTGGACATTTCATCCCCTTAATTTCCTTATGGAAAACGCCACCACTCACGAAGAGAGAGAGAGAGAGAGAGAGAGAGAGAGAGAGAGAGAGAGAGAGAGAGAGAGAGAGAGAGAGAGAGACCATTCCCCCTTTATCTGAGCACATAATGGTTACACTTTACACGGCAGTAAATCTTACTTAAGAACCTCGTTGTTGCCGGTAAGTGGGATGAATGGTTTCCCAAATGCCATGAAAATCCCGAAAGGGTAAAGGATTAGCAATGTAGGATATGAAGCGCCTCCTCCTTTACTCCTTCTTTCTTTCGGGAGGTACTTTGACTGGGGAAGGGTGCCGCCCACCGTAGCTGTTTACTTGGAGCAAAGAGACCGAGGCGGCGCCGGAAATTCAGATTATCTTTCGTTTCTCTTATTAATCAGAGTGATGAAACAATCGGCTGAGTTTCTCGAAAATGACGTCGAACTCTGGGTTGGTGAATGGGAACTACTAGTAGTGATTAAATTTGGGAGAAATGAGAATGTAACTTATAATAAAATGGACACTTTACTCTTTCTTTCAATAAGTGGTGGTTATGGCTCGGGGCCTCATGAAATGACGAAAATGGAGCTTATGTAAATCTAACCAGTTTGTTTCCTAGGAAGGATATGTCGGCCTAAGTAAGGTTAAATCAATGATGATTAGCTTAGCTTGTGTGCCTGTAATATCCTCTTGCTTAACCTTGACGTGGGGTTAACAGAATCAGAACGGTCTTGTTCTTCATGGAGACTTTTACCTCAGATTTCGCACTGTCTCAGTTTTTGCAATTTTACGTATCAGCATTGGTCGTGATATTAATAATAAGTAGATTTAAAAAAAAATCCATGCTATGGGTTCGATGATGTTTTACGTTCAAAACAGGTATACATATATATATATATATATATATATATATATATATATATATATGATTTTATATATATAAATATATATATATATATATATATATATATATATATATATATATATATATATATATATATATATATATATATATATATATATATATATATATATATATATATATATATATATATATATATATATATATATATATATATATATATATATATATGTGTGTGTGTGTGTTTATATATAGTATACATATGTATGTATGTACAGTATAGACTATAGACCATACTTAGGAACAATGCTGTATATCGAAAGCGTTCAGCAATCGCGGCTCATTTTTTTCAAAATACTGAAACCCCCTTCCTATCATTCATGTTCATCTATGGATATGATTAATGAAAGCAATAACAATAAAACTCACCCAAGATTATGCAGCATATTCCTTTCCATACTCCCTCGCAAAGTAGAAGTACCTGTTCTATCCTCTTCCGTTGGTAAACTTTTGAATGTCGTCGCAATGTGATGTGAAAGCTCTGTTGAAATAGTAAAAAAAAATCCGTCATTAATAACCGGAAGAAATAATTTCTGGAACGTATGTACATAAATTGGTTGTGATGAAAATAATTATCAATAAATGATGGAGCTTTTAGCTTTCATCTCACAGAAAGTTCTTTAAACACTGTGTGGTCAGAGCATGAGGCATTCTTAATGGTTGGGAAGCCCCCTTTCATCAACCATACTCTTTGTACCTTTTATTTATAGTTATCTTTTATAGCGCTCTTTGTGTATTGGGGTTTCCAAACAGATATTCTCTCGCATTTTATTCTTAGTAAAATATGTATGTGTGTGTGAGAGGGAGGTATTTCATTTCTTCAGATAGGAGAAGGATCTTTGTTCATATGTCGTTAACTTCTACTCTTGAGACCAGCGCTGCCTGAAACAATATTTTTATTCATTTTTCTCTGTTATTGTCAGGTTACAAACATTTCACACCCACTACCCTTGCGATAATAAATCCACTTTCTACAAATAAATGAATGACACCTTTGTCGTTTGCAAATAAGCGGCTGAGAAATTTGTAATATCAAAAGTTTCTCCATTAGTCTCGCTGATATAAAGGGGTCTCCATACTCGCTCTGCTCTTAATCAACTCCAGTCTATTTTTCTGCCAGTGAGTGACTCCAGCAAAGACTCCTCCGAACCTAATCAAGGAGAGGGAAGTTTTCCGCTTCCTCAAAAAGTAGATAAATTTCTTATTTTCGAGAACTGCAGTTAAATTTTCTTCTTATTTCACATTGCATCCATATATATATATATATATATATATATATATATATATATATATATATATATATATATATATATATATATATATATGTATGTACATATGTGTGTGTGTATGTATACATATACATACATATATTTTTAATCTTGACAGATAAAAAAAGGTTCCAGTTGCTATGAGTAAATCTTGGAGCAACATTAAGTTTTAGAAGAGTAACTTCCCTAATGGTTCTTGTTATACTTACATGCGCACAAACACACACCTACACACAGACACACACACACACAGAAACACAACACTTTCGAATATCTCAATACTCACACCCACCTGGGGGCTAGGCTAACAATTCTGGATAATATACATAAATAATTACTTAAAGTTAGTGAATATTTATGTATATTATCCAGCAGTAAAAGAAACCTTTCAAGAATACTGTAAAGACTGAGAGAGATTCCTTTGGTTCAACGATTTTATGAACTTGAACAGGGAAAGAAAAACACAATTTTTCCCATACAGATCTGTTGCGCAGCGTAAATAACGTATAAAATCGTCAGCTTTTCCAAAATAACTTTCAAGTCTAAATTTGTAAATAACCTACATTGTCCTCTCTCTCTCTCTCTCTCTCTCTCTCTCTCTCTCTCTCTCTCTCTCTCTCTCTCTCTCTCTCTCTCATTCAGTTACACTGACACTACACTGTATAGCATTTTTTCTTAAGATAGGCATAATCTGAACGTCCTTATCTGTCTTTGAATACATAATCCAGATCTATGCTGTTCGGACAATGCTCAGTAAAGTTTTCAGAAGTTAACATGTCTGGATTTATTGCTCCAATATGTTACTTTAGAACCCCGCGGTAATTTAAATGAATATATTTATCCTGTGCTTTTAAGGCTGTTCGCTAATATTTTTTTAACTGAATTTCCCAGATTTTTTTAGAGCTCTCTCGTCGCCCCCGATAACTCTAGGACTCACATTGTTTAACCAGGTAACTTTAATTTTCTTATTTTTAAAAATAGCAAAAATTAGTAACGCTTTCTTTCTTCTAGGTCCTAACTATTAGGAATGGAAAGTAGACATTTTATGGAAGTATAGCCATCAATGTACACAGTTCTTCTCGCAACTATGAAGATATATGACCAGAGGGCTTGCATAGATCCTATCTGGAATATCATTATTCATATCACTCAATCCAGCGAAGGTTTCCTGGCTATCCCTGTATTTAAGACAACAAGGATGAATTCTTTTTCCACCGTATTATTATTTAGAATAATGTTCAAACGCAAACAGATAAATTATGAAAGGTTCATTCTCCACTACCAGATCTGTTAAATAATGATTTGCATTCAAGGTAACCATTGCAATTTGGTATACGATAATTTCAGGTTTTCCTTGCTCTCCCTGACAAATTATTCGTTGCTTCTCGTGCCAAGGGATGTTCGCCATACGGTCCTTCATGACAAGTAATTAGCCATGACCCTCAGATGGTGAAATTATTACCCAGCGAAATTAATTTATTATTACTGGTACAATTTCCAAAATAAAATATCCATTTATTTTGTTTCAAATATCTTAAAATATTGGAGAAGGTTTAACTGTGAAAATAATAATAATAATAATAATAATAATAATAATAATAATAATAATAATAATAATAATAATCTGGAAAAACTAGATGCCGAAGTAGCTTCAGGACTCATGCAGAAGAGTGTGCTACTAGAAACAGCGCACATAATGAGAAAAGTGATGAACTCCCAAGGAACCCGGTCGAATAGGATGACTGTGATAGGCAAAAAAAAAACAATAATAATAATAATAATAATAATAATAATAATAATATTATTATTATTATTATTATTATTATTATTATTATTATTATTATTATTATTATTATTATTAACACAATGTCCAAAAATATGTATCCATTTATTTTGTTAAAAGTATCTTAAAATAATGAAGAGTGTATAAGTTTGAATTATTATTATTGTTATTGCTATGTGTTACTGATTTAATGTCCAAAATAATGTACCCGTTTATTTGGTTTCGAATGTCTTTTAAAATATTGAAGAATACTTAAGTTTGAGAATATTCTGATGCTTTTTGAGAGACAATGTAAAGAAACATTATTTTGGACTCAGACAACCTAGGGTCACTTTCAAATAAAATAATTAACACAGATAAACATTTTAACACCATTTTGTGTTTCAGGAGAGTACGAAAGTGGGACTGAAGCTACTGTACTGTTTTAATAGTGGTCTTCATAACTAAGAGAAAAAAGTAATATATCTTATGACCCTTCAGTCATGGAAATGTGAATATAAAAGCTGTTAGCATTTTTATTTCCGGAATCACATGAAACCTGATTTCAGAAGATCATTCCAGGTATGAGTAAAAAATGATGAATATTTCCATTCCAGTTCCTTGAACATTTTAAAAATATTACTTTCCTTCTCTTGCAGTTTATTCCCTGGAGAGCATTTCGTAGAAGTTGCAAAATTTATTTGACGAGTTTCTATGAAAAATGGGAGGAAGTTTACCTGTTTAGAAATGACATGGGATTGTGAGGGGAATTCGAATATTTATTATCTGTTCAGAGACACTCCAACAAATGAAGGCTCACCGTGTTTATTGACAATATTCTATTATTCCTGGAGTCTGTTTTGCTGCAAATGACTGTCTAATAATATATTTTGAAATATCACGTCACAAACTTTTTTAACAGGAACTTTACGTTCATTTTCTTATTCATGTTGATCTTTCCTTATACATTAGTACAACATTAGTGATTTGCTTTTAAATTCCTATATCACAAAAGTATTTCTACCTTTTTAATCAATTTCCTCCAAAGTACGCTGAGATTTTCTGAATGAAACTCAATAGAACCAACTTTTACTCGGAGAAAAGGTCACAAATTATTTCGCTCCTGGAAAGTTTATGAACTTCCAAAACTATTGAAAATTATTAAAATTCGTAACACACTCTGGGGTCAAGAAAAAGACTGAATGTTATTCCAGTGAAATCTGGTAATCTGTCATGAAACTAAGTTTTATGAAACCGTAAAGGGTTATCAATTTCTGATGACTTATCTTGTTAAGTATTATCTTTATTCCTATATTAGCAACATGGTCGGTAATCTTGATGATAGGAGGGATGCTGTACAGGAGACGCAACGCTATAGTCACTTCTCCATTGTAATGAGCGAAGAGATATGGAACGCTGCAGCATCGAGATGGCAGTTGGGTGTGGAAGTCAATTTCAGGGGTCAAGTGAGGTTAAAATAGGAGAAAATACCTGATAAGAAGGGGTAAGAAATGCAGGGCGGTTGGATCAAGTAAAAAATAAATTATATATGCATATACCAATGTCTGTTTCACGAAGTACACACGATGCGTACACGATCTATGCATCATATACGCAATTTTAGTATTTACTGTACATGAGCTTGTGAGTCGTGCAAAACGTTAGCGCACAGGTTCGAGTACTGATTGATCTATATCTGTCAATCTGTATATCACCCTTAATGTGTGTGTGTGTGTATATATATATATATATATATATATATATATATATATATATATATATATATATATATATATATATATATATATATATATATATATATGTGTGCAGAATCTACTGGTCACTTTTATCAGATTTTTATATATGTAATTCTAATAGCCACAATGCTATCAGTTAACTTTGCTTAATTCTTGTAGTTTGTGATATGTGTAACTAGCTGAAGCCGATAGATCCAGAGGGAAGAAATTGAAAGGCTGTGAAGCCACCTTCTGTGGTCAGGTTGGCAACGTGACCTCCTTGTGATTAAGGTAACTCGGGTTCGATTCCCAGGCCGGCCGTCACAGAAAACTCTTCAATTTCTTCCTTTGGATCTTTATTTATATCGCTTCATTGTAGATTACAATATTATTTTATTAGTTTAAGCTTTTATATCCCTCTTTTCAATCGAAGGTGTTGTTACCTCATTATAATATATATAATACATCTGTATATATAATATATATATATATATATATATATATATATATATATATATATATATATATATATATATATATATATATATATATATATATATATTGTATAAGAAAGAGAGAGATAGAGAGAGAGAGAGAGAGAGAGAGAGAGAGAGAGAGAGAGAGAGAGAAATTAAAAGATGTGAAAAAAAGACGAATACAACAAAAATCACGCTAATCACCTCTAAAACTTGCTGGAACATTTCCGCTTCATCTTAGCGATCAAGGTGTTATATGTCATTATCATTCATTATCATTCTTCTTCACAGATGAACTCCCGTCTCATCGCCACCTTGTAATGATTCACCCGAGTATACAATATAATTATAGCGTACCAAGGACATAGCTCCCGTTGTTCTCGGTAAGCAGGATTTACAGCGCCGGAACACTATGAAAATCCCGAATAGGTTGAGGGAAAAAATGGGAGGATACGTGCAAGGTTTCTCTGTTTACGAATTCCAGAGAGAGTAAATGCAGGATGATCCCTGCACATAAATTATTTTAGGTATGAGAGGCGGGATATGGTTGGCATGTGTGGTTCGTCTGAATGGCTGCAAAGAGCGAAGGCTTTCGCTTCTCAATAACATATTTAAGGGCGTTCGGTCTTTCCTTAAATATCTGGCAACGAATATATATCGTAACTATAAATGTTTTGCATTCAGAATTATTAGTGATAATATTTAATCCAGTTTGGAAAAAGAAACAACAATCCAAATTTAAAATACAGAATGAGACAAGATAAATTGTAAACAAATTCTATATGCATTGTGTATTAAAGCTGTAATTATCTGAAAAACTGATAATATTTCCAAATCAGGACATAAAAAATTGTAAAAAAAAAATAAATGGAATTAGCTGCATCCTATATCTCCGCCAACCAGAAATTCATGAAATTTCGGATGCCCTTATAATCTGTAGGGGTTGATGGAGGTGACTGTGAAATTATAACTGTGTTAAGTGCACTTATTACTTAAGAGGATAATTACGGGAAACTTCTAAGAGCAGTTTTAATTAATTTGAAAATAATAGTTTTATTATCAGTAAATGGACGATGCTCATTAAGTTGGTCAATAATCAGTCCAAATCTTTTAGATCGCTACCAGTCCGTGTCTTTCAGACCGCTACCAGTCGTAGCCTTTTAGACTGTTACCAGTCCAAGCCTTTTTAGAGAATTACCAGTCCAAGTCTCTTAGACACCTACCAGTCCAAGCCTTATAGATCGTTACCAGTCCAAGGCTTTTAGACTGTTATCAGTCCAAATCTTTTATAACTTTACCATTCCAAGCATTTTGAGTGTTACCAGTCCAAGGCTTTTAGACTGTTATCAGTCCAAATCTTTCATACCATTAACAGTCCAAGCATTTTGAGCATTACCGGTTCAGGGCTTTTAGACTTATCAGTCCAAATCTTTTATAACATTACCAGTCCAAGCATTTTGAGCATTACCAGTCCAGGGGTTTTAGACTGTTATCAGTCCAAATCTTTTATAACATTACCAGTCCAAGCATTTTGAGTGTTACCAGTCCAAGTCTTTTAGACTGTTACCAGTCTAAATCTTTTATAACATCATCAGTCCAAGCATTTTGAGTGTTACCAGTCCAAGACTTTTAGACTGTTATCAGTCCAAATATTTTATACCATTACCAGTCAAAGCATTTTGAGCATTACCAGTGAAGGCTTTTAGACTGTTATCAGTCCAAATCTTTTATACCATTACCAGTCAAAGCATTTTGAGCATTACCAGTCCAAGTCTTTTAGACTGTTATCAGTCCAAATCTTTTATACCATTTAAAGTCAAAGCATTTTGAGTGTTACCAGTCCGAGGCTTTTAGACTGTTATCAGTCCAAATCTTTTATACCATTACCAGTCAAAGCATTTTGAGCATTATCAGTCCATAGCTTTTAGACTGTTATCAGTCCAAATCATTTATACCATTACCAGTCCAAACTTTTTGAGCATTACCACCCCAGGCCTTTTAGACTGTTATCAGTACAAATCTTTTATACCATTACCTGTCAAACCATTTTGAGCATTACCAGTCCAAGTCTTTTAGACTGTTATCAGTCCAAATCTTTTATACCATTAACAGTCAAAGCATTTTGAGTGTTACCAGTCCGAGGCTTTTAGACTGTCATCAGTCCAAATCTTTTATACCATTACCAGTCAAAGCATTTTGAGCATTACCAGTGAAGGCTTTTAGACTGTTATCAGTCTAAATCTTTTATAACATTGCCAGTCCAAGGATATTGAGCATTACCAGTCCAAGGGCTTTAGACTGTTATCAGCCCAAATCTTGTATACCATTACCAGTCCAAGCATTTTACTCGGCTGCTGTGTCTTCTGAGTGGCGCCGAGTAAATGACACCTTGATAACATTACCAGTTGCCATGTCGCGTCCGAAAAGACAATTCGGGGCAATACGCGACCTTACGTGGCCCATTGTCCCAGGATAGACTCTAATCATGACTAATGGTATTTGCGAGATTTTAGGATAGGCTGAAATCATGATTAATGATATTTGCGAGATTCCTGGATAGGCTGGAATCAGGACTAACGACTTTAGCGAGATTCCTGGATAGACTGAAATCATGAGCAAAGACTTTAGTAAGATTCCAAAATCGACTGGAATCATGATTAATGACTTTAGCGAAATTCCTGGAAAGACTGGAATCATGAGTAAAGACTTTGGCAAGATTCCAAAATAGACTGGAATAATGATTAATGACCTTAGCGAGATTCCAGGGTCTACTGAAATCATGACTAATGGCTTTAGCGAGATTTCTATAATACTTGAGGTATTCATGTATCAGTCCACGGATGATTTAAAACTGTTTATAGTTCCTGCTCCACTACAATTAACCAGAAAGACAAGAGTGATACAAAGTCATTCTGCAAAATAAAAAAAAGTACAGACGCATACCCACAGAGGAACATAAGGCACTGAACATATAAAATCGAGCTTGTGCAAATGTTAAACACACGTAACGAATGTAAATGAAATAAATATTTGCTTTGCAAATAATATATGTCTGAAAATTTTAGTAGAAATTCACTGGTTTTAAAACTGACACTCAACGTTCCCTAAATACCAGTTTAAGAGAAAATTTTCTTTCATTCGAGATAGGTTATTGACGAGTAAGATAACTGCAGTTTGCAATACTCAGGGCAAATGTTGCAGTTACAAACGTCCTGATAAAACGCGTTCAATTCTTGTTCACTTATACTGTGTTTGCGTGTAGACATGTGCATATATACACATATATACTGTACATATACATAAATATATATATGTATATATATATATAATATATATATATATATATATATATATATATATATATATATATATATATATATATATATATATATATATATATATACATCTATATATATCTCCTCTCTCTCTCTCTCTCTCTCTCTCTCTCTCTCTCTCTCTCTCTCTCTCTCTCTCTCTCTCTCTCTCTATATATATATATATATATATATATATATATATATATATATATATATATATATATATATATATATATATATATATATATATACATATATATATATATATATATATATATATATATATATATATATATATATAAACCTGTACATATTGTTTACATGCAAACACAGTATAAGTATGTACATATATATGTGTATATATACAGATGGATATATATGTATGTATGTATGTATGTATGTATGTATGTATGTATGTATGTATGTATAAAACAGGTCGAACGTTACATGAATTTATCTTTCACAAAGTTTGGTGAAGACGCCTGTTTATATTCAAATTCTACGCACCCTTTATCAATTATTCAGTTTATTAATGAAAAGTCATTATTGAAATTCATGATGAAATTAAAACATATTTCCATTGAATTTTCTCTCAGAAAAAGAGAGAAACTAGAAAATGGACCGCTATATAAGCACACACACACACACACACACGTGAAAGCAAGTTGAGTGATTGAGGCATATTGTGTCGACCTTCCGGAAACTTTCACAAGATTAGCTCCAGTGTCTCCAGAGAATCCCCGACGCTTGCTTACAGATTCTCATCTTCTAGCGGAGCTTTATTTATTTACATACAATTATACATACATATAGTTAGAAAAAGAGATGAAGAATTATTCCAAATCATTGCCATCTCCTGGAAGTCCCTGACATTCCCGGGAATCCTAAGAATTCCCGAAGACTGGAGCAGCTCAGTGGTGGCGAAAATGTGTCCAGAATCCAGACAAGTCACTTGTGTCCGATTACAAAACTTGGGATAAATCAGAGACAGTTTTTTCCGTATGAAGCGGACTCTGCTTCTTTGCGAAGGCAGATGATGAATTTCCAGAGAACGAAGAAACCAGATCAACGCAGACGTAGGAAGCACGAGAAGGAAGCGCTTCGAGCAGGAAATCTCCTCTTGCCACTGGATAACCTCGACGTGGGACCTAGGGAACAGTGATACTGATTTCACATATTCCTCAGTGGCAACCTCTGGCGTGGCCTAAAATCCCGTAAGTGCAATGCCTACCGCATATGCGAAATTGGTTTTCCCACCTTCTGAGGATTGTAGTGTGGCAGGAAGTTAGGCATCGAAGAACACCTTCAGCAATGGCGTGTTTCCTACAGTCAGCAGCGAAATAACTGGTTTCGGGACTCTGCAAAGCAATCATCTGCTTTCTGCAAAGAAGCTGAGACGCCATAGGCTAGCTAACAGAGCAGAGAATGGGGAAGGGCCCATCCCTGGTAAAACAAAACCCCCATTTCAGTGAAGCTTTGTTGGCGAAGATGCCCCAGGGGTGAGATCAATTCTGATCGTCAAAGGCCAAAAAAAATTTATATATATATATATATATATATATATATATATATATATATATATATATATATATATATATATATATATATATATATATATATATATATATATATAATATACATGCATACATTTATAATGTGTGTACTTGTGTGTCTGTGTGTAATAAGTTATCAAACTGCACGTGGCAAATATATACGTAGATAACCATTTGAAAGGTAAAAATTTAAACCAGGTACCTAGCGCTTTTGCGTATCATGCACACTTCTTGTGGGGTACTTTGGAGTACTTTATACCCCAAAGAAGTGTTCGTGATACACGAACGTACTTGGTACTTGGTCCTTAATTTTCACCTTTCAAATGGTTATCTACGTATATTTTTATATTTGTCACGTGCAATACACATCATATTACACACACACACACATATATATATATATATATATATATATATATATATATATATATATATATATATATATATATATATATATATATATATATATATATGTGTGTGTGTGTGTGTGTGTGTGTGTGTGTGTGTTTGTATTAGCTGAAGCCATCAGGAAAGTCCAAATGAAAAGAGAGAGAGCCAAATACTTTCGTGTATCTTAACAACACATCCTCAGGGCACAAGTCTGTCTTTTCATTTGGACTTTCCCCCTGGCTTCAGCTAATAAACAAAACCACGCGCTTACTTTTGTGATTTCTTGGTATTGTGTTTGTATATGTATATATATTATACATATATACATATACAACCATATACATACAAATATATACACATATACATATACATATAGCAGCTTTGACCCTCCCTCCTGCGATCATGGAACATCAATAACTACGAGGCAGAACTACTGGGGTTCTGATTACCATATCGTATCCTGTGCCCAAAGTCAAGGAACAGTAAAGTTACCGAGACAGCAATAATTAAAGTTTTATATACATACATACATATATATATATATATATATATATATATATATATATATACTGTATATATATATATATATATATATATATATATATATATATATATATATATATATATATAAATATGTATATGTGTATATATACATATGCATATGCATATGCATATATATACATATATATATATATATATATATATATATATATATATATATATATATATATGTGTGTGTGTGTGTGTGTGTGTGTGTGTGTGTGTGTATGTATTTATATACTGTATACGCAATCGTAATAGACACAATGCCCTCTTAACTTCTCGAATTCTTCGAACTTTTTTTGGATACGCTTGTCACTACAAAGACTTAAGATCCAAGTGCAAGAAATATGAAGAAATGATGATGTCCTGTAGCGGGAAACGAACCTGGGTTCCATAATCACAACGTGACCACATTGTGTTCTGATTAACGTGTGACTCAAAAAAGACCAATAGTAGACAGTGAACCGAACTGAACTGAATATAGAATTTAGGCTAAAGGCCAAGCACTGGGACCTATGAGGTCATTCACCGCAGAAACCGAAATTGACAGTTAAAGGTTGAAAGGTGTAACAGGAGGAAAAACCTTGCAGTTGCACTATGAATCAACTCTGATACATTGCTGGAAATGTGAAACTGAAGGCTGTACTTAGAGGCCTTTGGAGGCTGATCCACAGAAAGAGTTTCCAAGTGCCGAGAAGTTTAAATAATGAGATGGATGTCTAACGGAGTTTTTCGTAATACAATATATTTTCTTCCCAGAGAGTTTCATTTACCTATGTTTAATTATGGCTTTCGTGAATGATTCAACTCAATCCTTGTAAAGTGACTCTTCTATTTATCCTAAGTATTAGATGTATAACGAGAAACCTGGCTTTTTCACTTTACCTAGCATCAAGAAGGATACGAACACTCATATATTTTTTTGGGTTCATCCTCAATGATTTAAAATTGGAATGAAAAAATAGGAAAATCAGTATTTAATATTTTATCATTTTGCATAATTCTCTCTGGTCTACTACGCTTTAAATAAACAGTTTATTGGCAAGAGTATGAGTGGGAAAAAACATGGAAAATGATTAGTTTTATCATATCTACAGTAAAATGAGACAAGGTTTCATCCCATTTTACAGTAGATATGATCAAATTGATAATTTTCCTTGTTTTCCTCCTCTCTTACTGTTATATGTATACGGTTTAAGATGAGCAGAGTAAACCTGAGAGAATGGCACTCTCATAAATTTTGAATAATGTTTTTTCACTATCTTTTTTATTTCTTCTTAACTTTTCATATTTCTCAATTTTCTCGTATTTCCCCATGTACCCCATATTCAACTTTTTCCATCTTTTCTCAAAATTCTCGTAACAGGAAACTGGTCCACACAACCTCTCCATTGTCTAAATACACTCTACTCTACCCCTACCAATCCCTCGGTCATCTGTCATATTGTCTGTATCAAAATACTACCTTACACCTTCCCTATTATACAAATTAATATTGTGTTACTATATTCTTAGTCACGTCCATCACCTTTACGCTCACGTGAGGCGAATAATTCCTCTCATTTTGTTATTCGCAACCTTTCTTCCGGACAGAAATACCTTGCACAGTCTTATCAGCCAATAAATCAGGATTTTACTACCACATCACCTCATTCGTGATCTCTTCTACGCTTATTACTCTTCAGTTCATCAATCTTTTAGTTATCCTTCCAATAACCTCAGCACTCTCCTTCACAATCATTCTTGAATAGGTTTTGCACGGAACCCTTCCACTACTGCATCATTCTACTCTGTTTTTTTTTTTTATCCTACCGTCAACATTCAAACCTTTGAAATGCTTACATCATCGACACAGAAGTGCATTCTCTCTCTCTCTCTCTCTCTCTCTCTCTCTCTCTCTCTCTCTCTCTCTCTCTCTCTCTCTCTCTCTCTCTCTCTATATATATATATATATATATATATATATATATATATATATATATATATATATATATATATATATATATATATATATATATATATATATGATATATATACTGTATATATACAATGTGTGTATATGTGTTATATATATATACATACATATATATATATATATATATATATATATATATATATATATATATATATATATATATATATATATATATATATACATATATATACACATATACACATGCTAGAATTCAAGAGTCAATGTATCCTTAATTAATACATTTCTCCTCTCTCTCTCTCTCTCTCTCTCTCTCTCTCTCTCTAACACAACCTCTCAATATGGTTAAGTAGTCCCATTTCTCCACCCACATAAAAATACCACTAAAGAGTTCTTGATGGTATAGTTCCAAAAATTACGCAACGAAGACAAATGGCTCTTTCTTGGAATATATCCTCATAATCATCGAATTATATCTTGGAATATCGGGAATAACCTTTTAGAGATTCCGGAATTTCGGAATCAGATATTACAAGGCCCTTAAAATTAGATTTTTGCAAAAGAGCGAATTTTCTCCCTTATATGTTATGTCGAAGTTTTTTAATTTCTCAGAACTGATTTAATTCTACTCCCGGCTACTTTTGTTTCTTGATTCCAACAGAATTTATGACGGTATTATATGTATGGTCAAGACGACATGTCAACTCGAGGGACCTTCCGTACTATACTAGATCAAAAAGTAAATTAATTTTATATAAAGTACCAAGGCCAGTGGTGATTAGGCTGGCCGGAGTCAGATGACAGAAGTACTGGGGTATTAAAAAGTGGATATGATCCTTGGCGTGGAAACTGAAACGAAAAAACGATAGAAAGAGAGATTGCAACGGTTAGTCCTATTACGAATAAATTTAAGTATAGTGCTGAAAAGAGATTGGACAATGTTCTGTTTGAAACTATTGCAAGAGCTCTGTTACCTGGCAACTCCTTGAGGAATCATGTTAAAATACCACCCGCCCAAGCGCCTTGCCAGCCTTGGATGAGGGAAATAAATCTTTTTTCTGGACCTAGGATCAGAGAAGAATAGTTAGGATACAGCGTTAGCGCTGTGATAATTGAGAGAAAATTTACCTTGAAATAACGAATTTGTTTAGCTTGTTGGAACATTTCACCTATATTGTTAAATACAGGTAGACTAAGTGGCTGAAGTTATATGACTTCTTTCTATGTACTTTTTCACCTCCGCGTTTTCCATCTACTGTTAACAGACTTTTTCACTCTTTATCATTTAGTTTCCCTTTTCTTCCCACACCAAGGGACTATCACATACTGCATAAATAATCTGAATTGTGAAATCACAAATTACGAGAGCGTTTCTGATGTTTTTTTGGTGGACCACTAAAGAATGGTGATGTAGAGAAAAAAGGCAAAGTCTGGTGGTGAATAGTTGATGGCTGTTGGAAGTTAAGTTTAGAAAGAGCAAATATGTAACAATTAAGGAATGTTGGGAGATCATGGGCTGGCAACCTCATCCTACAGATTTGATGGGATATATATCGGAAAGTTGCATCTTTCTGATGCGAACCCTAATTGGTGAGAAAAAGGTGTATGATAATTATATAAATACAAAATTTTAGTGTTAATTTATTATAAACCGAATTATTTATTTCAGTTTTCTAAATGGTTCCTATGGATTTTGATTGAAGAATATCCAAAAATGAACTAGAAGTTCCTTTGTGTATTAATGTTGATGCTCATCACAGCTGAATGATGTAAGATATAGTACCAACGTCTTCAGCTGCTAAATGGGTTTCATATTATCTGTCTCTCACTTGGCATCGTGGATGTCCAAATTTCAGCTTTGTAATTATTTTTCTGCTATTTTCTAACGTGATTCTTAGCATTTAGGAAGCTGTTTTTACCGTGTTGATATTTACGCAATACTTGTTTTTCTGCACTTTCCACTCTTACATTCGCATGAATGTTTTCCATAGAAGGGGCTCTCCCATCACAAATGGTCAGATATAATTTCCAAAATAATCGTTTGTTCATTTCATTGCAACAAGAAAGCCAAATCGTTTTTCGGTGACGTTCCTCCTCCACATTGCAAAATCAGTTCTTTCGCTCTCTTTTTTGTGCCTTTTCTATTCATTATTTCTCTTTCGCTTTTCTGAACTTCTTTCTCAACATCAGTCCACCCCAAATATCTTGAGTTGATTTAAAATATGCTCTTGCTTTCACTAAATCCATTAATCATTTTTTTCATTTTTTAATTATTTTTGTTAAGAGTGGGTTCCCTTTCCCATTAGCTTGTAACCACAAACACTCCCTACTCCCAAATGGCGCCCAGCTTTCAACATTCCAGCTCAGATATCCTACGAATTTTACGTGTTTTTTTACCCTCTGGTATTCGTAAAAAAAATTGACATATATCACTCTTATTTTTCCTAACATTAGATTTATCGACACGTTTTGTATTTGGTGTAATTGTCTGTCTCTTCGTTATTTTCAAACTGTAACACGGAAGCGATAATTTCATATGGTAGCAACCTGCAGAAGGGAGACGGAAAAAGGGAGAAAAATTTGAAATAAAATAGAGGAATAACTACACATACCAAATAAAGAAGGGAAGTCAGAATCAGATGAAAAAAGACTTTTGTAAACGGGAATATTCGGCGAGAAAATAGTAACTTATACATGCCTGGTCTTTTTTGATATTCACAATTACAAATTCACAAATATCTTTTAACATCGAATACGATACACCTTGAAAACAATCTCTCTCTCTCTCTCTCTCTCTCTCTCTCTCTCTCTCTCTCTCTCTCTCTCTCTCTCTCTCTCTCTCTAATAACCTGATCTTGGTCGCACTTGTGAAAGAAGGCAGCTGCGTGAAGCTCATCAAAAGTGAAACAAAATGCTAAAATGACTAATCTTGATTTCAACATATTTTGTATAATTCCGGTCCTCGTTTGTACATTTTTTATTATCAAACCCCAGAAAAAGCCCCTCTTAATTACACATTCCGCGACTTGAAAATCCCCGCAGAATTCAGGGAAATTCTCTCAGACGTTGATAATGACTGAGCTCCGAAACCACACACAGCAACTTGGATCATCCATTTCGACTTTGAAGCGAAAACTTGACCTAAATCTTCGCAAGCCTTCAGCTCTCGCTTTCGCGGATGTCTTCTTTAATAAGTTGGCGTTCGTACCATGTGATGCTTGGCTAGACAAGAGAAGTAACGCAAATGTTATGAATATTGGATCTGAACTAGGGTTGGATGTGAAAGCATCTTTGCTTTCGTGTGCCTTCATGAAATATTTTCGAAGTTATAGGAAAATTTTTAAACAAAGGATAGATTTAAAACGCATTCTTTTGACTGAAGTGATCGCCGTGTTCCTGAATATTGCAGATAAACGTAAGTATTCCCCATTTGTTCTATATCATGATGCACAGAAGCGCGTGCAGCGTAAAGACGTACATCCCCGTAGGAGTGCAGTGCCGCCAGTGTACGTCACGTGGTGCACTGTAGGCATTACCATAGGGTGTTGGCAGCGTCTGTTCGCTTCCTAGTTGTACCCACTATATAGCCCCTTACTTTGCCTCCATTCCTGCTTTCTTCCTTCAGTTATGCTGTTCAACCTCTTTAACTCTCACTTTTTAGTGCAAATGTGAGCTTTTGTTCAAATTCTATCTTCAGGTACAACATGAACGTCATCTTCTTTGTTTTCTGGATCTTTATCAAGCTGTCCAGCCACTCGAACTCCTTTTCACTGTCTTGAGAGTTGTGCAGCTGAAAGTGACCCATTACTTGGTTTACGGCCTTCATTTCACAAAAAAATAAACAAAAAATAAAGTAAGTGAACATGCACATACATGCCTATGATTTCCTCATCCTAGGTGAGACAGAACTGAGCAGTAAATCATGTACCTGACCGTTAGCCGACTGTAATTCTACTTCCTCGTAGAATCACTGATTTGAAGGGCTACGCTTTTGGAATGATGTTGCAAGACCCTTGCCCATTTTTTAACTTTAGTTATGACTCACAGTCATCTAACTAACAGGTATGCAATTTGCTGTTTAGGTCACTATATAGAAGCTAAGCTTTTTACAAATCGGTAAAATCAAATTAGGCAAACTGATATGCTTTTTGGGCACTGCCATACTCAGGTATATTCAGGACCCACAAATACTTACACAACCATGGCGCTGAAGTTTACCTTCCTGAAACTTCACAGTATAGATCCAGTTGCACTTAGAATGTCGGTAACTATTTCTTTACATAAAGACGCAGTATCCTATCCCACGTTCGAACTGTTTCAGCATAGGATTACATAACCTAACCTTAACCAGTGATCCCCATGCATAATTTCCTGCGTGTATAACGAGCCTTTCTCAAAACAGTCCCGTTGTTTCAATATTTTAATGAATAAAGCGAATCGTGCGTGTGTCTGTAAGGCAAAGGTCAGAAGTCAAATCTGATTTAACCCAAACCACCCAAGACCGCCCACCCACACAACTCTTGTTTGGCGCATGTCCTACACACCTGTCGAAGGATATTTAAATCTCGACTGACCTCATCCGTGATCTCCCAGCGGCTATCGAAATTCTGTGTTTTCACTGATTTGACTTCCTGGTAAATGAAGCCGAAGATGGCTGTCAAAACCGGAAATCCAATGATTTGCTCGACTTAAGATCCTTCTCTTTGTATTTGCCTACAGGATGAAAAGATGGCGTCAGCTGATCTCTGCCGCTTTCAGGTCCTGAGCTGTCTAGCAGAAACGTAGTCTTGAGAAGCTTTCAGTTTTCGAATTTTCACACAACTTCTTATGATCAAAATTAACTTTTATTATTATTATTATTATTATTATTATTATTATTATTATTATTATTATTATTATTATTATTATTACCCACTTTACCGGTCTTGCTTATGTTCTTCATAAGGTGAATTGAATACTAAACGATATTTATGGCTTAATATCTGTGAACACAAATGAACAAATATATATATATATATATATATATATATAATATATATATATATATATATATATATATATATATATATATGTGTGTGTGTGTGTGTGTGTGTAAGCGCTCTTACAATTATATATAAATCAGTATCATAACTGGGAGAAACTTGATCGACTTTGAGACAAAAACCCATGCTTTATTTAGAAAGATGTATTTGTGAAAAAGAATTACATAAACCATAACTAAATCATAAAAAAAGGAGGACAACTAACGTCTCAATAACGCCTTATGTTACCGCCGG
>NC_089747.1:52487123-52507123 GCF_040412425.1 Macrobrachium rosenbergii
TATAAAAATTTGTTAAGAAGTTCCCGTATATGGCATTGTGTGGCTGAGTTGATTATGTAATGAATGAATATGCAGAGCAGATTCTGACTATTGGATTATGTGTGTGTGTGTATGTGTGTGTATATATATATATATATATATATATATATATATATATATATATATATATATATATATATATATATATATATATATATACATATATAGGTATATTGTGTGTGTGTGTCTCTGTGTGCCTGTGTCTGTGTATGTATGCATATGTGTGTGTGTTGTATAAAAATTATTTATTAAGCATCATAAGGTCCTCCCTATGACAATACGTACCCATTCCACTTCTGCCCTTCCCCTTTCACGACTGTAATCGCCATTCGTCATATGAGAGAGAGAGAGAGAGAGAGAGAGAGAGAGAGAGAGAGAGAGAGAGAGAGTCACTGGCAAGGAAGCAACATTCGTTAATCCCTCTCACCCGTTGTACGGTCGCGATAACTCCCCTCGTCGACAGCTGAGTTGGAATGTGACTCCGAGATTAAGGCACATCTCAGCTCCAAGGAGAACGACACAAGTGAATGAACACGCTACTGAAGGAGATTCTGGAGAGAAGCGGTAGGCTCATCAGAAAAGACGGTATTCGAAGCTTCATATTGTCTTACTGCGTTTGCCAAGTCTTGTTTTCAGGGATAATGTATAACTTCGCAGTTTGTGTAGAGACACATTTTACACTAATAAGACCAAGTATTTCATCTGGGTTTTCTCCTGTGCTTGAGCTGTTGTTTGTTGATGTCATGAGGTGTTATTCTTCCTTGGCGCTATTTTCTTTTGGCTTCAATAACTTATAATGTCATTTCTGGATAAGTTTAACATTTGTATAATCCAGCTGACAAATAAGACACCATATTTTTAAGTTTAGAAAAAAACTTGCTTGTGTCTCTCTATTAAAAAGGACTCAAACAAATGATCTCTCTCTCTCTCTCTCTCTCTCTCTCTCTCTCTCATACACACACATACACATACACCTACATACACTCACACACGCACACACACATATATATCTATCTATATATAAAAGTGAATGTTTGTACGCTATAGAAATCCGAACCGCTTGACAGACCCAAACTAAATTTGGCACGCGGCCCCTATGTAACCCCAGGAAGCTTCTAACTCAAAATCAAACCCCTACCCACGTTACAGACATCAAACTCAGAGAAGTTGAATGAAATTTTCGTTTTTGCCAATTCCGGCAGGTTTTCCTTCAGGTGCTTTATGGGGTAACGGTCATTTTTCGCCTGTTCTGGAAGATTATTCCCTTGCATGTGGTGCTCAGATCCCCTGAGGAAATAAAAGTAGATATGCATGTGAAGTAAACTTTACATTGACTTACAATGCTAACAAACAATAATTAAAACGGAATTTATAATGTACTCTAAACCCTGTAGATGTAAATGACATTGTAACACTTTCAGAAGTCAGGCCTATAACAACTCATTCTCTTGTAATTTGCTGTACCTTGGGAAATGCTTTATTCACTAAGAGAATTTTAAGTCCTCCAACCTGACCGATCAGAATACTAAGCCAGCAGTCGGTCAACCAAATGGTTTCTCGTCTGTAGGTTTATTTTTCTCTTATTTTCTTGTTCGTCTTTGTACGTTTCTTGTTTTTAATTCAGTCCAGCTACGGGAACCTTTCAGAGAAATTCGCAAATCCCTGTTATTTTATCTCTTGCTATAAGTACAATGAATTTTATGAAACCAAAGTTCAAGCAAAACACAATGAATGTGTTTGCCTTAACTAAACATATAAATGGTGTTGCCTCTACATCTAGAAACTCTAACGTCAAAAAAATTTTCCTTATATCACAAACAGAAAGCTGGCGTCCCTTCTGATTCTCCTGTATTCACTTCACAGATGCAAAATTGCCCCAAAAGTAATATGTGTCGTTTATACTTACTCTCGAGCTCTATTAACACTAGAACCTTATTCTATAGTCTTGTGATCTCAACTGGCAACTGACATTTATCCAGAGCAAGAATAAACGTAACTAAAGTATTCTCTCTCTCTCTCTCTCTCTCTCTCTCTCATACACAAACACACATACGTAGCCGCACACGTACAGACCGCATCCCAAGATGTGCAATTTAAAGTTGCATCCATGTTGCAGAATGCCAAATAGTGTATTTTTTTTTTTTTTTTTTTGTCTCTTGGAATACCGCATGAGGGGGACGACTCGGAACTATACAAATATCCCACGGTAAAAGAACTTCTATTAACGTATTGTTCTTATGCCATAAGGTATTTGCAGGATATGAGGAGGGCTGCTGCTGCAGCTTTCATACAAGGAACATTGAAAAACGAGGCCACAAAACGGGGCATCGGACGTGAGACAGTTGTGAGGGGAAATTGCTGGCCGTGAAGGAGCGACACGAACGAGGATGAACTATTGAAGGGGAGGAGGGAAATGAGAAATAAGAGTAAGGATAGAGAGAGTGAGCAACTGAGAAAAAGAGGATGTGTACAGGCGTCAGACAATATAGGAAGTATAAGATTCCTTTCTCGAAGCAAATTGCCAGGATGAAAGTCCATCTCTCTCTCTCTCTCTCTCTCTCTCTCTCAACCCGCATCTCTGTCCCTTAACCGCTCCGCCTACAACCGCATGTATGAAACTTCATTCACGTAAATGCATCATGAACATCCAGTAGAGAGTAATTGCTCTATTTAGCAAAAGTTTTTTCTCCTCCAGCGATAGGCTTCAGTATTCTCTTTATTCTTCCGTATTACTTGACTCTCATAATCTCCAAACTTTTACTAGGCACGTGCGCCACTCTCAGTGTACGTAGTAATATTATTTCCTTTTAATTTCATCTGGTGTAGAAAATATATTTTAATATATATATATATATATATATATATATATATATATATATATATATATATATATATATATATATATATATATATATATATATGTATGTATATATATATATATATATATATATATATATATATATATATATATATATATATATATATATATATATATATTCACCAGTCGAAATGAAAAAAATACGGAATGAAGATACTGTAACCTTTATCTGGAAGGAAATAGACTTTTGGAAAATAGAGCAATTACGCTCTACTGGATGTTCACGATGCTTCTATGCGAAGCAATTTCGTGTATGGACTTGCAGGCTAAGCGACTGAGTGATAGAGCCATGAGTTGAGAGAGAGACGGACTGACAGACTGAGCCTTGTGTTCATCCTGACGATATCCTTTGCGTGAAATTGTTAAATACAAAGTCACGAATAATACGCATGGCGCGAAAAGGAACATTTTTTCTGTATTTTCTGACTCTTGTAAGCTCTCCTCTCTTTCTCTGTTTCTCCCTCTCTCTCTCTCTCTCTGTTGTTATTCTTATTTCTGTTTCCCTACTCCCTTTCCATAGTTTATCCTCATTCATTTTGCTCCTTCACACCCAACAAATACCCTCTTGAAACTGACTTCTGCCCGAAGCCCCACTTCATGTCCTCAGTTTTAAATGTTCCCTGTATATTGCCCGCGAATATTTTATGGCAGAAGGACAATACGTTAATCATTGTTCCCTTGCCGTGAAATATCTGTAGAGTTCGGGCTCGGAGCCGTCACCTCGTACGATACTTAAAGAAAGAAAGAGAGAGAGAGAGAGAGAGAAAACACACTGGTTTTCTGTAACTTGGATGCAACTTTACATTGCACAAACTGGTATGCAATCTGTGCGTCTGTGTGTGTGTGAGAGAGAGAGAGAGAGAGAGAGAGAGAGAGAGAGAGAGAGAGAATACTTTGTTTTTGTGTATGTGTGGGTGTGTGTGTGCGTGTGTGTGTGTATGTGTATGCGTGCGTGAGTGTTTGTTTGTTTGTTTGTTTGTATTTGTATGAGAGAGAGAGAGAGAGAATACTTTGTTTTTGTGTATGAGAGAGAGAGAGAGAGAGAGAGAGAGAGAGACTACTTGCGCAATCCAAATCTTGCTGTGAGTAAGTGTCAGTTGCCAGGAGAGACCACAGGACTATGGGATAAGAAGTCCGGAGTCGATTGTGAGGGTAGCAAGAATAAACGACATTTATTCCTTTCGAAGTCATTCTGCATCTATGAAGTGAATGCAGGAAAATAAGAAGGGACACAAACATGCTGTTTGTATTAATCTCAAACGTACGTTAAGCATGTCTGTCATTCTTAGTGTTTTGAGTTCGTCTGATTTCGATATATATATATGGGTGTGTGTGTATGTAAATGGATAAAACAATGAACATTATGAGCTACCAAATCGCGATGTTTACAAAGAATTATAAAATACGCTGACAAGCATTTCCTATTCTAAAGTTTCTTTAAGTGGAAGGAATCGGATAACGCTAGGTGCATGAAGAGCGCATCCAATTATATCCAAACTAATGTGAATTATGATTTCTGAGTTTGACGAAATTCACTCCCAATTCTGGCTATGGATTTCGTTTAATTGCTTTAATTAGGCGCTCGTTGGTTTTGTGGGGATCTATCAGTTCCAATGCATATTTTATTCCTGTGATTCGAATTGAAATTTCTCAGTATATATCCGTCCTTCTTCAATTTCTGTCTATATTTACCTGAGGTTATATATATATATATATATATATATATATATATATTTATATATATATATATATATATATATATATATATATATATATATATATATATATATATATATATATATATATATATATATATATATATGTAATTATATATATATATATATATATATATATATATATATATATATATATATATATATATATATATATATATATATATATATATATATATATATATATATATATATATAATTACCTCCAACGGCCGTGCTCTCTGTAAAGGGTTTTCTAGGAGCGAACACTTGCTAAAGACATCACAAATGTACTTTTTCGATACAGAGGAATGCAACGATAGATCGATGTTAGCATGAGTCTGTTCTTATTGCGATAATCAATTATAATTCTAGTAATAAACACAAGCAGGGTAATTTTAGTGAGCGAAAGCACGTGATAAGCAGTTATGAAACAATCTGTAAATTTGCTACGGTGCTCAATAAAAAGGTGAACGCATGCGCGGTACAAGAAAGAAACAGAAGATGAAGAAGAAGGAAGAATTTTTTGTAAACTAAAATCATATTTTCTATGATATATATTTATAAATATAAATACTGACTGCATGACGTCAAAAAGTACATCCACTGTAGTGAGTGACCGCTTGCTCAAATCATACGAGGAGAAGAGAGCTGGGACCTAACTTTAGTATGATGGCGCATCAGCATTTCCAGATGATGGCTTATCACTAAAGACGAATGCAAGGGAAAGATGTCATTTTACTGCTGCAATGCATAATGTGCCCCTGTACTTATTTCAGCAGCATCTCGCTTGACAACATCGTAATGTTCTTTGTAATTGGCTTCATTATATGCAAATGAAACAAGTGCCACCAAGACCCTTGTAAAATCCCCTACAAAACATTCTTATAAAAAATACTGTAAGATTTATTACGCACATCAGTGACATATAAAAGAAAATTGCTTTACTGAACAATTTTATGGGAATTTTCCCTCGTAATTTTAGAGAGAGCATATTAAAGCGTTTTATAAAACCATAAATATTGTCTCGATAAACCAGTACTTCATCCTTTCTGTTAGACGCACGCAATCCAACTTTTCCCTTTGTGATTTTATATTCAACAGTTCCACAGACGAATTACTGAGCCATGTCGCTTTACGCTCGCTCTGTCATCGAAGCAGTCAAATATTTTCATCATCTGGGAATGAATAAAGCACACATGCTCATATCTTTCAGATCCATAAATCAGCTATGACAGGAATCGACAGTCCACGGGAAAAATAAAAAGGAATTGCATTAAACAACTTCCAAAAAATCGTAAAATGGGTAAAAACAAAATACGTGACCATAGAAGGAATAACAAAGCGTGGATTATTTCCATGACAACCAATACAGCGGGTTCTCAGTGATCTGTAAAATTCTGTTTTCCGTCCCATGTTGAAAGCAACGCGGTATGAAATGCAGCTCACGATATGTTCGTTCGTTGCACGTGACAGCAGTAGTCCTTTGTAGAACATGCTACAGACACGTAATCTAACGAATGTGCTGTGATTCAGGGAATAGAGAGAGAGAGAGAGAGAGAGAGAGAGAGAGAGAGAGAGAGAGAGAGAGAGAGGGGACAGACAGGCAGACAGACAAAGAGAGAGAGAGAGACAGGCAGGCAGACATTCAAACACTGGTTGACTAAGTGAATATTGATCAGGGAATTTCCTTTGAAAGTGTACTGGGGTTTAGAATCGCCAGGCGAATCGCTGATTACTTTTCGCATACCAGATTTTTGAAACTGTTCGTTAAAAGAGCAGATGCGAACGGAAAAACATCTCAGAAACTGATGCAGTCAGCCGTCTATTACATTACAGGTATCACAGGCTTTTCCTCTGCTCCAGTCTCGGTCACCTGGACAGGTGTAACGAAGTTGTCTCTCTTCCTAGTTGCAGGTTTTATTCTTGTTTACAATCTGCACTCACGTTACTAGGAACAATCTAAATCTCTGACTTTCTCATTCAAACTAACATATTAGTCGGCTTCTTCCAATAAAGTTCCTCCTTTGAGAGCTGACATATTATGATTAATGTCGTTTTTTTAGTCACAGCTTTCATCTAAAGCTATATTTATGCATGTATGTATATGTATATATATATATATATATATATATATATATTTTATATATATATATATATATATATATATATATATATATATATATATATATATATATATATATATATATATATATATATATATATATAAATATATATATTATATATATATATATACAGTATATATATATATATACAGTATATATATATATATATATATATATATATATATATATATATATATATATATATATATATATATATATATATATATATATATATCAAGAAAGATATATTAGTTTCTTGGAGAGGGACCACAGTTACAATAAATAGAACCTGTCTCTAATTGTTTACCTCTGTCTCTATATACCTATTTTTACATATATATTTCCCTTAGTTTGGAAGTTCTGCTGGAACCCAATACGTATATGCACGAAGGATACAAATGCACTTTTCTGAGTAGCTCAAAGTGGCTTAAAAACATGCAAGTTTCGCCTGTCACTCACTTTTGTCAGTTTCTGTCAACGTCACTGACGTATTTTTTCCACAATTCAGACATGTTGTGGTCGGCCTCCACAACGCAGATTCAGTTCACTGCAAATTTCAATAGACGCTACGTGGCTGCGGTGAAATATTATAGAGTGCAACAAAACACGTGCATTGCAAGTTTTATTTTGGTACCGTGTGACAGCATACACTCAATGATGGTGTATCCTGTTGCAAAAATTAAATTACGTACGTCCAGAAATACACAGACACACGCACACAGCTTGACAGTTAGACACCAGCACCAACACCCACATTCACACGCCACCCACACACACACACACACACACATACAAACATATATACAGGTGTATATATATAATATATATATGTGTTTGTGCATGCATACAGCGAGCGAGAGAGAGGGACAGACAGACAGATAGATTTTATGCTAGCTAACTTTATATTTTGCACACACACACACAAACACACACACACATATATATATATATATATATATATATATATATATATATATATATATATATATATATATATATATATCAGAAAGAACTGAAACGCTGTATAAAAATTTTATCAAAGTATATGCCCATGAGGTAAGTGAAGCAATGAAATGCAAAATCTTTTGCCAGTAAGGCATTTTCACACAAACTTCTTACACCAGAACAAAAAAGAGATTGTTTACCAAAAAAAAAAAAAAAATCTAAGGTCACAGAAATGAAAGGCATTTTAGTGCATACAACGTTCAATACATTTATGGTCATCTTTAGATAAGGAACAGCTGTCACAGATTAAATCAGACACCAAACTAACCAGGAGAGACTGATATCTCAAGCCCATCTTTTAAATCTCCGAACACCTTTTGCAGAATGGAGTCAAGGGCATAAACGACTTAGCTAGAAATAGGGTTATATATATATATATATATATATATATATATATATATATATATATATATATATATATATATATATATATATAATTTGCTGTATTTGTTTTAATCACTGCCAATTTTAGCATTACTCTAAAAACGTTAGAAATTAGAATTTGCATACAAGTAATGCACTGACTCGATATGTTATCCAAACACTTGGGATGACATACATTTGGAAACTGAAAAAGAGTGAAATGAAAACACAATTTTGTCTGATATCTTTCTATTTAGAGTGATGCCTATAGCTGGTGTAAGAACATTTTGACTCTACGTATTTATTAACAGATAATTTCAAGGAAAACGTCATTCCCTCAACTTTTACATTCTCATGATTTGAGAAAATGAAAGCCTATATTTTCATGTTTTTATGATGATTAAATCTTCATCACAAAATATTTTATCAAAATAAAAACCAGGTAAAAACACAAATTCCATACTTTTCTTAGTTCGACCCCTATTAGGGATAAAGGATTGTTAGTATACATACATGATATATATATTCTCGTTACTGAAGTCCAATAACATTCTTCCACACTGCTACAAATACTGCATAAAATGAAGATACACACATACATATATACAGTAAATATATATATATATATATATATATATATATATATATATATATATATATATATATATATATATATATATATATATATATATATATTTTTTTTTTTTTTTATGTGTGTGTGTGCCTTCATTTTACGTAGTATTTTTAGCAGTGTGAAAGAATGTTATTGGACTTCAGTAACGAGAATACATGTTACAATGGATTTATGAGTCATCAGAGAAATTGTAGGCAATGAATCATACAGGAAGAAGTTATTGCTTGTCCTGTATAAAACCTGGAGCAATATTACCGGGAAGTCTCTGTCGTTCTCTTTATTTCTGATGATAGTGACGTCTCTAATTTACAAATGCGACCATTCTAATTTACTGCGATACAAGCACTCCTTTTCAAAAGCGCATTCTGTGGGTCATTGTATTCTCCTAAAGAATTCAGGCCTCTTTTGAAATTGGTGAACTTGCAGTATGTCCTGTCAATTTACGAATATTCTGAGAATTCAGGACGAGTATCCACGCTAACCATGATCTGTATTCACCCGTTGCAGGAGCTGGCATTCGCTCGTTAGGGAAGTAAAGCAAACATGTAAAGATCAAGTACTTGAAGAGTGAATCCGTAAAAAAGATATTACAAATTATCTTACAGAAACGACAGCAAATTTGCGGACAAGTACAAAATGCGCCGAAGTTCCTTCGGCGCAATCGAGTTTTCTGTACAGCATATAATGCTGTATTAAAGTTTCAGCCACGGCTCGGTGGTGGCCTGTGTTGTTGGCACCTTAGCGGTGCCAGGCGCACGATCGTGGCTAACTTTAACCTTTCATGGCTACTTTAACCTTAAATAAAATAAACACTACTGAGTCTAGAGGGCTGAAATTTGGTATGTTTGATGATTGGAGGGTGGATGATCAACATAACAATTTGCAGCCCTCTAGCCTGAGTAGTTTTTAAGATCTGAGGGAGGACAGGGAGAGTGCGGACGGACGGACAGACAAACAGCCATCTCAATAGTTTTCTTTTACAGAAAACTAAAAACACTTATTCTCAACCATAAAGTATATTACCAGGGAATAAGTTATTATTCTTATTATTCAGGTGATAAACCCCTGTTAATATGGAACAAGCCTTCAGGGGCCAGTGACTTGAAATTCAACTTTCCAAAGAATCAAGCGTTTATTTAGAAGAAGCTACAGAAGATTATAGTAAATATAGAAAGAAGAGATCTGCTACTAGAAAATAAACAAGAATAAATTAATAAACTGATATATAAAGGTGTAAAAATGATCGAAGTACAAGGTGAATTATTTTAGGGCATTGGGTTATTAATCTGCACGGACTCAAAATGTAAGTGATCCTTACTGTGGAAGTGTTTTCACTGGCCATCAGAATTCATCATCACGTTACATTTATTTAAAGTACAGGATGTACAGGTATATCTCTCTCCACAATAGGACGGATCTGCACCTAGAAAAAAAAAAGTTCTTTTTGTCTACCGAATAAGAGGTACTAATATTGTATAACTTCAGAAGGAGACTCATTCAATGGCAGTTTCCGATGTTGTGTTGATGGGAAAAATATTTAAAAACACTTTCTGGAATTCTGTCAAAGGATGCTGCCTCCCATTTAAGGTAATTATTAAGTGAAGTTATTTTGAGCTTTTGATCTGAATGAAGTTGGTGTTACTGCTTATTTGCAATTTTATATTTAGATCACATTCACCAGGGTTTTATTTGATGCGTTCACAGAACATTGCACGGCGAACGTCTTTCAAATAAAAAAAGGATTAATATAATGAGGAATTTAATCATGTCAAAATGATGCCCTAGATATATAAAATATTACATAATTTTTAAAAATATGATAAAAGAAATCCGAAATTAATAATGGAGAATTCTCCCATTTCCACGGGACATAAACCATTAAACAGTAGACTGAAGTTTACATTCTGATTTAGTTAGAGTATCACAGCAACAAATACTTAAAGTTTCGTAATTAACGAAATAAAATGAAAGCAATTAAAACCATTCTGGTTACCCACTTTGTTTTTTCCTTCGTGGCGTTTTTCGTGCGTGACTACTTCCACCCTTTGTGAGTTAATGCACGCCTTCGGCTTTTTGTAGCCCAGCAGGGTGTATGCGTTGGTCTCTGAATTTGTATTTCATGGCGCACCATTATTTCGCCATTTTTATTCATTAAATTTCTCTCTCTCTCTCTCTCTCTCTCTCTCTCTCTCTCTCTCTCTCTCTCTCTCTCTCTCTCTCTCTCTCTCTCTTCGTTATGCACAAGGAAGATGATAATGACGAAAGTAGTCAAGAATTTAAATTCCAAAAATTTACGGGGATTTGATCCAGACGTGACTATAGTCATTAAGAAATATGAAAGGCTCTCTATGGCAGATAAGGGCATGAAAATACTTTCGGCAGTGCTGACTCTAAACATTATAATTCCCAAGTAAACTAAATAAAAAAATATCCAAGTAGCTTATAAAACCTAAATTTGACAATACCTATTGCCGAACAAGAGTTATTTTCAATCTTCGTACTTTCTTTCCTTACACCATTCTATCTACGTCTCTATCTATCTGCGCGAGTGTGTGCATGTATGAGTTCTTTCATTCTTGCGGTAAGTCATGTTAAAATATTCACAAGCAGCTTCATTTCATACTTTAATTCTGCTTTCTTTTAATAGCCCTCTCATTCTCTATAGTATTTATCCGGTAAATAAGGTGACAATAAGAAATTACATTGTATTTTCTAATAGGAAAACTGTGATATTTCCGTAAACTGTATCATCAATAGAAATATAACGGTTTCAATATTCTCCAAAATACCAGTTACGTATGCTCGTCAAATACACCGTTGGAATGCAGTTGCTTGGTATACATCGGGTAACCCGAAACGTAATATCTGAAAGGTTAATTTTCCCGGGAATACGAAGACTAACCCTAGCGTGTTAATGTTTGATGTATTCGAGGTATTAAATTACAATGCCTAGACGTTTAGTGGTGTGTAACGTATTCATGTTTCCAGGTCAAAACAGAAAGTCATTAACAGCCGGCGGATACACTAACTGTACAAGTGCAACGATATTCTAATGAGTGGGTCGCTGGCCTTCCAGCTAGGCAAAGGGAGTTAGGGGCGCGAGGGTCAAGAGAGTTTGGTCACGGTGAATCATGGGATACGGAAATACATATCTGAGTTTCAGTCTTATTAGCCGATGAATTTCAGTACCAGTTCATTTCCTTCTCACTACTGAGAGAGAGAGAGGGGAGAGAGACACAAAGAGGGAGACGGTTTTCATCTGCGTCACATTTCATCAAAGGCTTGGGCACGTAAAGGACTCACAGTTATCGGAAGAAACTTGAGTTCATTTTCATAATAAATCATTTGGCGAGAGGAGAGATGGAGGGGGCGGGGGAGGGAGTGAAGAGTTACTAAACCGTGTAGTTGAAACCTTTGAAGTCTGTTTCAATCAAAGCTTAGAGCTAGTATGCGTAGCTATATATTCTGAGAGAGAGAGAGAGAGAGAGAGAGAGAGAGAGAGAGAGAGAGAGAGAGAGAGAGAGAGAGAGAGGAAAACTAATTGAACAAAGGCTCAGTGTTAGTGTGCGTATCGATAATTATCTCCCATGCAACATATATATATATATATATATATATATATATATATATATATATATATATATATATATATATAAATATATATATATATATATATATATATATATATATATATATATATATATATATATATATATATATATATATATATATATATATAGTTGTTAGAGATTGATTTTCTAGATTGGAATCTGATCCTCATCAGGAAACAGCCAAACAAGCCCTATATATAGTCAACATTTTTATTCCACTGGGACGTTTCGGCTTTAACACACTAAGCCATTTTCGAACTAAAATAGAGGCAAAACACCAAAACATACAACTTTAAACTAGTAAAATACAAAATCAAAGAAAGGTCACACTCGAGAATAATTTTTTATAAACTACGTTGCCATAAAAAAAAACCACTACTCAGAAAAGAAAACATAGTGACTTAAAACTAATACAATTTCAGTGAATTACAATAGCCAATAAAACTAAGATAAACAAACTAAAGACAAAATAAGAAAAACATCAAATAAAACACAGAACTAAGAAACAGTAAAAAAAGACAAACACGAAAAGAAAAATAACACGATAGATAAATGAGCCTAATGACTGGAAAGCGAGAGCGGATAGAAAATCAGTAGATTATAGATAAAGGAAAGGAAGACTGATCTTGGTGAGTTGTGTTTAAGTATATATATATATATATATATATATATATATATATATATATATATGTTATATATATATATATATATATATATGTGTATATGTGTATGTGTATGTATATGTGTGTATATATTGTATAATATATATATATATATATATATATATATATATATATATTATATATATATATATATATATATATATATATATATTAGTTGAAGGTGGACCATGGAAACGTATTCATCTTCACATAATTTTATCCAACGTTTCGTAATAAAAAGCTTTATTACATCATCAGGAATCTGTTAAATAATGAATAAAATTACTTTAAAAATTGCTCTTAAAATCAATAAAATCCATAAAATACTTCACAGTTAAAATACAAGATAAAAAAAAAAAACAAAAAAAAAAAAAAAAATATAAAAGCAAAATCAAAGACCGCTAACCAACCTTATACCAAGAAGACAGAAGACAGAATGCATAAAAAGTTTAACTCAGGTACAGCTGAGTGGAGGAGGTCTGGGTATTTAACTGGGGAACCAGTTGTTTAATAAATAATGATTCCAGGATAGGCAGTTCGTATGCATTAGTTGTTTGGCCTATGATACAGAAATCGTTTCTATCAATATATGTTTTACAAATTTTCGAATGGTTTTCTTATGCTTGAATGTTCGGGATTGGAGAGCCTACAGCCAGTCCGAAAACTTAATCCCCGATGAGAGTCGATTCTGACCCTCAGTAACCTCCTCGTGGATCCGACATATGTCAGAGTTACACTTAGGCAAGTATACTTATATACCACGTTAGAGGTCAATAGAGGGTTTAATCGATCTTTGTATCTGAAAAAGGAACCAATCGTTAGTGGATTTTAGAATTAATTTTAGATTAATGGCACCATAATGTTTATGAACAATTTGTGCGAACCTTTGTCGAAAAGAATCATCATGTAAAAATGGAAATTTGGCATAAAAAGCTAATTTTGGTACTGTACAAGGTTTGTGATATTCATGAGTTGTTTGTTAAGGAACATGCGGAGCTTTTTAAAAAACAAGTTCTGTGGAAGCAATTATTCACAAAATATGCAGAAAGGAAACCAATTTCTGATGGAAGGATTGCCAGTTCGATGTAACAAAAAAGCCCTGTGGAGGAGAGTAAAAATAGAGTTCAGTTTAAAGTCATAAAAACAAGAACTATAGTAATTGGACCCTAAACCAGTAAAAGTCTTCTTTCTATATAAGTATACTTGGTATATAAGTATACTTGCCCTAAAACTCTGGGACATATGGGATCCACGAGGAGGTTACTGAGGGTCAGAATCGACTTCATCGTTATTAAGTTTTTTCGGACTGGCTAATTTCAGGCAATCTCCAATCCCGAACATTCAAGCATAAGAAACCATTCGAAAATTTGTAAAACATATATTGATAGAAACGATTTCTGTTTCATAGGCCAAACAACTAAACTATTAAACTGCCTATCCTGGAATCATTATTTATTAAACAACTGGTTCCCCAGTTAAATACCCAGACCTCCTCCACTCAGCTGTACCTGAGTTAAACTTTTTTTATGCATTCTGTCTTCTGCCTTCTTGGTATAAGGTTGGTTAGCGGTCTTTGATTTTGCTTTTTATGTTTTTTTTTTTTTTTTTTATCTTGTATTTTAACTGTGAAGTATTTTATGGATTTTATTGATTTTAAGAGCAATTTTAAAGTAATTTATTCATTATTTAACAGATTCCTGATGATGTAATAAAGATTTTTATTACGAAACGTTGGAAATAAAGAATTATGTAGAGATGAATACGTTTCCATGGTCCACCTTCGCGCTAATGTATACCACTGGCGTCGCCTACTTCTGTTCTTTGATACTTGCCTGACCACTTCGAGTCGGGAATTGTTTAAAAACCTCCTGCCTCCTTTTAATATGGATCTTCGCAGCTTCTTTTATGCGTTTTTCTTCCTACTTCAAGTCAGATCAAGAGGATTTAACCATTTTCATCAACTTATACGCCGTAGATACGGATCAACCTTATTACAAAAAAATGTCGGAACCTCGAGAAAGGCTACAAAAAAACTAGAAAAAGCAAAACTTGATTTAGATTTTTTGACAGATTGTCAATGTAACGGAACTGTTCCAAATTTTGTCAAATTTAAATTGTATAAATCATCCTTGTACCAAACACATTTTGGTACAAAGACGCTACCAACTCTCTCTTAATATAGAAATAGCAATAAACAAAAACTTTGATAAACATAACGACCATATTAAAATCTGAAGGTGGAAGTGTTTAACTCTACCTTTCTTTTATAGATAGTATTATTTTAAAATAGCTTTTTAACAAAACTTTATAGGTGATTTTATTTCACTCATACAAGAAAGCCAAAAAACCAGGAAATTGAAAGGTTTTGGGTATTATGATTCCAAATTTTGCTAAAGAAAGAGTGACTGTTTTAATTTATCAAAACACGTGCTATCTAAACGTGAAGAGTTTCTTTTATCGCTCGAGTTGGAGTTCTGCCTACCTAATTTTAGACCAAATTATATCAATTTTTTCTCCCCATAGAGTCGATTTTCCACAGCGATAACAGCATTACCGTTTAACGTAAACAAAAGTTTTGACCTTCAGAAACAACTCTTTCTGTCCCAGGGTGCATTTAGGAAATTGAAACACGCTGGACTCCATTCTTCAAAAAAGAAGATCATCACATCCTTAAACAGCTGGCGAGTAGAAAAAGATTTGGTTGTTACTAGACCCGACAAAGGGAAGGGGAACGGTCCACCTTAGATCGAACGGACTTATAATGAAAAAAATGTTGGCTATCTTAAGAGACCAAGGTAAGTTCACTGAAATCGGAACCTGATTTTCACAATATCATAGCAACTGAGGACAAAATAAACAGATTTTTACGTGACTTTTAAAGAAAGAGAAAATTATAGATGATAATACATACCAAGATTTGTTTGTCACCGGATCATCCTTTGGAGTTTTATATGGTCTCCCAAAAATACATAAGCCCTAATACACCTATGAGACCAATCTTGGCATCATATAATACACCTAATTATAAGTTAGCTAAATATTTGGTACCTCTTTTAGGACCGCTGACTAAAAATGATTTTACTCTCGGCAATTCTTACTCTTTAAGGATAAAGTTTTATTACAGGACGCTAAAGTTAAAATGGCCAGTTTAGAATGTTGAATCTCTTTTTACTAATGTTCTGTGGAGGAAAAATCGATATTATCTTACATAAACTTTTCCTGAACCAGATTCTGTTTTTAACAATTTTAATCGTTCACGTCTTTTCTACAAACTCTTTTAGAACTGGTTAGTGCTGGACACCGCCTTTGTTTTTGATGGCAAACTTTTTAAACAAACTGACGGTGTAGCCATGGGCCTCCTTTGGGTCCTACTTTTGCCAACATCTTCATGTGCTCGCTGGAAGAGCGCATGTTAGATGAATGTCCACTTAGGTTCCACCCACTCTTTTATGGTAGGTATATTGATGACACCTTCGCCTTATTTAAGAATGATTGTGACATTGACTCGTTTTTAGCATATGTTAATACTAAACATAATAACATTAAGTTTACTGTAGAAAAAGAGGTGAATAATCAGTTGCCTTTCCTAGACGTTCTTGTTACTAGGGATAATGGATTTTTTAATACTTCTGTTTTTAGAAAGAAGACTTTTACTGGTTTAGGGTCCAATTACTATAGTTCTTGTTTTTATGACTTTAAACTGAACTCTATTTTTACTCTCCTCCACAGGGCTTTTTTTGTTACATCGAACTGGCAATCCTTCCATCAGGAAATTGGTTTCCTTTCTGCATATTTTGTGAATAATTGCTTCCACAGAACTTGTTTTTTAAAGCTCCGCATGTTCCTTAACAAACAACTCATGAATATCGCCAAACCTTGTACAGTACCAAAATTAGCTTTTTATGCCAAATTTCCATTTTTACATGATGATTCTTTTCGACAAAGGTTCGCACAAATTGTTCATAAACATTATGGTGCCATTAATCTAAAATTAATTTGTAAAATCCACTAACGATTGGTTCCTTTTTCAGATACAAAGATCGATTAAACCTCTATTGACCTCTAACGTGGTATATAAGTATACTTGCCCTAAGTGTAACTCTGGGACATATGTCGGATCCACGAGGAGGTTACTGAGGGTCAGAATCGACTCTCATCGGGGATTAAGTTTCGGACTGGCTGTAGGCTCTCCAATCCCGAACATTCAAGCATAAGAAACCATTCGAAAAATTTGTAAAACATATATTGATAAAAACGATTTCTGTATCATAGGCCAAACAACTAATGCATACGAACTGCCTATCCTGGAATCATTATTTATTAAACAACTGGTTCCCCAGTTAAATACCCAGACCTCCTCCACTCAGCTGTACCTGAGTTAAACTTTTTTATGCATTCTGTCTTCTGCCTTCTTGGTATAAGGTTGGTTAGCGGTCTTTGATTTTTGCTTTTATGTTTTTTTTTTTTTTTTTATCTTGTATTTTAACTGTGAAGTATTTTATGGATTTTATTGATTTTAAGAGCAATTTTTAAAGTAATTTTATTCATTATTTAACTGATTCCCTGATGATGTAATAAAGCTTTTTATTACGAAACGTTGGAAATAAAGAATTATGTAGAGATGGATACGTTTCCATGGTCCACCTTCGCTAATGTATACCACTGGCCGTCGCCTACTTGTTCTTTTTTGATATATATATATATATATATATATATATATATATATATATATATATATATATATATATATATTATATATATATGTATCTATATACCTATATATATATATATATATATATATATATATATATATATATATATATATTATGTATCTATATATCTATATGTATATATATATATATATATATATATATATATATATATATATATATATATATATATATATATATATATATATATATATATATATATATACATACATACATACTGGTTTGTGTCATTAAAAATGTTATTAAAAGGACGACTGCTTAGTGGACTACAAAAGCCCCCTAGAATATGATAATACGGTAATGATACACATCATTACGAAATAAAGAAACGTTCTGAGAAAAATCAAGTGCATGGCTGAGAAGGATTCACAGACTATTTGCTTGCTTGGATGCTCGGTTGGCAGATAGGAGTCCGGAGGTCCACATTGGGCTTCTTATACGTGTTATTACGAAACATTGCAATTTCATTGCAAGCTGGCAATCAAAACATTGATCACGTTATTCAATTTCCAGCATGAAAACAGAATTCATATCTCAGACCTTTCACAGTTTTTCACAAAAATGGAATTTTAACGTACAGAAATACAATACACATTAGTGAAAAAGAAAATAAATGAATTCGCTCCGGCGAAAATAATAATGTATTTTCGAAACATATTTCACCACGTCACCACTGAGTGCTGGGAATTTTTGCCGGCCCTTTTCATGCCTTTCAAACCCAACGCTGCAAATTTGCTAAACAAATAACAGAAATGCTGACATTTTGACCAGTGTGACAGACCCAATACTTATTCTAAAAAAATGACATTAATAATCAGCACGGCTTATTCCCACATATTCCCGAAATAGTCCATGACTGTGGAAATGAATACGGAAAACACAGAGGGTTCTTGGAAAGAAATTGGTTTGACAAACCACCTCATTTATAATAATATATTGCAGCAACAACACACACACACACACACACACATATATATATATATATATATATATATATATATATATATATATATGTGTGTGTGTGTGTGTGTATATGTATATATATATATATATATATATATATATATATATATATATATATATATATATATATATATATATATATGTGACATTTTTATCACACCGTGATTTATATACGATCATGAAGCTACAAATATCGCGTATCAAATCCACGCTACCTCCGGGAATATCCCCGATGGGGAATTACCGAAGGGGAATTTATAAGTGATAAATGGACGGGCACTGCCGATCGTGGGATCGAGACTCGGCAGTGCCGTCCATTTATCACTTATAAATTCCTTCTGATAATTCATCGGGGATATTCCCGAGGTAACGTGGATTTGATATTAAGCGATATTTGTAGTTTCATGATCATATATATATATATATTATATATATATATATATATATATATATATATATATATATATATATATATATATAATAATAATAATAATAATAAGCATGTAAGTATCTGTGTATTAAACATTAATACTTTTAAAAACTGTAATATTCATGAAGAGCATTTTATGATATGCATAATGCTCTTCCACTTTCAGTTTCACTGTATTTTCTTTTTTTAACAAATAGTTCGATGTACGAAAGAAAATACAGGCAAACTGCGCGTTCTCTCTTCCTTGAGAATAATCTTCACAAAAATAAAACATTCATACATTTTTCATCATAATGAGTAGCCCCAAGAATGACACCTCGCAGTACCTGAAGACCTACACGGCGAGGATATAACTTTACAGTTCAAAGATTTTCAAACCTACAGACGATTATATTTTCAATACGCACATGACATCTGTGCATGTATATGTATATATGTATACTTTTAGGAAAAGTATACATGCATACAACGAGCCATTTGATGAATATAAGTTAAGATATACAGCAATGAGCCAATTCTAGGAAATATTTATATTCTTAATTAATGGAGACAACGGCTGTGAATTATCACTCCTGTTTGCAAATTGATCAGCCTACTCATGGAAGGACTCCCACTGATTTGGTTTTCAAGGCTCACCTGACAGCTGAATGTGAATTTGGACGGCTCCACGAAGGTAAATCTCGTGTGGTAATGTGGTTAATATATTAACGAGGTCACCTGAGCCGAAAGGGATTTTGACTATATTTCGTGGCAGATTTTGAAGTGCTGTCGCGAGTGTCATGACGAACATGAAACCTCTCTTTTGATGCAATTGCAGGAAATGTCACCCTTTTGTTGATGCAGTCTC
>NC_089747.1:52512123-52547123 GCF_040412425.1 Macrobrachium rosenbergii
CCTTCCGCCAGGAAAAGGCATCTCCCCCTCCCCCCACATCGCCCTGAACTTCAGTCATTCCACCTTTATAATTCTGCTTTCCTCCGTCTTCTCTCTCTCTCTCTCTCTCTCTCTCTCTCTCTCTCTCTCTCTCTCTCTCCTCTGCGCTTTAGAACAACTCATTAACTGCTGCTCTCGGAACAAAGGCTGTTTAGGATATCAGGACGGATTTGGCTCTCGACTTCCCCGTATCCAGAGAGATAGTTTCGTATTCAAACTGCTCGCTGTTGTGCAGAACGCAAGGTCTTGTGTCTTAAGGCTACTGAGGTACAGACATACAGGTTTTTCGTTCATAAAGAATTCAGTAAATAATTCTTATGTCCAAAAAATGTAAATTACAAAAATGCAGATTTTTCTTCACTCTTGAGAAATCCTATACAAAATTCATATTTCTTAAGGCTAATCAATTACAAAAATATATTAAATACAAAACGCATTTATAAAAAGGTACATAAATAAAAAAAATAGTTTTTTACTTCATCCATGTGAAATTAAATAGGAAATCACTATTCTATCCAATTTTGGATATTACCTATCACCTTGCCATTAAGAAAAATAATCAGATCAAATATAGTTGGGATTATCTTGGTCCTGTACAAGCAAGACTGGATTTGATTTTTATTCTTTGTTTCTAGTTTGGCGTGTTATTGTACTTGTGTATGTTGGATGATGTCAGTAACAAACATAATATCTCGACTTTACTCATTTCTCTCTCTCTCTCTCTCTCTCTCTCTCTCTCTCTCTCTCTCTCTCTCTCTCTCTCTCTCTCTCTCTCTAAACACGAAAGTATTATGTGGTCCTCATTTTCATCCTCACGTGAGGCTTTCGTGTGTGTATGAAGAAGTAAATATAAACGAAAATTATTCTGAGAATATATATCTATATAAACACTGATAAGAAGGGAACTGTTCATACGAAAAATATTTTAACATATTTTGATAAATATCATTAACGCTTTTGAAATCACAGAATGCATATGAAGGAAGTCTAAACACAGAAAGTACATAAAGTAAAATGGAACTTAGGAATACCATATTATTAAGAAGACATAATACAACACACACACACACACACACACATATATAAATATATATATATATATATATATATATATATATATATATATATATATATATATATATATTTATATATATATATATATATATATATATATATATATATATATATATATATATATATATATATATATAATTTCTCATAATGTATATAACTATAAATTCTAATGCCCTTTTTGGATAAGAACTATTCTTATCAGACTTTTTTGGAATGGCGGTCGTAACTCAACCCGCGTTAATATTCAGACGGAAGAAATTGAAGACCTGACATTCAAGGCTCTTCAATTTCTTCCGTCTGGAAACTTCGCAACCTTACAAGCATATCCAAAAAAGCGAAGAATTCGAGAAGTTAAGAGGGCATTGTGGCTATTAGAATTACATATGTGTCTGGTAAAAGTGACCAGTAGATTCTACATATATATATATATATATATATATATATATATATATATATATATATATATATATATATATATATATATATATATTTAACAGACGGACGTTTCTCAAAACCCACCAATACCACGAAGACAGGTGAAGCGCACCAACAGGTCAAGTAAGCCACATTAACTCTCTAATTGCAACCCTTCGAAGCCAACCAGCAAGGCTAATTATCAAGCTACAAAGGTGACAAATATTAAACTGTACAACATTAATTACAATAAAACAAAAACAGCTAAAAACGTGGTAAGGACCAACCAAGGACTGACGAAGAACCAGAAAAAACGTGAACAATTCACGAGAGGTAAAGAGTGTAGGCGTGGCTTGGGTGTTCAGTGAGGTGACAAGTTTTTTCTTATAAACAACGATTCATTAATTGTTAAAAGTTGATGGTTGGAGGCTCTGCCCAAAACCTTAAAGTCTTTATTGAACTAATAATTACATATATCAGCATGATACCTGAAGTTAGAAAAGTCAAAGTTTGTAAATTTAGTGCCAGTTCCATAGCTGATAGCCGTATGTGTGGATCTCATATACATTCCTCGCTTACGTCGAGGACAAGTAAATTTTTAAATAACACACGAGGTTATTAGTGAGTCCAAACGGCTTTTTAAGTTGAAAAGACTGCCGACAGTCAGTGGGTTTGTCGGTATAATTTTTATTTTCGGGGCAGGGACATGGCCAGATAATAGAGCTTGGAGTTCTTTACAAAAAGTAGTATTATGAATAAAAGGAAGACTGGAAGAGAAAGGCACTTTAGGAATATTAGGAGTGGGATGACGTACCGAATTAAACCCAATACTTCTGCAAGACAACCAGCTAATTGTTAAAAAATATGAGATTTTTTTTCTTAAGACATTAATCGGATTATGATATACTCTTTATATTATACGTTTCACTTTGATACCATTTTTTTTTTTACCTGAAAAGCTCCCACGATTGATTAATACCATAGATGGTTAAGAACTTTTTAAGAATATATTAAAAAATTCCTGTATCTCGGGTCATAGATGAACAATTATACTTTCAATAATATCTGAAAATGATGTAGTATTTATGAGTCACTGAAAGTAAAGAGTGACAATAAAACTTGATAAATAATTAAGTATTAACAAGAATAAAAAAAACATCTTATTGTGCAAGAAAATCAAACAATGCATGAAGCCTACTGCAAGTCAACATATGATTGTCTGGGATAAAATTCTCTTTTTTTTTTTTTTTTTACATTCCAGGAACACTGCATACTGCAGTCAGGCAAACTGGAGACAACTTTTATTACTTGTCTGTAAACCGTCACGCAAATCAAGTTTGAGGGGATTTTCTTTCTCTCTCTCTCTCTCTCTCTCTCTCTCTCTCTCTCTCTCTCTCTCTCTCTCTCTCTCTGATATTTTTCATTGTCTTATTTGTCTGGAACGAGTTAAAAAATGTAATCGCATAATTTGTTGCCATACATACACACATATACACACACATATATATACATATATATAGACACATATACAGTATATATATATATATATATATATATATATATATATATATATATATATATATATATATATATATATATAATATATATATATACATATATATTCTAGTGGCCTAATGAAGACGGTTCTCGTTAATGTAATCATTAAAATTTCTTTTAAAACTATGGCGAAATATAAATACTTTTATTTTGCCTATTTGATGCGTACGGAAGTCATTCCGAAACTGTTTGGTTATTAACAAGAATTACTGCATAACCATGAATGACACGAAAAGCAATTATGAAAGAGCCTGCAGAATACATTGTCGCAGTTATTATTTAGGTATTTTAATTGAAGTTGCTTTTGGGCGTCACTACTGTTCATTCATCTATTTCTATTTGTAGCTTTACTTTAGCCATGGTACATGACGCGAGATAAATAGTCCGGAGCAACTTGAAGTATTTCCACGAAGCCATTTTTCTGCAGATGTCGTCAGACGAGAATTTCATCTTGTCTACAACCCAGACTCAGTTTCTGTGACTGTCAAATATTGTCAGGCAGGAGAAGCACCTTTGTTTTTGTATTAGCTTCGATTCCTTAACAACATGTTAAAAGTCCTATGCCTTCTGAGAAACCTCCCGTAATTCCATCTCTTATACTTTCTTTTTTATATCCCCATAACAGCGAAGGGCTGCTACTCTCTCTCTCTCTCTCTCTCTCTCTCTCTCTCTCTCTCTCTCTCTCTCTCTCTCTCTCTCTCTCTCTGTTATCATTTGGTATTTCTTTTAAAACATAAACAATTAGATATCATGGAACATTTGCTTCCCTGTCAACGGCTAATTACTATAAAAAATATATTTCGTGACACTTTCAGCAAAATAATAATAATAATAATAATAATAATAATAATAATAATAATAATAATAATAATAATAATAATAATAATAATAATAATAATGTTTTGTACTGAGGATTACTTGCTAAAAATATTTTTTGATGAATTTAAGGTTTTTTTGATATAAAGGTCTAATCACACCGGCGTTTCGTGGCATTAATTATCTTTAATGTAAAATGGTAATGAGCGGCACTCTTCTGCAGTGTATAAAATTTTTTTTTTTATGTGAAACATTTTTTCGTTATTCATAAATTGTGAGAACAAGTAAATTTTATCATATTTTACTTTTGTTTGCATTTCACTTCTGTCAATGATGGTGCTAACAAGAAATGCAAAATAACAGAACAAAAACAACAGGTATAATTTTTATACAGAAAGACTGAATTACTTTTTATTCCTTGTTGCAATTGTTTTTCCCGTTTTATTTCTCAGGCGTTGTTTATACTTCTGTATTTTTTCTTTATGCTGCTTTCCCGTTGGAGCCCTTAGACTTCGAAGGAAAATAAAGTAAAGAGAAAAAAAACTGTAAAAACAGAGGTATAAAAAATAAGAAAAATATAAAGAGAAAAGTATCATATCATCGGAAACTAAGAAAACATTGCAACACTGTGCGGGCTGCTTCATCGAGGCCTCAATCAAGTAAAATCGTACCCAAGGACTGGAACGACATATTTTCTTGTCTGTGATATAATGTATATCCTGCTTTCAATAAGAAATAGAAAGATATCGGAAAGAACAGAAGAGATTATTGATGTATAAGGCACAAAAGGATACGTCAAAAGTTCCCTGAGCTAAAATCTGAAGAGTACAGAATGAGGGTGGGGAGTTATCTACGAAATTTCAACTGACTGCTGTCTCATCTTTCCACAAAGCTGTGAGTGAATGATTTCCACTTTTCTACATTCTCCTTTCTTTAGGCAAGGAATCTATTGCACTTCAATCTTTCCGTCTTATTTTAAATCTTCGTGAGCTTTTGCTCTAATGAATTCTACTTGAGTTTTCATTTATATTTCTATTTGCTTTTGCAACTCACCTCTGACATCTGACGTCACATTTCTTTGGGTGAGCGCTTCATTCTTATCACAACTCCTCATCATAATTCCCATTATTTCAAAAAAGCGTCCTCTCTATGCTATGTATATATTCTTTATCTATCCATCACATGGCTGCGCCATATGGGGTTAATTGGTTAATTATTTAATGAAGCTGCCATTTTAACCTATACCAAATTGCCACGTAAAATAGCGATCAGAATTGGATATCTGAAGGTAGCCTGAAATAAAACACAATATTTTACCTGAATTGTTATTTAATGGATCTGTAAATTACCTTTATTTTATTTATTTATTTGTCTTTTTTTTTGGCGATAGGGTTTGCACACACAATTTCACCTACCCCGAACGCTACTCAGGCAGCCATTTATGTAATGTGGTATATAACTAACAACGTCTGGTATTCCTTTGAAGATTAATGTTCGCATTTACCATTCGAACGTGTCCATTGACTCCTGCTTGCATCAGTTATAGGTGATTCTAAGTTTACAGTACTAGAAATGTCGATTTTTGTGAGGAATGGCCTATACAAAATGATGATAAAACCGCAGTTCTCGGTATCATTCGATAGAAGAAAACATGCTTCTCAAATTTTTCCTCAATAAAAGAGTAGCATCTGAGACTATCACAATCATTTGAACTTACTCCTTCCGGAAAAAATCACGGAGAATGGCTAGGTATCTTCAAAGTATTACACACTGCTGATCCCAAAACTACATTTGAAAAAGAAAAAATATAATAGACAATTACAAAAACAACTTGCAGGAGAATTTCTTCAGCAGCTGAGAATATTCTATAAGCACTTTAAAACAAACTTTCTAAGAAATCTGTCCAATCTTTGATTAATATTACTTAGAATTCAGAGGCGTCTTTATTATGGGATGGCTGTCTCAAAATTTCAATGGAAATCAGTGAAGAAGAGAATTGATGATTTGCCTTGCATTCATGTGGTTTTAATTTAACATGCTTTCATCCTCACAACATTATCTCCTTTATCTTGGCAAAATAATAGAAAAACAACATTGATTTGATGTGCATTTAGAAAATATATTGTAAAAAGCTTTCTCCTGAAAACTGCAACAAATGTTATTTTATGATGACTCAAAATCAAATAAACCAATCTTATCATGACTGATACTGCATGCGTAAAAATTTTATTCCTTGACAAAAATCTGCTTCGCCTACGTAAGCTTACAGACTGACTAACAAGGAAAGCGAACTCCTCGTGAAGTTTTTCATATTTAATCTAGTACTGTACGGAAATACAAATATAGCGAAAAAAAAAGGCTCTTTTCACGCAAAGGCAAACTAACGGTTTATTGGTAATATTTCACAATTCCTTTTATTGCCGTAGTGAATACATATGAATAATTATAGCATAGAGTACCTTATCTGCAGGTGTTGAATTAATAAAAACCTATAAACGCAAATTGATGTATAGAAAATTTTTCAGTGTCCAATCGTCTTGGTCAGACAGTATGTAATAATTCAAGTTAGGAAACAGGTGCTCAAGAGGTCAGTAATTATGAATTACGTGATATCTATTAACCCTTGATTACGGCCGAGAGCAGGACTACACTTCAACACAATCCGGAGTGGTTTTCAGTCACCTCGTAGCATGCTACCAGATCGCACGAAATCAAACAATCATTAATAGCGTTTGTATTTGTTGTTTTGCCGCAAATTAACCTGTTTTATTTATATGACAATATTGTGATAGTAGCGATCTGCATATAGGATATTATGCACCACGTAACAACACAAATAAATAAACATAGATATACTATATCGGGGGTTTAGTGTTACAGAGTGTATATGCACTGCACTGATTGAGACAGTCTTCTTTTTTTTTTTTTTTTTGTCATTTTCTAATTCTGCTTGAATCCGTAAAGGACAGCTACATCACAGTTGTGTATTATAGTTAAAAATTATTTGTATATTCGTCAGAAAACTAATCATAAAGAATTTTCATCATTTTTATGGTTCCGCTTAATATTCCACTAGCTGGGCAAAAAAAAAAAAATGAGAGAGAGAGAGAGAGAGAGAGAAGGTGACAATGTACTTTACCTATGATTTATTCTTCTAATTACATCAATAACATTGGAGAGGCAGACACAATCACAACACAGAATATTAACCACTTTCTGCACATTTTTTATCAATGATCACACCCAGCTGGACAAGGGATACGCAATCTAGAAATTCAGATGAATTTGCAGTGTTTGAAAATGGTTTAAAACCCGCTTCCCAATATAGGGCCATCTGCCATCATAGTGTTGATAACGCTTTTATCATTCAGTTCGAATTAATAAAACCGACAATGTTCGCCAAAAAGGGATGAAGTTAAAGACTGGCTAATAAAAAATTATAAAGTTGCAAAGATATTCATGTAAAGAAAATGATTACGTGATTGACAGACTGTAAGAGATCGTGACACAGTGGAGAAGGTCACATATCACTGCCAGTATAATGCAACAGAACCGATATGGGCGCAGGTGAAAATCACATGGCAAAGAAGAATCATTTTAAAACTGATCTGCTTCTTGGTCAAATATTAGCAATTGAATCCATATCTTCTTGACAACTGGGCTAATGATGTGGAGACATGCCGAAGATATGAAAAAAGAAAGATGACGCTTCAAGAGATGTTTGGCATTGGATAAATATATAGATTCTTTTGTTACGATGTAGCATCCTGACGAGGATTCTTCAAGTGCAATGTCTCTCATACTTCGATTGTAAATAAATTTATTGCTTCTCTGCTGTGTGATATCCTGTTGAACACTTGAAATTGAAATAAAGTGGAATATAGATCTGTTTTTTCATGCAGCAAAGAAATATCTTTTAAAAAATTATATAACAGAAATACACAGCAGTGATGAGTATCATATGACAGTGCTAAAAGCACAAACTAATACTGTATAAATGTGCAATATACATATTAGTGATGGTCAGTTGTAAAGATAGTTACACTAGTTTGTTTTCCTATTGCATGTTATAAAATAGTCATTTTGAATATTGTTACACCTCATATATATATATATATATATATGGGTGTAACAATATTTAAAGAATATTTATATTATGAGCTATTTGATAGCTGAACAGTGAAAATTCAACCTTGATAGCAAGGAGGTAAACATTTGATCAGTGCTGCCACGAAAAGAAAACAACTAAAAGCTCAAAACTATATCACAATTATATGATTCTCGGATGTAAATAAAGAAGAACAGTAATAAAAACTATAGTAGATGACGTAACCTGAAGAACATTGCTCAGTACAGCATCCAAATGAAACAAAACTGAAAATGAAAGCACATTCAGGTTTCCAAATTTCTTGCATCTATCATTTCTCATATATTGAATTTTTTTTTTTATCTGTACTTGGCGGACAACAAAACTTCATTCAGAATCATTATAGTAATATCGCAGCTTGATAACAGAAGCAAACAATGAGAGCTTGAAGTCGTGAAGGTTAATGTCGTTTGGCGTAAAAGCTCTCCTAAAACGGTCAAAATATAGTAACCCCACCCCGCCTTTCTTGTTTACTTGCTAACCTTGTTTACCTATTCAGTTTTCATCCTCTGACTTCACTACTGGAAGGTAATCTATTTCTTGCTTGTCATTGTCATTTTTCAATCTTTAAAGCATTTTAATTTTGTAAGCTCTGTCGTTTTAATTAGTGCTGCATTTTTTTTAGCCAGAAAAGATGGGATATGAGATTCGAAGGCAACTCAGCTGAGAATAATGAGAGCTGACTGTTCTTTTCTATCCCATTCTTTACTATATATATGCATATGTATATATGTATATATATATGTATATATATATATATATATATATGTATTTATAAGGTATATATATGTATATATATATATATGAGTATATACATATATATATATATATATATATATATATATATCTTTCTATCTATGCATCTATCTCTGTGTCTAACTATCTGTTAATACACACACTAACACACACATATATGTATACATACGTATATATTAATTTTATCACATGCACAATTGTTCTGTATTAATTAGTCTTATTAGTAGACTGGTCTAAACTGATGTACATCTATAAAGATACCATGCAGTTTGAATGAGGTCCTTTTAGAATATATATATATATATATATATATATATATATATATATACATATATATATATATATATATATATACATCATTTATGTATTATAGAAAGGCATCGTCATCATCTACAAATATTTTCAATGCTGATTACCATGACGAATTCCCAAGTCGCATTTTCATTAAAATATAATATAATTTATGAACATCAATAACAAATTAATGCAATAAGCAACAGCTCTTTATGTAGTAAAACATTAAATTGAAACACTTATCTCAAGACAAGTCAATAATGAGTAAAAGGAGTTCACTAAAATCTTAAAACAAATTCACCTATATGAAAGAAAGAACAAGACTAACATAAATAAGTGTCAAATGAGAGTGAGGAAACCAGAGTTGCCCAAACTAGGCTATAAATAATTTTCACTGAGGACGATTGAGTATTTAACGACGGCACAGTCTTCCTGATAATTATGGATTTCTAGGATGGTTAAGCTGTTGTTGTTCTGCACTGGCCCAGGATGGAAAAATCCTTGCTGTCAATGGCAGTTTTATACAATTTTGAATGATTTCGTATATTTGATTGTTCAGATTAGGATAACCTGCTACCTGTTCTATGACTTATGCCCTTGTGGGAATCTATGTGATTCCCAACAGCCTCTCGCATCCCACATATGTATATCCCGTGATCACATCCCGGGCAAGTGTACTTGTAAACAACGCTGGACGAAAACAGAGGATCTAGAGCTTTGTCTTTTGACTCTGAACAGAACTAATAAAGGATTTTTCGGGATGATTTTTCAGGTTTAAAGCTGAACCTTTTTGAATAATGGCGCATTTTCCTAAAAGTATCATCATGCACGAAAGGGAAACTGCATACATCTTTAGCCGCACAGTCGATTCAGGTGTTGCCGAGTCATTTTGCAGGTAGCTTATTTGATCTGAAAAAAGTCGTGATGGAAAACAATTATTATTGAAATATTTCACTAAAAAGGAGATCTCACCGTGAAACTTCTCCAGTTTGACGAGTGGGTAAGCTCCCATGGAGGAGGGTTAAAATAGAGTTCAGTTTCAAATGAAAGAAACACGAACTATAAAAATTAATTCCCCAACCAGTAAATGTATTTTTCTATACACACCTGTGTAAAAACCTGAGTCACCTTCTGGAAATAATAAGATCAAGGAAGGGGAGTTTGTTATTTACCTCTCCAGCGAACCTTATGCTGCATGTTGTCGGATGACGAACTCCAGAAAGCACCCTGCATGACATTCATGACGAAATAGGAGAACGTGGCTGTCAACATATCTTCGATAAATAGAGGCGGAATCAATGACATTTTCATTATGCGCTCCTCCAGAGCACATGAAGATGTTAGGCAAAATGTATCCTTCAGTTTGTTTATACAAACTGAAGGCAAAGGTCGTCCAGCACGGCCACCAAAAGTTACAAAAAATGTCCTACTAAAATACAAAATTGCATCTTCATCAGTAAAAAGTTTGCTTAATATTATCTCAGTATTATTATTATTATTATATACATACTATTATTATTATTATTATTATTATTATTATTGATAAAGGCACAGTTATGTATATGTACATATATTTAAAGATAAATATATAACTGTGGATTTCCATACTTCCATTTTAAGACTATGCTACTATGAGTATTTTTATTACTATTATTTTTTTTTTTTTAGAATATGAATCCAATTCATACGACAAGCATACAGTGATTCATTGACTTGAAATACAAGCCTGCATATATGGTAGACAGGTTTCCAGGAATATTGAAAAGTTTTCAAAGGTCTTTAATTGTGTTCTTGAAGACTTTAAAACTTATTTCTTTTTCCGAAGAAGAATTTTTCTTTAAATAAGACAAGCGTATTTAAACTACTTGTATTTCAAAATCTACTATTATAATTTGATGCTGGTACCCATAAAAACTATATATTTATAAATTCACTTCCTGCTATGCGAAAAAACTTAATCATTCTCACAGCTAAGCTACCCTCTCTCTCTCTCTCTCTCTCTCTCTCTCTCTCTCTCTCCCCTTAATAAGGTGATCAATGCAATGGGAGAAGCCTTGTTAAACAAAAAAGGTCACTTTTCTCTGAAGCTGACTGGATTACTGGGCGCTAGTGATGACCATTTTAGGAAACAAAATTCTTGAGACCACCTTATTTTTAACTCATTGGGAAAATTAACGCACACAGACGCACAAACCAGTGTATACACACACACACACACACACACACACACACATATATATATATAAATATATGTATATATACTTATATATACATTATATTTATGTATATGTATCTATCTATAATAATAATTTCCAAGTTGGATCTTGTCCTCCCTCAGTGAAATTTCTAGAAAGCTTTATTGCCAATGAAAATAGCATTTTTTTTAAAGAAATAAAATGTAAATGTAGCGAAACACTCATCATCGTATCCTTTCTGTCGTTTGGGAGGAGATATCTATTCATCTATCTATCTATATGCATATATACATATATATAGATATATAAATATATGTAGATACATATATATATACATTGTTGTTATATGAGTTATAATATATATATATATATATATATATATGCATACATGTATATAATATATATACATATATGAATATATATATATATATATATATATATATACATATATACTGGGTACATATTTATATATATATGTATGTGTATGTGAGTATATACATATATATATATATATATATATACATATATATATATATATATATATACATATACATATATATATATATATATGTATATAAATATATATATATACATATATATATAAATATATATAGTTATAAATATATATATATATATATATAATATATATATATATATATATATACATATATATATATATATATATAAACATATATATGTATATATATATATATATATATTTCTCCATGACGAGAAAAGGATACGATGATGATTTTCAATGTTCTTTAATTTCTTTTTTTAAATATTGATGTTTTCGTGGCAATAAAGCTTTCAAGAAAATTTCATACCTTCTGCTGCAAGAAAGAATCATTGTCGCCTGGCGTCAACATCTTCGTGTTTTTCCCTGCAGTCGTTTTAATTCCTTCCGCCTGCGCATAGCGCCATCACTCAATAGGTGCACTGACACCAAGTGACCACAGTGCCATCTCAACTCCAGGAAGATCGCCCAGCGCCTTCCAGAGACAGCATGTGAGCAGCATGCGGAAGTTTATGGTTAAATGAACTGATGACGAAGCAGATCGACTCGTAGGTTTTCGCAGGGAAAGTACATCACGAGAATGGCAGATAGCTTCAATATTTACCGCTAAAAATATGGACTACTTCGAGCAGTAAGAAGTCGAGGTTCCTGCCTTCTGCGATTATTCGGCACTCTACAGTCGTGGCTGTCACCACGGATGCAAGCTTCATTCGAAATAAGGAAGGAAATAATCAAGAAGAGAGGAAGACAGTGGAACGGAGGAACTGAAGAATTTATACGAAATAAAAGGTGAGAGAACTTGAAGTAGTTTCTAAGACCTCGCTATCGCATTTTATTTCGTCACATTCTTCGCATACCCCACGCCATGTCACTCTTGTTCCTTCTTCTGGTTTCGAGCGAAGAACTGCTCCAAGCGGTAATTTGGGGCATCAAAACTTCTCCTCTGAATCAGCTTAGAAAACACTCAAGTTCTCACCTTTTTATTTCGTATAAATTCTTCAGTTCCTCCGTTCCACTGTCTTCCTCTTCTTGATTATTTCTTCCTTATTTCGGAATGAAGATTGCGTCCGTGAGTGACAATACGACTGTAGAGGTGCTGAATAATCGCAGAAGTTGCGAACCGACTTCATACGTTCGCGAAGTAGTCCATATTTTTAGCAGTAAACAATTACAGACTGAAGCTATCTGCCATTCTCGTGATGTACTTTTCCTCTTGAAAATCTCTCAGTCGATCTGCTTCGTCATCCAGTTCATTTTAACCGGCAAACTTCTGCCTTCTTTTGCTCACACGCTGTCTCTGAAGGTCGCAAGACGTCTTCCTGGAGGATCCCCGAGATGGCCACTGCAGTCCTTGTGTCAGCACTTAGCTGAGTGATGGCGCCATACTTATGAGCGGAAGAATTCTAAAACGACCGCAGGAAAAACACGAAGATATTACGTATGCCAGGCGACAATGATTCTTTCAGTAGCAGAAGGTATGAAATTTTCTTGAAAGCTTATTGCCACGAAAACATCAATATTTAAAAAAGAAAGAAATTAAAAATTTAGTGAAAATCATCATCGTATTCTCTTTTCGTCGCTGGAGAAATATATATATATATATATATATATATATATTTATATATATATATATATATATATATATTATATATATATAGATATATATATATTTATATATATATATATATATATTTATATATATATATTTATATATATATATATATATAGTGAAAGAGTATTTATATATATATATATATATATATATGTATATGTATATGTATATATATATATATATATATATATATGTATATAGTATATATATATATATATGTATATATACATACACATACATATATATATAAATATATACAGTATATATGTATATATATATATATATATATATATATATTCATATATGGCATATATTATATACATGTATGTATATATATACATATATATATATATATTATGCATAATATATATATATGTATATATATATGTATATCTATTATATTTATATATCTATATATATGTATATATACACATACAGATAGATAGATAGATAGATATCTCCTCCCCGATGACGCAGGGAAAAGGATACGACATGATGATTTTTCTGCTACATTTACATTTATTTCTTTTAAAAAAATGCTATTTTCGTGGCAACAAAGCTTTCAGAAAATTTCACTCCTTGGGAGGACAAGATCAATTTGGAAATTATTATTATAGATAGATATTATACACAAATATATGTATATAGGCATATATACACATATTTTATACATATATGGTGTGTGTGTGTGTGTGTGTGTGTGTGTGTATACACTGGTTTGAAAGTGTCTGTGTGCGCGTTAATTTTTCCCTAATAGTTAAAAATAAGGTGGTCTCAAGAATTTCTGTTTCCCTGAAATGGTCATCACCATGCCCAGTAATCCAGTGTCATTTCCAAGAGTAAAAGTGATCTTTTGTTTTAACAAGGCTTTCCATTGCCATTGGATCACCTTATTAAGGGGGAGAGAGAGAGAGAGAGAGAGAGAGAGAGAGAGAGAGAGAGAGAGAGAGAGATGGCTGCTTTCCAGCAAGGAATGACAAGTTTTTTTCGCATAGCAGAGTAAGTTATAAATATATAGCTTATGGTACCAGCATCAAATTATAATAGTAGATTTTTGAAGTATACAGAGTAGTTTAAATCGCTTGTCTTGATGAAGAAAATTCTTCTTCGAAAAGAAATAAGTTTTTAGAGTCTTCAAGAACACAATTAAAGACCCACGGAAAACTTTTCCAATATTCCTGGAAAACCTGTTCACTATATACTTTGGAGGCTTGTGGCTTCAAGTCAATGGTCCCTGTATGTTGTCCTATTTTAGTCTGATTCATATTCTAAAAAAAAAAAATAATAGTAATAAAAAAATACTCATAGTATATGAGTCTTAATGAAGTAGCAAATCCACAGTTGTATATTATCTTTAAATATATGTACACATACATAATCAGAACTGTTTCTCCAATAATAATAATAATAATAATAATAATAATAATAATAATAATAATAATAATACTGAGATAATATTAAGCAAACTTTTTACTGATGAAGAGGCAATTTTTAATAATTTTAGTAGGACATTTTTTAAACAATCTTTAGAGCCGGCCGTGCTAAATACGACCTTGGCTCTCAGTTTAAGCAACAAACTGGAAGGGGATACATGGATCAAATTACTTCTGTCCAATTTTTGCTAATATCTTCATGTGCTCCCTGGCGAGCGCATAACAGAAGAATGTCCCCATTAGGTTCCGCCCTCATTTTATCGGGAAGATATATGATGACACAAGTTCTCCTATTTCGTCATGAATGTCATGCAGAGTCCTTTCTGAGTTCGTCATCCGACAAACATCCAAACATAAGGTTCGCTATGACATGAGGTAAATAACAAACTCCCTTCTTTGATCTTATTATTTTGTAGTGATCAGTTTTGCTAATACGGTGTGTATAGAAAAAATACATTTACTGGTTTGGGGAATTAATTTTATAGTCTGTAAGCTTTCTATTTGAAACTGAACTCTATTTTAATCCTCCTCCATAGGGGCTTACACCCACTGTCAAACTGGAAGAGTTTCCACGATGATATCTTTGAGTAAATATTTCAATAATAATTGTTTTCCATCACGACTTTTTTTCAGATCCCAAATAAACTGCTAATACAGAAAAAATGACCGGCAACACCTAACTGACTGTGCGAAACTAAAGATGTGTATGCAAGTTTCCTTCGCATGATGATACTTTTTAGGAGAAAATGCACAGCCATTATTCAAAAGAGTTTTCCAGCTTTAAACCTGAAAAATCATCCCGAAAAATCCCTTTACAATAGTGGCTTGTTCAGAGTCAAAGACCGCTCAGTCCTCTGTTTTCGTCCAGCGTTGTTTACAGCACACTGCCCGGATGTGATCACGGATACAAGCATATGTGGATGCACGAGGAGGCTGTTGAAGGTCCGCATAGATTCCTACAAGGGCATAAGTCATAGAACAGGTAGCAGGTTATCTAACTGAACAATCAAATATACGAAATCATCCAAAATTATGTAAACTTATATTGACAGCAAGGATTTTTCCATCCTAGGCTTGAGTGCAGAACAACAACGACTTAACCATCCTAGAATCCATAATTATCAGAAGACTGTGCCGTCAGCAACACCAATCGTCCTCAGTGAAATTGTTTGAGAATCAGTTTGGGCAACTGGTTTTCCTCACTCTGTTTGTACTATTTATGTTAGTCTTGTTCTTTTCTTTCATATGTGGCAGGTTGTTTAAGATTTTAGTGAACCCTTTTAAATTATTATTGACTTGTCTTGAATGAGGTGTTTGTTTTAAATATTTTTTACTACATAAAGAGTTGCTGCCATTGCATTAATTTGTTATTGATGTTCAAAATTATGTTATATTTCCAGCTTTTCCTTGAAAAATGCGACGGAATTCGTCGCGAAACGTCGGCATTGAAAATAAACTGTAGATGATGACATGCTCTTCTACTAAGCTCTTCATGATGTATATATATATATATATATATATGTATATATATATATATATATATATATATATATATATATATATATTAGAATTATTCAAACTGCATGTAGTCTATAGATACCATCCAGTTTGAATGAGGTCCTTTTAGTAATTTAGTTAATGCACAGAACAATTGTGTATGTGATAAAGTTAATATATACGTATGTATACATATATGTGTGTGTTAGTGTGTGTATTAACAGATAGTTAGACACAGAGATAGATGCATAGATAGAAAGAGGTTATATATATATATATATATATATATATATATATGTATATATATATATATACATATATATATATTATTATAAATACATATATATATATATATATATATATAATATTATATATATTATTATTGCTATTATTATATGCATATATATAGTAGGAGATAGAAAAGAACAGTCAGCTCATCATTGATATATTTATTAACAGGTGCGCTTCGCTGGGATCACTCCATATCCCATCTTTTCTGGCTAAAAGATACAAAAACACTAATTAAAACTGACAACAGAGCTACAAAATTAAAAATGCTTTAAAGATTGAAAATGACAATGACAAAAATGCGAAATAGATTACCAGTAGTGAAGTCCAGGATGAAAACTGAATAAGAGTAAACACAAGTTAGCAAGTAAACAAGAAAGGCGGGGGGTAAGTACTATAGTACGACCGTTTTAGAAGAGACTTTGCCCTCTTAAACTGACCATTAACCTTCTGACTTCACAGCTTCCTCATTGTTTGCGCTCGTTATCACACGTACTATAACAGGAAAGTTCTGAATGAAGTTTTGTTGTCCACCTTAAATTTTAGGATAAAAAAATTCAATATATGAAAATGATAGATGCAAGAAATTTGGAAACCTAGATGTGCTTTCATTTTCAGTTTTGTTTATTTGGATGCTGTAATGATAATGCCTGAAAGCTACGTCATCTAATATAGCTTTTTATTAATGTTCCTTTGTTGTTATCGAAGTCATATAATCAGATAGGTTTTGAGCTTTTGAATTGTTTTCTTTCGTAGCAAACTGATCTGTTTTAGTTTTCAGTTATCATGTTGAATTTTTACCAGCTCATATTGTCATTTTAAATATTGTTACACCCATATATATATATATATATATATATAGGTGTAAATATTTAAAAGAATGTTTATTATGAGCTATTTTATAGCTGTACAGTGAAAACCAACCTGATACAGCAAGGAGGTAAAGACGGATTAAGGCATGCACGAAAAAAAGCAATCTGCAAAGCTCAAAACTATATCACAATTATATATATATATATATATATGCATACATATATATATTACACATTTATACAGTATTACTTCCATCTGTGCTTTTAAAGCACTGTCATATGATACTCATCACTGCTGTGGCATTTCTGTTATATGCAGATTTTTTAAAGATATTTGCCACTTTCTGTCGAAACAGATTCATATTTCAATTTATTTCACTTGAAAAGTTCAACAGGATATCACACAGCAAGGGAAAGCAATAAATTTATTTACAATTGAAGTATGAGGAGACATTACTTATGAAGAATCCTCTTTTCAGAGGATGCTACATCGATAACAAAAGAATTTATATATTTATCAATGCAAATGACTTCTTGAAGCAACATTCTTTATATCTTCGGCATGTCTCCACATCATTAGCCCAGTTGTCGAAGATATGGATTCAATTGCTTTTTGACCAAAGGAAGTAGGTCTGATTTTTAAAATGATTCTTCTTTGCCACGTATGATTTCACCTGCGCCCATATCAGTCTTGTTTGCATTATAACAGTGATATGGGCAGCCTAACCACTACGTCCATGATCTCTTGCCAGTCTGTCAATCACGTAATCATTTTCTTTACATGAATGTCTTTGCACCTTACTAATCCTTATTAGCTGTCTTTAACTTCATCCTTGGCAGACATTGTTTGGAGTGTTTGGTTAATCTGAACTGAATGACAAGAAGGTTATCCAACACTATGATGGCAGATGGTCTATATTAAAGAAGGGGTTTTAAACCATTTTTCAAACACTGCAGAATTCATCTGAATTTCTAGATTGCGTATCCCTTTGGTTGCTGGGTGTTTGATCATTGATAAAATATTACCCAGAAATGTGGTTATTGCAACCAATATTGCACGTGCTCACTTACTCTCCAATGTTATTGATACAATTAGGAAGGAATAAATCATAGGTAAAAATTTTTATCTTGTCACGCCAATCATTTTTTTGCCCAGCTAGTGGAATAGTAAGCGGGAACCATAAAATGATGAACATTCTTTAATGATTGCTTTTCTGACGAATATACAAATAATTTTTAACTATAATACACAACTGTGATGTAGCTGTCCTTAATGATTCAAACAGAATTAGAGAAAATGACAAAAAAAAAAAGAAGATCGTCATCCTCAATCAGTGGTGCATATACTCCTGGCAACACTAAACCCCGATATATAGTACTTATCCTATGTTTATTTATTTGTGTTGTTACATTAATTGCATAATATCTATATCACGGATCGTTACTATCACAATAATATTATCATATAAATAAACAGGCATTTGCAGCAAAACAACAAATACAAACGCTATTACAATGATTGTTTCATGATTTCAGTGTCTGGTAGTACATGCTACTGGTGACTATCAGTCTGAAAACCTCCGGATTGTGGTATGTATAATCTCATCTTCGGCCGTAATCAAAGGGTTAATGATATCACGTAATTCATAATTACTGGACCTCTTGAGCACCCTGTTTCTAACTTGAATTTATGCGTATTACATACTGTCTGACCAAGACGATTGGACACTGAAAATTTTTCTATACATCAATTTGCGTTTATAGGTTTTTATTAATTCAACACCCTGCAGATAAGGTACTCTATGCTATAATTATTCATATGTATTCCACTACGGCAATAAAAGGAATTGTGAAATATTACCAATAAACCGTTAGTTTGCCTTTGCGTGAAAAGAGCCTTTTTTTTCGCTATATTTGTATTTCCGTACAGTACTAGATTAAATATGAAAACTTCACGAGGAGTTCGCTTTCCTTGTTAGTCAGTCTGTAAGCTTACGTAGGCGAAGCAGATTTTGTCAAGGAATAAAATTTTTACGCATGCAGTATCAGTCATGATAAGATTGGTTTATTTGATTTAAGGAGTCATCATAAAATAACATTTGTTACAGTTTTCAGGAGAAAGCTTTTACAATATATTTTCTAAATGCACATCAAATCAATGTTGTTTTTCTATTATTTTGCCAAGATAAAGGAGATAATGTTGTGAGGATGAAAGCATGTTAAATTAAAACCACATGAATGCAAGGCAAATCATCAATTCTCTTCTTCACTGATTTCCATTGAAATTTTGAGACAGCCATCCCATAATAAAAGACGCCTCTGAATTCTAAGTAATATTAATCAAAGATTGGACAGATTTCTTAGAGAAAGTTTGTTTAAAGTGCTTATAGAATATTCTCAGCTGCTGAAGAAATTCTCCTGCAAGTTGTTTTTGTAATTGTCTATTATATTTTTTCTTTTTCAAATGTAGTTTTGGGATCAGCAGTGTGTAATACTTTGAAGATACCTAGCCATTCTCCGTGATTTTTTCCGGAAGGGAGTAAGTTCAAATGATTGTGATAGTCTCAGATGCTACTCTTTTATTGAGGAAAAATTTGAGAAGCATGTTTTCTTCTATCGAATGATACCGAGAACTGCGGTTTTATCATCATTTTGTATAGGCCATTCCTCACAAAAATCGACATTTCTAGTACTGTAAACTTAGAATCACCTATAACTGATGCAAGCAGGAGTCAATGGACACGTTCGAATGGTAAATGCGAACATTAATCTTCAAAGGAATACCAGACGTTGTTAGTTATATACCACATTACATAAATGGCTGCCTGAGTAGCGCTCCGGGGGTAGGTGAAATTGTGTGCAAACCCTATCGCCAAAAAAAAAGACAAATAAATAAATAAAATAAAGGTAATTTACAGATCCATTAAATAACAATTCAGGTAAAATATTGTGTTTTATTTCAGGCTACCTTCAGATATCCAATTCTGATCGCTATTTTACGTGGCAATTTGGTATAGGTTAAAATGGCAGCTTCATTAAATAATTAACCAATTAACCCCATATGGCCGCAGCCATGTGATGGATAGATAAGAGAATATATACATAGCATAGAGAGGACGCTTTTTTGAAATAATGGGAATTATGATGAGGAGTTGTGATAAGAATGAAGCGCTCACCCAAAGAAATGTGACGTCAGATGTCAGAGGTGAGTTGCAAAAGCAAATAGAAATATAAATGAAAACTCAAGTAGAATTCATTAGAGCAAAAGCTCCACGAAGATTTAAAATAAGACGGAAAGATTGAAGTGCAATAGATTCCTTGCCTAAAGAAAGGAGAATGTAGAAAAGTGGAAATCATTCACTCACAGCTTTGTGGAAGATGAGACAGCAATCAGTTGAAATTTCGTAGATAACTCCCCACCCTCATTCTGTACTCTTCAGATTTTAGCTCAGGGAACTTTTGACGTATCCTTTTGTGCCTTATACATCAATAATCTCTTCTGTTCTTTCCGATATCTTTCTATTTCTTATTGAAAGCAGGATATACATTATATCACAGACAAGAAAATATGTCGTTCCAGTCCTTGGGTACGATTTTACTTGATTGAGGCCTCGATGAAGCAGCCCGCACAGTGTTGCAATGTTTTCTTAGTTTCCGATGATATGATACTTTTCTCTTTATATTTTTCTTATTTTTTATACCTCTGTTTTTACAGTTTTTTTTTTCTCTTTACTTTATTTTCCTTCGAAGTCTAAGGGCTCCAACGGGAAAGCAGCATAAAGAAAAAATACAGAAGTATAAACAACGCCTGAGAAATAAAACGGGAAAAACAATTGCAACAAGGAATAAAAAGTAATTCAGTCTTTCTGTATAAAAATTATACCTATTGTTTTTGTTCTGTTATTTTGCATTTCTTGTTAGCACCATCATTGACAGAAGTGAAATGCAAACAAAAGTAAAATATGATAAAATTTACTTGTTCTCACAATTTATGAATAACGAAAAATGTTTCACATCAAAAAAAAATTTTATACACTGCAGAAGAGTGCCGCTCATTACCATTTTACATTAAAGATAATTAATGCCACGAAACGCCGGTGTGATTAGACCTTTATATCAAAAAAACCTTAAATTCATCAAAAAATATTTTTAGCAAGTAATCCTCAGTACAAAACATTATTATTATTATTATTATTATTATTATTATTATTATTATTATTATTATTATTATTATTATTATTATTATTATTATTATTATTTTGCTGAAAGTGTCACGAAATATATTTTTATAGTAATTAGCCGTTGACAGGGAAGCAAATGTTCCATGATATCTAATTGTTTATGTTTTAAAAAAAAATACCAAATGATAACAGAGAGAGAGAGAGAGAGAGAGAGAGAGAGAGAGAGAGAGAGAGAGAGAGAGAGAGAGAGAGAGAGAGCCCTTCGCTGTTATGGGGATATAAAAAAAGAAAGTATAAGAGATGGAATTACGGGAGGTTTCTCAGAAGGCATAGGACTTTTAACATGTTGTTAAGGAATCGAAGCTAATACAAAAACAAAGGTGCTTCTCCTGCCTGACAATATTTGACAGTCACAGAAACTGAGTCTGGGTTGTAGACAAGATGAAATTCTCGTCTGACGACATCTGCAGAAAAATGGCTTCGTGGAAATACTTCAAGTTGCTCCGGACTATTTATCTCGCGTCATGTACCATGGCTAAAGTAAAGCTACAAATAGAAATAGATGAATGAACAGTAGTGACGCCCAAAAGCAACTTCAATTAAAATACCTAAATAATAACTGCGACAATGTATTCTGCAGGCTCTTTCATAATTGCTTTTCGTGTCATTCATGGTTATGCAGTAATTCTTGTTAATAACCAAACAGTTTCGGAATGACTTCCGTGCGCATCAAAGAGGCAAAATAAAAGTATTTATATTTCGCCATAGTTTTAAAAGAAATTTTAATGATTACATTAACGAGAACCGTCTTCATTAGGCCACTAGAATATATATATATATATATATATATATATATATATATATATATATATATATATATATATATATATATATATATACTGTATATGTGTCTATATATATGTATATATATGTGTGTGTATATGTGTGTATGTATGTATGGCAACAAATTATGCGATTACATTTTTTAACTCGTTCCAGACAAATAAGACAATGAAAAATATCAGAGAGAGAGAGAGAGAGAGAGAGAGAGAGAGAGAGAGAGAGAGAGAGAGAGAGAGAGAGAGAGAGAGAAAAGAAAATCCCCTCAAACTTGATTTGCGTGACGGTTTACAGACAAGTAATAAAAGTTGTCTCCAGTTTGCCTGACTGCAGTATGCAGTGTTCCTGGAATGTAAAAAGAAAAAAAAAGAGAATTTTATCCCAGACAATCATATGTTGACTTGCAGTAGGCTTCATGCATTGTTTGATTTTCTTGCACAATAAGATGTTTTTTTTATTCTTGTTAATACTTAATTATTTATCAAGTTTTATTGTCACTCTTTACTTTCAGTGACTCATAAATACTTTATCATTTTCAGATATTATTGAAAGTATAATTGTTTATCTATGACCCGAGATACAGGAATTTTTTAATATATTCTTAAAAAGTTCTTAACTATCTATGGTATTAATCAATCGTGGGAGCTTTTCAGGTAAAAAAAAATGGTATCAAAGTGAAACGTATAATATAAAGAGTATATCATAATCCGATTAATGTCTTAAGAAAAAAAAATCTCATATTTTTTAACAATTAGCTGGTTGTCTTGCAGAAGTATTGGGTTTAATTCGGTACGTCATCCCACTCCTAATATTCCTAAAGTGCCTTTCTCTTCCAGTCTTCCTTTTATTCATAATACTACTTTTTATAAAGAACTCCAAGCTCTATTATCTGGCCATGTCCCTGCCCCGAAAATAAAAATTATACCGACAAACCCACTGACTGTCGGCAGTCTTTTCAACTTAAAAAGCCGTTTGGACTCACTAATAACCTCGTGTGTTATTTAAAAATTTACTTGTCCTCGACGTAATACGGCTATCAGCTATGGAACTGGCACTAAATTTACAAACTTTGACTTTTCTAACTTCAGGTATCATGCTGATATATGTAATTATTAGTTCAATAAAGACTTTAAGGTTTTGGGCAGAGCCTCCAACCATCAGCTTTTAACAATTAATGGATCGTTGTTTATAAGAAAAAACTTGTCACCTCACTGAACACCCAAGCCACGCCTACACTCTTTACCTCTCGTGAATTGTTCACGTTTTTTCTGGTTCTTCGTCAGTCCTTGGTTGGTCCTTACCCACGTTTTTAGCTGTTTTTGTTTTATTGTAATTAATGTTGTACAGTTTAATATTTGTCACCAGATTTGTTTTATTCATTAGGTATTATTACCCTTTTTAGCTTGATAATTAGCCTTGCTGGTTGGCTTCGAAGGGTTGCAATTAGAGAGTTAATGTGGCTTACTTGACCTGTTGGTGCGCTTCACCTGTCTTCGTGGTATTGGTGGCTTTTGAGAAACGTCCGTCTGTTAAATATATATATATATATATATATATATATATATATATATATATATATATATATATATATATATATATATATATATATATATATATATATATATATGTGTGTGTGTGTGTGTGTGTGTGTGTGTGTGTGTTGTATTATGTCTTCTTAATAATATGGTATTCCTAAGTTCCATTTTACTTTATGTACTTTCTGTGTTTAGACTTCCTTCATATGCATTCTGTGATTTCAAAAGCGTTAATGATATTTATCAAAATATGTTAAAATATTTTTCGTATGAACAGTTCCCTTCTTATCAGTGTTTATACTGATATATATTTTCAGAATAATTTTCGTTTATATTTACTTCTTCATACACACACGAAAGCCTCACGTGAGGATGAAAATGAGGACCACATAATACTTTCGTGTTTAGAGAGAGAGAGAGAGAGAGAGAGAGAGAGAGAGAGAGAGAGAGAGAGAGAGAGAGAGAGAGAGAGAGAGAAATTATTAAAGTCGAGATATTATGTTTGTTACTGACATCATCCAACGTACACAAGTACAATAACACGCCAAACTAGAAACAAAGAATAAAAATCAAATCCAGTCTTGCTTGTACAGGACCAAGATAATCTCAACTATATTTGATCTGATTATTTTTCTTAATGGCAAGGTGATAGGTAATATCGAAAATTGGATAGAATAGTGATTTCCTATTTAATTTCTCATGGATGACGTAAAAAACTATTTTTTTTATTTTATGTACCTTTTTATAAATGAGTTTTGTATTTAATATATTTTTGTAATTGATTAGCCTTAAGAAATATGAATTTTGTATAGGATTTCTCAAGAGTGAAGAAAAATCTGCATTTTTGTAATTTACATTTTTTGGACATAAGAATTATTTACTGAATTCTTTATGAACGAAAAACCTGTATGTCTGTACCTCAGTAGCCTTAAGACACAAGACCTTGCGTTCTGCACAACAGCGAGCAGTTTGAATACGAAACTATCTCTCTGGATACGGGGAAGTCGAGAGCCAAATCCGTCCTGATATCCTAAACAGCCTTTGTTCCGAGAGCAGCAGTTAATGAGTTGTTCTAAAGCGCAGAGAGAGAGAGAGAGAGAGAGAGAGAGAGAGAGAGAGAGAGACGACGGAGGAAAGCAGAATTATAAAGGTGGAATGACTGAAGTTCAGGGCGATGTGGGGGGAGGGGGAGATGCCTTTTCCTGGCGAAAGGAAGAAGCAGGAGAAACGGTTGCTCTGAAGTTTCCTCGCTGGCAGAGGACAAGTTCATAAATAGAGGGGAGAAATAACGAGAGAACTGAGCGAAGAAAAAGGGGATGAAGCCGGCGCACGTATAGGAATGAACATGAGATAGATGGAAGGAGGGATAAAATTCCAGGGAACAAGTTTATGCGCAAAAGGGAATAAAATGCTTGAACGATTATTATAAACCATAATTGGAAAATGGCCTGAGCATGGAAATTAAATGTGATACACCATAAACTATGTAGAGGTTCGTTGACATAATTTACTGTACAAATAGAATGCTCTCTCTCTCTCTCTCTCTCTCTCTCTCTCTCTCTCTCTCTCTCTCTCTCTCTCTCTCTCGTTTTCATAAGAAAATATAAATAAGATTCTCTTGATGAAGTAAAGATAGGAAAGCGATTTATATTATTCATTAAATCATGAAAACAGATAACATACTCGATATTGCATATAAGCAAGAGCTTAATTTGTAAAGTTCTAGCACAAATTGGTGTACATCACAAGCTCTATGGATTTATGCATCGAGCAGCCGAATTAATTATCAAAATTAGTTTCCCTCCGGACAGTCCACTAATGGGTTTACTTTCAGGCGTAAAATACACTGCACTTGCATTTCACCAAAATTCAAAATTCATATAAAAAACGTTTTAAAAAGATTTTTAAAAATTTGCGAACAAATATTTATAAAATTCAATAGAAGTTAACTCTGCTTCTGTTGGTGGGAAAGATAATGATTTTCACTACAAGGAGTTTTGAAGCAACTTCCTAACGTGCCTCATTCACACTATTCAGTTCGGTTCCTTGAAAACTTGAAAGAACGTACGATAACAGTTGCACAAATCTACATTAATTACTGTTTTTTAAAAACTTTGGCTCTTTTTAACGTTTGAAACTTATTAGTATAATAGAATGCATTCTAGCTGTAGTAGTTTTGGCAGATGCTGCCATCCGGCACTGACATTACAAATGAATAGAAATTTGATAAGTGCAGAGTATGAATTCTTGAATTTTTGTTTTAAATCTTGTCTTATATTACAGATATTACTTGTTAAAATAAGACTGGAAATAAAGGGAGTTATTTTAATAATCATGAGGGTTTGAACTATTTTTTTACAGAAAAATAGTTTTCACCTCACTCAAGAAAGTGGAATACGCTTAATTGTCCTAAAGTTTCAGATAAACGCGCGCGTTCTGAATACACCATCAGTAATGTGAAAATGATAAACAGAGTATTACGAAACGCACTGAAATTCAAGGGGAGGGGCTGGACACAAAAGTCAAGCTGTAATTTTTATAAATACATGTAGAAATGAACTCAGGCAATCACCTACACTCATTAGGAGTTTTCCATCGTAAAGCTTTGAAAAACAAACTTGTGAAAACTGCAAAGCTTCTTCTCGCTTCCAGCTCCAGAAAATTTGCAAAACTCAAACGTTAAGATTCTTTATACGTGTTTTCTCTTCATATTTATTTTACATGGAGGTATTTGCAGGTGGTACTGATGAAACTTAACTTACTCGTTGCAATCTTAAACCATTTCTCCTAGCACTGGATAATTTAGATTTTTGCACTTCCTTATTTTGTTTAAACTGACATTATTACGAAGATACTTGACTCAAAGTCCTATAGTGATATAAACTAGATTTGAGTTTAAGTCAGTCATATCATCTACGTTATGGAAATGAAGTCATAATGCTGAGCCAAATCTCCTTTATGGAATATAGGTGTTAAAGTTCAGCCAACTCTACTTTATGTAAAGCAAGTGTTAGGGTGTAGCCAACTCTCCTTTATAGAATTAATATCCATATATATATAAATATATATTATATATATATATATATATATATATATATATATATATATATATATATATATATATATATGTGTGTGTGTGTGTGTGTGTGTGTGTGTGTGTGTGTGTGTGTGTGTGTGTTGTATATGCAGCTCTACCACTTTTTTTTTTTTTTTTTTGCCCTTTGCTGAGAAAAGTGAAATATAAAACTTACAACCCTGAAATTTATTTTCCAAGAAATGTCCAATGTATTTTAGTGACGGGCCCATGTCCTTTTTCCTTATAAAAGCGAAAAAGAAAGAGCAGTAATTTGTATTAAACGTTATTACCTTTCTGTAAAGGTAAGAAAGTATAATGTAAAATGGTTCTCTGTCCTCGGTCTTAGAGAGAGAGAGAGAGAGAGAGAGAGAGAGAGAGAGAGAGAGAGAGAGAGAGAGAGAGAGAGGGTCCACTTTATAACATAAAGGTAAGCCTCCATGTCACCAACTGGAGGTGACAAGTTTATTGGAATTTATATATATATATATATATATATATATATATATATATATATATATATATATATATATATATATATATATATATATATATATATATATATATATATATATATATATATATATTTGAGAACTTTAAAATAATAAACTCTTTTACGATAAACTTTGTCCATTTCGCATGAATGAAATCATTGAAATATTTTTTGCTGACTTCGCTGTTTTTTTTTATTTACTATGTTAAACAAAATAAATAGTTGCAGTTAATAATCCACTATGGTATACTCATGCAGTCCTTCATCCTTTTTTTCCTGTTTATTTTTTTACAGCGTTGCTGAAAAAAATAAGTAAAAACCTGACACCCAAAATTTTATCTTGCAAGAATGTCCAATACACTATAGTGAGTCGGTTGAGCTTCAGACTGTCACTCGATGGACCGGAGTTCAAATCCCCCGGCCGGCTGATGAAGAGTTAGAGGAATTTATTTCTGGTGATAGAAATTCATTTCTCGCTATAATGTGGTTCGGATTCCACAATAAGCTGTAGGTCCCGTTGCTAAGTAACCAATTGGTTCTTAGCCACGTAAAGTAAGTCTAATCCTTCGGGCCAGCCCTCTCTAGGAGAGCTGTTAATCAGCTCAGTGGTCTGGTAAAACTAAGGTATACTTTTTTTTCTTTTCCTTTTAACAGCGAAACGGAGAAAAGGAGTAATTTATATCACAGATTTTCACCTTTCTGGAATGGTGATATTTACTATCGAAAATGGCCCCCTGCCCTCACTCCTATAGAGAGAGAGAGAGAGAGAGAGAGAGAGAGAGAGAGAGAGAGAGAGAGAGAGAGAGTTAAAATAAAAGAAAAGGAATTCATTACGGACAGACGCACACTGTCCTACACATTTACAAAAGCATTTACACAAGGGCGCTCGCACGCACAAACACATACACAAAACATATATATATATATATATATATATATATATATATATATATATATATATATATATATATATATATATATATATATATATATATATATATATAAACATTTTGATAAGGACTAAAGAACTGAGTTTCCAAGCTTCTTCAAATTCCATTCCAAATTGTTTTCACGTGATCGTCCGAATCCCCTTGACTTCATTTAGATCTGACCCATTTCTGAGCAAATCCATCTCATCTCCTCCTTATTATGTGAAGATTTTCACATAATCATTTCAGTTCCTTCATTGATTCATATTCAGAAGTGGAAGGCGACGAATTTCATTCCCATCCTTCGTCGGAAATCCCTTGGTGAATTAAACACCAAACGTTACGAGAACGATCCTAAACTGTTTTGATTGGTTGGTCTGACGACAAATATATCCTAGTTCGTTACTCCGCCTTTCTAGCTTCTAATACATATAGAAAATGTGATTTAAAATCTATGCAACTACCTGTGCTCAGAAGATAATGACACACCTGAGTGTCTATAGTTTGCGTGTATGTGTGATTGATTGATTCCACTCTCAGAGTCAGTGAAACATAACACAAAAATATCTTGATTTTTCATTTTATATAAAGAAAACACATTTTCCTAACAACCATGAAATGAAGTTAGCTACGAAAAAACATTTTATATATATGTGTATATATATATATATATATATATATATATATATATGTATATATATATATATATATATATATATATATATATATATATATATATATATATATATATATATATATATATATATATATATATATATATATATATATATATATATATATATATATATATATATATATATATATATATATATATATATATATATATATATATATATATATATATATATATATATATATATATATATATATATATATATATATATATATATATATATATATATATATATATATATATATATATATATATATATATATATATATATGTATGTATCTATATATATATACATATGTAATTTAATAGCCACAATGCCCTCTTAGCCTCTCGAATTCTTCGCGCTTTTTTGGATATGCTTGTCACTACAAAGCTCTAAGACCCAAGCGCAAGAAATTGAAGAGACTGTAGAGGGCATTGTGGCTATTACAATTACACACACACCACACACACACACACACACACACACACACACACATATATATATATATATATATATATATATATATATATATATATATATATATATATATATATATATATATATATATATATATATATATACATAATGTTTTTAATTTTAAAAGAGACTTATTTTTTATAGAAACGAGTCTGTGAAAAAAGAGAAAGAATGCAAGAACTGCGATCAATATCCATCGTCCCATAATCGCCATTCCCACCATTAGCGCGAGAGAGAATTCCTGAGCTCTGAGCGCATACGATGTCAGCAGAGGAGAGGACATTACTGGGCTGGGGGTATGATTCGGGTCCTTGTGGTTGCTGAAAGAGATTTTAATAAGAGAGGGAAGCTCTTCATCTCTTCTTGGAGGTTATTATTTGAAATGAAACGGTAAGAAGATGGATGAAGATATAGTATTTCACAGGCAAAGAATGTGCTAGAGAGTGTAAAGACTAAATTTTGATATACATACATATATATATATATATATATATATATATATATATATATATATATATATATATATATATATATATATATATATATATATGTGTGTGTGTGTGTGTGTGTGTGTGTGTGTGTGTGTGTGTGTGTATGTATGTGTGAGTATTTTTTGTGAAATGCGTGTATGGCCTACACACTCATAAATCTGTTATTTGTCACATATAATTACATCAACGATTTCTTGCGGATGAAATACTAATACATTCTGCCTTTTCTTTAAAGCGTTTCGTGTCTGTCTACTAATACCATTGAAATGAAATTACAAAGGGAATTTCAAGAAAAAAAATCAACAGTAGTGACTTTAGGACTCTGATACTTCTATTTGGAACACGCATCCGGCTTTATCAATAGCCGTGCACTTGGGCTTGTAATGTGTGCTCGAAATTGGTATAAAATAAATACTGCAGTCAATTACATAGCAGTAACCATCTTCCAATTTAGGTATATCTATTATAGACTCTCAAGAGTATTGTTTCCTTCCAACGTTGTAAAAATCTTTTATGAGAATCAAAGATATTCCATTCTAAATATGTAAAACAAATGCAAAGCTGATGGTGATAAAATAGAATAAAAAAGTGGAAATCGTGAGACTGCATCAACAAAAGGGTAACATTTCCTACAATTGCATCAAAAGAAAATTTCGTGTTCGTCATGACACTCGCGACAGCACTTCAAAATCTGCCACGAAATATAGTCAAAATCCCTTTAGGCTCAGCTGACCTCGTTGATATATTAACCACATTACCACACGAGATTTACCTTCGTGGAGCCGTCCAAATTCATATTCAGCTCTCAGGTGAACCTTGAAATCCAAATCAGTGGGAGTCCTTCAATGAGTAGGCTGATCACTTTGGAAACAGGAGTGATAATTCACAGCCGTTGTCTCTATTAATTAAGAATATAAATATTTCGTAGAATTGGCTCATTGCTGCAGATCTTAACTTACATTCATCAAATGGCTCGTTGTATGCATGTATACTTTTCCTAAAAGTATACATATATACATACAAATGCACAGATGTCATGTGCGTATTGAAAATATAATCGTCTGTAGGTTTGAAAATCTTTGAACTGTAAAGTTGTATCCTCGCCTTGTAGGTCTTCAGGTACTGCGAGATTGTCATTCTTGAGGCTACTCATTATGTTGAAAAATCTATGAATGTTTTATTTTTGTCAAAATTATTCACAAGGGAGAGAGAACACGCAGTTACCCTGTATTTTCTTTCGTACATCGAACTATTTGTTAAAAAAAGAAAATACGGTGAAACTGAAAGTGGAAGAGCATTATGCATATCATAAAATACTATTCATGAATATTACAGTTTTTAAAAATATAAATGTTTAATACAAAGATGCTTACATGCATATTATATATATATATATATATATATATATATATATATATATATATATATATATATATATATATATATATATATATATATATATATATATATATATATATATATATATATATATATATATATATATATATATATGCTGTATTCTCATAATACAATAATCTCCCCGTGTGTATTTGTGTGTTGTGTGTACTGTGTGATTTTGTGTTCAGATACGCGTATACCGTAAAAGAGTTAGCTTTAGGTAAAATGATTGCACTCTGTGTAGTTTGTGAGAAGGGACGGTGTGCGTGGCGTTGAGAGAGCACGGTAGGTGTGTAGAGAGAGAAGGGACAGGGCAGTCGTTGTTCGTGTATTTTCAAAACTGCTTGCTCAAAAAATGCATTCCATTGGGACTATCAAAACACTGTGGTTAGACCTACCACGTAGATATACGCCCATACAGAGGAGTCGACACTCAGAGACCAAAAAGCGTTGTGGAAAGGAGCTGCGTTTTTCCGCTCCGCGTCTCTCTCTTATTTTCGCTCGCTCGCTCGCTTTATTTACGAATGTCCCGTTTTAATGTAATTGATATTTTGGTAGACGATGGTCACTCATATTCTTTAACTGTTTAATTCCTTAGTAAATGTGTCTGAGTTATCTGAACAGTGTATTTTATTAATAACGTGTGTAACGTCAGCCTGGTTAAAGACACGAAGCATTTGTTACCAAGGTATTGTAAACATATATAATTGTGACCTCTAGTGCACTAAGAAAAATATTTAGAGTGGTTATATGTAAAGATACCTTTTCACTTTTTTAATATTTTTTGTTATATGTTTTATGCTTTATCTTTTGAAGAATTTTTCTTTTATACATATATGTGATGTGTTTGCTATTGCCTTAATTTTTGCTTTACATTTTTGATATTTAATCTTTTGCAGAGTATATTTCTGTGTCATTTTTGTATCAACATTTTTATATGATTGATTTATTTGCCTTATTTTGTTTAACACGTGGAAATTAATTTACTTACAGTATATTTCCTTTCAATCAAGTTTTGTTATTTAACCATTTAAATCTTTCTTGAATAATTTTTGATGAATTAATAAATTAATTTCTGATTTAATTTTGACTGATGATTAATTCAGATTTAATCCAATTTTTCAAGTAATAATAGATTTCCCTGAGACTGTTAAATGTCATGTATAATCTTTGAATTTAGAAATAAATTTTTGTATTTAAAATATTATATCAGAGTTTCATTCATTGACCCACCAGTAATTTTGATTTGAATTAGGGATAGAGTGGTAAGTGAGATGTTTTCCTTCAAGTAATTGAAGTGAGCTCGAACCAGGGAAATGAAATAAATAGAAATACTTGAACTTTATAATGTTAATGGAGTGATGCCCTTAGATTTTACCTCACACCTGTTTAACGAACTTTTATCTGCTTTCTTTCATGATTGATAAGTTTATAAGGGATCACTGTATGTGTGATGAGGGTTCAGGTGTCTGGCTTTTGTGAGGTAACTATAATTGTTGAATAAATGGTAAGTTTGGTAATCAAATATTAAGCACTTAGATACCAGGTTTGATTTAAAGAACAGACACTGGACACTCCAGGGGTCACCATATATAAATGGTGCACTAGACTGGACCATTTCCCCCGTATATAAATGGTGCCTTAGACTCCAGGGACAAGCACTTAGATATCAGGTTTGATTTGAAGAACAGACACTGAACTTAAATATATATATATATATATATATATATATATATATATATATATATATATATATATATATATATATATATATATATATATATTTATATATATATATATATATATATATATATATATATATATATATATATATATATATATATATATATATATATATATATATATGTGTGTGTGTGTGTGTGTGTGTGTGTGTGTGTGTGTGTGTCTGTGTGTGTAATATATTGTTATAAATGAAGTGGTTTGTCAAACCAATTTCTTTCCAAGAATTCTCTATGTTTTCCGTTTTCATTTCACAGTCATGGACTATTTCGGGAATATGTGGAAATAAGCCATAAAATTATTAATGTCATTATTTTAGAATAAGTATAGGGTCTGTAACATTGCTCAAAATGTCAGCATTTCTGTTATTTGTTTAGAAGGAGGAGAGCAAATTTACAGCGCTGAGTTTGAAAGGCATGAAAAGGGCCGGCAAAAATTCCCAGCACTCAGTGGTGACGTGGTGAAATATGTTTCGAAAATACATTATTATTTTCGCCCGGAGCGAATTCATTTATTTTCTTTTTCACTAATGTGTATTGTATTTCTGCACGTTAACATTCCATTTTTGTGAAAAACAGTGAAAGGTCTGAGATATGAATTCTGTTTTCATGCTGGAAATTGAATAACGTGATCAATCTTTTGATTGTCAGCTTGCAATGAAATTGCAATGTTTCGCATTAACACGTATAAGAAGCCTAATGTGGACCTCCGAACTCCTATCTGCCAACCGAGCATCCAAGCAAGCAAATAGTGTCAGCCATGCACTTGATTTTTCTCAGAACGTTTCTTCATTTCATAATTATGTGTCTCATTACTACAAAAGCCCCTAGAATATCTAGGCGCTTTTTGTAGTTCACTAAACAGTCGTCCTTTTTAATTAATAGCATTTTTTTAAGACAACTAGTATATATATATATATATATATATATATATATATATATATATATATATATATATATATATATATATATATATATATATACTGATATATATATATATATATATATATATATATATATATATATATATTATTGATTGCATGGGAGATATTTATCGATATTGACTAACATTTTGCCTTTATTCAATTAGTTTTTATCTCTCTCTCTCTCTCTCTCTAAGCTCTCTATCTCTCTCTCTCTCTCTCTCTCTCTCTCTCTCTCTCTATAGCTACTCTCTCTCTAAGCTTTGATTGAAACAGACTTCAAAGGTTTAGTAAACTCTTCACTCCCTCCCCCCCCATCCATCCTCTCTCAAATGATTTATTATGAAAATGAGGTCAAGTTTCTTCCGATAATTGTGAGTCCTTTACGTGCCCAAGCCTTTGATGAAGTCGGACTCAGATGGAAACCGTCTCCCTCTTTGTGTGTCTCTCTCCCCTCTCTCTGTCAGTAGTGACAAGGAAATGAACTGGTACTGAAGTTCAACAGCTAATAAGACTGAAACTCAGATGTGTATTTCCGTATCCTATGATTCATTGTGACCAAACTCTCTGGACCCTCTCGCCCATAACTCCCTTTGCCTAGCTATAATGCCAACGACCCACTCCTTAGAATATTGTCGCACTTGTACAGTTACTAAATCCGCCGGCTGTTAATGACTTTCTGTTTTGACTTGGAAACATGAATACGTTACACACCAATAAACACCTAGGCATTGCAATTAAATAGCTCGGACGCATTAAACATTAACTCTTAAGGGTTAGTCTTTATATTCCT
>NC_089747.1:52552123-52573494 GCF_040412425.1 Macrobrachium rosenbergii
CTAACGTTTTCACTTAACAAGTATAATTAAACCAACGTTAGAGGATAAAAAGTAAAGCTTAATCGATCCTTGCAGTTGAAAAAACGCCGATTTCACCGGATTTTGGGAAAGATTTTAAATTAATCTGGAACCACCATAGACAATCATTACGGCGAATAATATTGCAAAATCGAATTTACAGAAAGAGTCATTCGTGTTAACGAAATTTGACATTAAAATTTAATTTAGGTACTCATCATGGATCATCATTATCTTAGACGTTAGTTTTGATTTGATCTTATTTGAAAAATCGGTACAAAAGTCTTTAAAAAATAAAGTTTGCGGAAAGCAGTTACTCATAAAATATTTAAGAGGAAATTAATAATAATGATGAAAGGAATGCCAGTTCGAAGTAATGAAAAATAATGTGGAGGAGAATAAAAATAGAATTAAGTTTAAAATTATAAAAACAAGAGCTGTAATAATTACATCCTAAACCAGTAAATCTTCTTCCTAAAAACAGAAGTATTAAAATTACCATCACTTCTGGTGACAAGAATTCTAAAAAGGCAATTATTTGTTTTATTTCCAGTTTTCCACAGTAAATTTAAAACATTATGCTTACCATTGAAATGTTAAAAAATTGTCAATATGCAAAGTCATTTTTAAACTAGTGTGGTGTTCTGTCATCAATATACCTAACATAAAAGGAGCCCACGTGAAACCTGACTAAGTATTCATCCAACATGCGCTCTTCCAGCGAAAGGTGAAGATGTTGGCAAAAGTTGGACCATTGTGGAACCATAATGGCTCACCTGTCGGTTTGTTTAAAAAGCTTCAGTTATCGAGAAATAAATGTACAGTGTCCCAGTATATAAAAAAAGTTTTAAATAGATGTTCGATAAAATTGTAAATACAGCATCTGGTTCAGGAAAAAGTTTATATATAAGATAATATCGATAGTTTCCTCCACAGGAACATTAGTAAAAAGCGATTCTACATCTAAACTATATATTTTAAGATCCGCGTCTTGTGGTAAAATTTTTTCCTTAAAAGTGTATGAATTATTAAGAGTAAAATTATTTCTAGTCAAAGGTTCCAACAGATTACTAGATATTTATGCCAATTTATAGTTATATGTATTATAGGATGCTAAAATAGGTCTCATAGGTAAATTAATTTATGTACTTTTGGAAGACCGTTAGGAAAATATGATCCTGTGACAAACAAATCCTGGTATGTATTCTCATCAACGATTTTATCATTTTTAAAGAACGTAAAATCTATTAATTTTATCCTCAATAATAACGATATTATGAAAATCAGGTGTTCCCGTTTCTGTGAACTTACTTTGTCTCTTAAGATAGTTAACATTTTTCATTGTAATCAGTTTTATCTAATTTGAGACAAGGTTCCTACTCCTTTGGGGATCTGGTAGATAACCAAATCGTTTCTATCCTCCAGCTTCTAAGGATTGTTATGATCTTCTTTTTTAAAAACGGCGTCCAGCGTTTTCAAATTTAAAATGCACCCATATGCAATGTTTTGAATAGTTGTTTCTGAAGATCATCTTATTTACGTTAAACGGTAATGCAATTAACCACATGGAAAATCGACTCTATGGGGAGGAAAAATTTAATATAATTAGGTCAAAATTTGGTAGGGCAAAACTCCAAACCTAGAGATAATAAGAACTTTCGCGATTTTTTAACACATGTTTTGATGTAGCCCTGAAGTTAAACACAGTTAAACTGTCATCTTTAGCAAATTTTGGAATAAGAATACCCAAACCTCTCAATTTTATTGAAATGCCTTTCCTGTACGATTAAAATAAAATCATTTATAGTTTTTATGTTTAATGATTCTTTTTATAAAATTTTTAAAAGAAATGAGAATTGTTTATCTTCAACCTTCATCTTTGAAACAAGGTTTTATGTTTATCAATTGTCATTTTTACTTATTACAAATTTCCGATATAATAACAGAGAGTTTGGATCGTAGCCCCTTTTAAAAATGTTTGAGTGGTATATCCATAAAGTTCAAGTTACAAACAAACTAAAACAAAATTTCTTGACAATTCCGTTATGATTGACAATATTTAAAAATTCCAGATCAAGTTTCGCTTTTTCCAACAGCAGTGTACTTTCTCTTCAAATTTTTCACGACATTTTCCCAAGATAAAACTGCTCCATATCTACGGATGTATTTAAGATGGAAATGGTTAAATTTTGATCCTAACTTGAAGTAGGAAGAGAAATACATAAAAAAGTATTAAGATCCTTCGAAAATCAGATGGTCAGCGGCAACATTTTATAGTTATGAAGTCCGGTAAAATATCAAAAGCAAAGATAGGCGACGACCAGCAGGGGAATTTTTATCGATCCATGGACCAGGGAAACCAGTTAACTCTAAAATAAATTTCTTTTATTAATAACGTTTCGTAATAATTTTCTGTTTTGTAATCTTCAATCTGTTGAAAATGAACAGATTATGTTAAAAAGTTACTGTAAACTTTAAAAATCATAAGAAAAATAAAAATAAAATTCACCAACTACAATACAATACAGCTAAAAATAATGTACACAGAACAAAAACCAGCTAACCAACCTTAGGTGGAGACTTTGAAAACGACAGAATGATTATAGACAGAGTTAACTCAGTACAGTTGTGATTGTTTGGTATTTAACTGATGGGACTAGTTGTTTGATAAACAATGACTTTATTGGCAATTTTAAGATGAGGGATTTGCTGTTTGGCCTATTATGCAAGAGTCATTTCTTTCAATACAAACAGGTTTTACTGGCATTTTTAGAATGAGCTATGTTTTTGTTTTGAAGAATGTTCTGGATTGGAGAGCCTAAACCAGCCCTGAAAACTTATTTTATTTTATTGTTATCTGACCCATAACCTCCTCGTGGATCCGACATATGTCCCAGAGTTACACTTAGGCTGTTAGTTTATAAGATGACGTTGAAGGATAAAAAATTAATCGATTTTATAATCAAAATGAACCTATTTTAGAGGATTTTTATATAATTAATTTTAAATTAATCGCACCATAATGCTTGTTCTTCTTCTTTTAACGTAAATCGTTTTCCCAAAGAGTCATCGTTTTTGAAGGAAATTTGATTTGGCTAATTTAGGTACTGTATTCTCGATCGGCTTTGTGACGTTAGTGAATTGCTTATTAAGAAAATTCGAAGCTATTTAAAAATGTAGTTTGCGGAAAGCCCTTTCTCCCCAAAAAAGTTGTTCTAAGAGGAAATTAATTTCGAGATGATGAAATGAATGTTATGTTTTAGAAGTAATGAAAAACGCCCTGTTTTGAGGAGAGTAAAAATGAATTAAGTTTAAAATTATAAAAACAAAGCTGTCCGTTGATTACATCCTAAACCAGTGTCAACGTCTTCTTCCTAAAAACAGAAGTATTAAAAGAACCATCACTTCTGGTGACAAGAACGTGCTAAAAAGGCAATTGATTGTTCTCCAAACGCGAGATTTTATGCACAGAAATTTAATGTTGTTATGCTTAGAATTGATATATGTTAAAAAAGAGTCAATATCAAAGTCATTTTTAAATAGGGCGATGTATGTCAATGCAATATGACTAAAAAGCGTAATGAAAAAAGTGGGCAAATACATCTCATGCGCTAATACCAGCAAGCACATGAAGATGTTGGCAAAAGTTGGACCCAAGTAAAAATCCAAATCATTTCACACATCGGTTTGTTTAAAAACTAAATAATACATTAAAGCAGTGTCCCTCACTCTCCAGCTCTAAAAAAGTTTAAAAAGATGTTCGAGTAAAATTTCGTTAAAAACAGCATCTGGTTACAGGAAAACAAAATGTTTTAAATATAGCTTTTTAATTTTTCTTAATATATAGCATAAAGGTGTAAAAAACGTCACAAATATATTTACAGTACCTAAATTAAATTTTTACGCCAAATTTCCCTTCTCACACGATGACTCTTTCAGAAAACGATTTATGCAAATTATCCACAAGCATTATGGTGCGATTAATTTAAAATTAATTCCCAAAAATCCTCTAACAATAGGTTCGTTTTTTAACTACAAGGATCGATTAAGTGTGTGTTTTTCTCCTCTAACGTGGTGATTCAAATTTGCCCTAAGTGTATACACTGGGACATATGTGCAGGATCCACAGGAGGTTCCAAAATGAAGGTCAGAATCGACTGTTTTGTTGCAATAATATATCACCGCTGCCACGTAACGTCTCCAATTTGAAAATTGAATCTGCGTCAGAGGCTCATTCTAAACATGTCTGAACCCATGTCGAAAAAATGACGCCAGTGACGTTGACAGAAACTGACAGCAAAGTGAGTGACAGGCGAAAACGTGCATGTTTTTAAGTCATTTTGTTTATCAGAAAAGTGCAACTAGTCCCCTTCAGTTAAATACCCAAACCTTCCAGCAGAACTGTAAACTGAGTTAATATATATCTATAATCATTCTGTCGTTTTCTAGACAATTAGAGACAGGTGAGTTAGGAGACGGACTATTTTTTCTTATGTTTTTTTATTGCTTGTATCCCTTTGTAGAAGCTAATTTTCTTTTTTTATTTTTCTTATGATTTTTAAAGCTTTTATAGTAACTTTTAAGTAATCTGTATATTATTCAACAGATATAAGATGTAATATATAAATTATTACGAAACGTGTGGGAATAAAGAAATATGTTGAGTTAACTATATAAATAAATATAAGCACACACACATATGAATATGTATATATATATATATATATATATATATATATTGATATATATATATATATATATATATGTGTGTGTGTGTGTGTGTGTGTGTGTGTGTGTGTGATATATAAAATAAATATAAGCATATCACATATATAATATATATATATATATATATATATATATATATATATATATATATATATATATATATATATATATATATATATATATACATATATACAATAAAAATTTTTTAAATGAAAGCTGTGACCAAAAAACGACATTAATCATATGTCAGCTTTCAAAGATGGAACTGATAGTCATGAATTGGGTGCTTGTCTAAAATTGACGCAGAGTATAACTGATTAAAGTAAGAAAAGTGAAATTCTACGAGGAAAATCCTTTCTATCTGTAAACCTTACAGATATTGGCGCCTATATTGGACTGTAATGGTCGGCCAAGTACTTAGGAAATACCAGTTACTTTGCCTGTTCATCTTCCTAGCATTGCGAAACGTTTTCAGGACTTAATTGGAAGAAGCCGACAAAGATGTTAGTTTGATTGAGAAATTTAGACATTTAGACTACTGTATTTCTAGTAACGTGAATGCAGATTCTAGATAAGGATAAAACCTGCAACTAGGAAGAGAGACAACTTCGTTGCACCTGTTCAGGTAACCGAGACTGGAGCAGAGGAAAAGCCTGTGATACTTGTAATGTAGTAGACTGTTGACTGCATCACTTTCAAAGATGTTTTTCCGTTCGCGTCTGCTCTTTTCATCCAAAACTTCAAAAGTCTGACATGCGAAAAGTAATCAGCGATTCGCCTGGCAATTCTAGACCCCAATAAACTTTCAAAGGAAATCGCTGATCGATAATCACTCAGTGAACCAGTCTCTCTCTCTCTCTCTCTGTATTCCCTGAATCCCAGCACATTCTTTAGATTACGTATCTATAGCATGTTTTACAAAGGACTATTGTTGTCACGTGCAACGAACATATCGTGGGCTGTATTTCATACCGTGTTGCTTTCATCATGGGACGGAAAACGGAATTTTACAGATCACTGAGAATCCGCTGTGTTGGTTGTAATGGAAATAATCCACGCTTTGTTATTCCCTTTATAGTTGGTGCATATTTTTTTTACACCGACCTTCATGAAATGCTTTTTACGTCTTCTCTCATTTTAAAGTTTTTTTGAATGTATCTAATGGATTTTTTTATTTTCTTGTGGATTGGCGATTTCTTTCGTAACTAATTTATGCATCTGAAAGATCAGAGTATGTGTGCTTTATTTGTTCCCAAATGATGAAAGTATTATTTGAGTGCTTCAGTGACAGACCGAATGGAAATCGCTACTGCTTTCTTATTCGTGTGTAAAATTTTTGACTAAAAATTCATAAAGGGCAAAGTTGTATCGCGTGTGTCTGTCATAAAGAATGACGTGCTGTTTTATCGGTACTATTTATGGTTTTATAAGCGCTTTAATATGCTCGCTTTCAAAGGTTTTTAATTTTGTTGTCTATTAATGTTTTGTGGAATAAACCTTACAATTTTTTGTTAAAACTATTTTGAAAGAGATTTTACAAGGGACTTAGTAGGTACTTATTTTATTTACATATAAAGAGGCCAAACCGCAAAGAAAATGACGCTGTTCCCTGGTGAAATGTTCCTAAAGTACATACAGGAGCACATTATGTAATGCTCCAATAAATAGACCTCTTTCCCTTGCATTCATCTTCAGCGGTAAGCCATCATCCGGGAATGCTGATCTGCCATTATGCTGAAGTTAGGCTCTAGCCTTCTTTCATTGTGTGATTCATAACAAGAGGTCCCTCGCCACAGCGCGGCGGCTGTACTTTTGGGCATAATTAGCGCAACCTAATTCGACGACATACAGTCGGTATTCAAATATTATAAATATATATCATAGAAAAGTATAATTTAAAAAAAAATTATACATGCTTCTTCTTCATCTGTTTCTCTCTTCTACCGCGCATTCGCTCAAGTTTTTAATGAGCAACACAGAGAAATCGCAGATTGTGTCATGACTTATAATTGCGTGCTTTGGATCTCTAAATTAGAATTCTTGTGGTTATGACTGGAATTATAATTGTTTATTGCTGTAGGAACTGAATCATGGCAACACAGACACATCGTTATATTTCGTATCGGAAAAATACATTTGTGATGTCTTTAGCAAGTGTCTGCTTTTCGAAAAACCTTTACAGAGGCCTTTTCCGTTGCACGGTGTCGGAGGTAATTATATACATATACATATATATATATATATATATATATATATATATATATATATATATATATATATATATATATATATATATATATATATATATATATATATATATATATATATATATATATATATATATATATATATATAAATATATATATATATGTGTGTGTGTGTGTGTGTGTGACTTTAGGTAGACATAGGGAAAAATTCGAAGACGCACGGATACTGAGAAATTTCCAATTCGAATGACTGGAATAAAATATGCATTGGAACTGACAGATCCTCCACAACCCAAAAAGTGCCTAATGAAAGAAATGAATCAAAATCCATAACCAGAATTGGTATTGCATATGGCAATAAATCAGAAATCGTAATTAAAATTTGGTTCAATATAATTTGATGGGCTCGTCATAATATAACAAGCCTTATCCTATTTCCTCTACTTGAAGAAACTAGGATATGTTTATCAGCGTATTTCACGATTCTTCGTAAACGATGCGATTTTGTAGCTCATAATGTTCTTTGTTTTATTCGTTTTGAAGAGGACGAAAAGATATATGGTGATAAGCTGCGATAAGGATTTAATTTTTAAAAAGTTTTAAATGACCAAACCGAACATATATTACATGTAAGCTGGATTTATATACAGACACGCAAACCCACACACAACACACACACACACACACACACACACACACACAAAACAGTATGTATGTGTGTGTACATAACTGAATCACGAAAATATGAAACGTGATGAATATATAAATAAAGGCAATCAGAGTCTGCTAAGTAAAGGACAGTAAGTCGAAAGGCCTAACACCAATCCGTCGTTTCTCTTTCCTTCGTGGCATTGCCTTTATATATATCTGTATACATATGTATATATACACACACACATATATATATATATATATATTAACTATACTCATATATAAAACACACACACATATAAGAATGCACGGTATGTTATGTATGTATGTATGTATGTATGTATGTATGTATGTATGTATGTATGTATATATTACCAGACGAAATCAAAAGGAAACTATTACTAGGAACGGTGGGAATGCTGGCACGCTTAGCTCACGTTTGGAGATTAATGTAAAAAGCGTGTTGGTATTCCTACTTGTTCTCCTGTATTCAGTTCATAAATGCAAAATTACTTCGAAAGGAATAAAATATGTTGTTTATAGTTGCTCTCTTGTTGCTGTCTAGAGTTCTTATCCTATAGTCCTGTGATCTCCTCTGGTAACTGACACTTATTCAGAGGAATTTCACAAACCATTCCATAAATCGCATTCCAGTATGTGCAATTTAAAGTTGCATCCATATTACAGAAAACCAAATATAGTTTTTTCTTTTTTAGTTCTCTTGAAATACCGTACGAGGGGACAGCTCCGAACTATAACAGATAAATCAGTGTAAAGGAACAATGATTAACATATTGTCCTTGTGCCATAAAATATTCGCAGGATATGAGGAGGGATGCTGCTGCTTCATACAGGGACTATATACAAACGAGGACGTAAAGGGGGGCTTCGGACAGAAGTCAGTTTTGAGAGGAAATTATTGGGTGTGAAGGAGAGAATTGAAGGGGGATAAACTACAGCAGGCGACAAGGTAACACAGAGGGCTGACAGGCGTCAGAAAATAAAGAAATAAAATATTTTTCTTAACACGTCATTATTTCTGTCGTCTCTTGACAGATTAAACGTGACTTTGAATTCAACAATTTCATGCAAAGGATACTGTTAAGGTAAACACAAGGTTCTCTCTCTCTCTCTCTCTCTCTCTGCTTTGTATATCTCTCTCTCTCTCTCATCTCTCATCTGTCTCTATTTCTACCTTTAAACCCATGTTTCTATTTCAGAAAGCCTAAAATACGTCCATATGCAAAATATCCATTACAGAGTGATTGCTCAGCTTCAAATGTCTATTTTCCTCCAGCTAAAGGCATCAAATTGACAAATTATTATTGCTGGGTGTTCACAGTAATATATATATATATATATATATATATATATATATATATATATATATATATATATATATATATATATATATATATATATACATATATATATGTGTGTGTGTTTGTGTGTGTTTGTGTATGTATATAACTGAATCAGAAAATATGGAACGTGTTGAATATATAAATAAAGACAAAACCACGAAGGAAAGATAAACAATGGAGTGCTGCAAGGCCGTTCGACTTCTAGTCCTTACCTAGCAGACTCTGCTAAGTAAAGGACTAGAAGTCGAAAGGCTTTGCAGCACTCCATTGTTTCTCTTTCTTCCGTGGATTTTGTGTGTGTGTGTGTCTCTCTCTCTCTCTCTCTCTCTCTCTCTCTCTCTCTCTCTCTCTCTCTCTCTAAATACATACATTATATATATATATATATATATATATATATATATATATATAATATATATATATATATAATATATATATATATATATATATATATATATATATAAATTATATAATATATATATATTATATATATGTATATAATGTGTGTATTTATGTATGAAGAAGTTATTTGTACGTTTTCATAGACTAGGCGACTGAGAGATAGAGTCATGGTTGAGAGAGAGAGAGAGGGGGAGAGAGAGAGAGAGCCTGCAATTCATCCTGACAATATCTTTTGTATGAAATTCATGAATTCAATGTCTCGATTAATCTGCCAAGAGACGAATGAATTATGACACTAAAAGGAACATTTGTTTAGGTCTTTATTGTCTGACGCCTGTAAGCCCTCTCTTTTTTTTTTTATTTCTCCCTCTTTCTCTCTCTATTCTTATTTTTTATTTTTCATTTCCCTTCTCCCCTTCCATAGTTATCCTCGTTCATTTTGCCCCTTCACACCCAACAAATTTCCCTCAAAACTGACTTATATCCGAAGCCCCGTTCCATGTCCTCGTTTTTAAATGTTCCCTGCATGAGGCAACAGCAGCCCTCCTCATATCCTGCGAATATTTTATGGCAGAAGGACAATACGTTAATCATTGTTCTTTTACTGTGGAATATTTTTATAGTTTGGAGCCGCCCCCTCATGCGGTATTTCTGTAAAACAAAAAAAGAACACAATTTGTTTTTCTGTGATACGGATGCAACTTTAAATTGCACATCTTGCGATGTCATGTGTGTGTGTGTGTGAATGTGGTGTTTGTGTAAGAGAGAGAGAGAGAGAGAGAGAGAGAGAGAGAGAGAGAGAGAGAGAGAGAGAATACGTTACTTCTGTAATACACGCCTTGTCTAAGTAAATGTCAGTTGACGGGATTATAGAATAAGGATGAAATTTTGAGAGTTGAAGGCGCAGGATAGCAAGTATAAACGACATTTGTTCCTTTCAAAGTAATTCCGCGTCTGTGAAGTGAATGCAGCAGAATAATAAGAGACGCCAACATACTGTTTGCAATGATACAAACATAGAGTTGGCGTACAATTGTTAATCAACTTTTCAATCAGACTTCACTTTGTTATAGATTCCCATAAAACGTCATTTCTAGATTTATTGATTAAAAAATTCCTTAAGGATACGAAGGATGCTCTACGTATCCTAAAAATGACATTCATTCTTTAAATATTTATGCACCTCGTGGAGTTAAAATGACCCTAAAAGAAAGGAATAATTCTGGCTACTCTCTGGCCCGCATGCAGTTTTGCGATAATGTAGTTATCAAGATACCAAAAGAAAAACTAGCGTTTCACACACACTGTCAGTTGACACTAGTTACAGTCCAGAGATGATCTGAGAATGTACAGTAATACTGATACCATATCCATTACTTTAACGAAAGGGATATTAGGTAGAAACGTAGATATAATTAATATATAAGATATAATTATTTATTTAATGATCTATATTATATATAAAGATAACTTATCATTTTAGACATAAAAATGTTATAAAGAATATATGGATTATTATATATTGCATTAATACAAAAATGTAGGTTATCAAGATGCAAAAAGAAAAATAGCATTTCACATATATCAATTGATACCATACAGTCCAGAGATGATCTGAGAATGTATAATACCATACCATATATTACTTTTATCATATATATTATATATATATATATATATATATATATATATATATATATATATATATATACATATATATGCATACATACATACGTATATACTAGCTGACCAAACCAACACTGCCTGGGATAACTCTGAATGACAACCAATAAACTAACTAACTCTCTCTCTCTCTCTCTCTCTCTCTCTCTCTCTCTCTCTCTCTCTCTCTCTCTCTCTCCTAACACCCCCTCTACTCTCTCACTTCCTCTCCCTCTCACACTCTCTCTCTGTCACCCCCTTCCTAACCCCCACCTACTTTGGTGCCATTGATGTCTTACCCCCACAGTATTCTTTTCCAGTTAGTAAGTCATATGTATACCGAAATTAGGTATGGTAAATTCGTAAAGTTACTAAGTCTATGGGCATAACCAGCCCCGTTTCACGGGCAGAACCAGCTTTGTTTCAGGGAAGCCCTTTCCACCCCCACCCACTTTGGTACCCCTTGGTGTTAGTGATGTCTTATCCCCACAGTGCTGATTTCTAGATTGTAAGTCATATGTTTGCCAAGATCGGTTGAACTTGCTCAATGCATTTCAGAGTTATTCTGACACCTACACACACATACATACTGTACATACATGCATACATACATACATATATCCATATATATATATATATATATATATATATATATATATATATATATATATATATATTATACCCAATTATACAAGGTCAGATAGGTTCATAACCTCCTTTCACATCTGTTATAAGATCAATGTTATAATCAACTTATATCTCAAAGATACCACGGTAGCAGAACAGCAAAACATGTCTACAAGAATATAGTTTATTCAGTAGTCTAACATGGTAAATAGATTGGAATCAAAATAGGAATGAAATGGGAATATCTGCATCCCAGAATTGGTAATCCAATTAACCAAATAAGTAATATAACATAGTACTATCAACGTCCACCAGTTGAGTCTTTACAACAAAAGAGTCAAAATAAGGCAAGCACGACCGTAGTCATGATAAGTCATATTCCCTTCCATTTATATTGACCTCTATTCAATACATCTGAGGAAACAAAAGGAAAGACACAACTTTTTAAAAATAGGCACAGAGAAAAATAAATGTGGGATGTTTTACCATGTTACCAACCCCAAAAGAAATGCACTAAATTAAACATGACAAAGTCAAAAATCAATAAAAATCAAAGAGAGAGAGAGAGCAGATCAAAATAAATTGGGAAAAAGATATTCAGCATGGTAACCAATGCAAAGAATCAGTCCATGTTAAAAAAAATATTTAAACCCATTCAGGTTTTTTTAATATAAAGTTCCAGCTCACCTTACAGGCAGTCACAAAGTCTCCCCGGAAAGAGGATCTGAGCAGAGAGGGATCTAATCCTGAAATACCTAACCTGTACTCAAATTGAATTATTCACACTTTCTATGATACGCCCATGAAAGCGAACAGACGAACGCTCTAACCGGAACTTGACGACTTCCGGTGGCATAGCCAACGAATCACCCAGGGCATGATGCCCCCTTGTCTCCATGAGAAGCGAGACTGACGCCAGGCCTTCGTCAGCACTGACTCGTTGAAAATGCAGAAACTTTTTCCATTTACCTTTGCCCAGAATCTCCAAGAAAAATGCTTAGCTAAAAAAAACGAAATATAACATATTCATCCTAATTATCCTAATTGGTATACATATATTAAGGTATTGCAATTTCAAAATATTTCTGGACTGTGTCTAGGGTCAATATATATATATATATATATATATATATATATATATATATATATATATATATATATATATATATATATATATATATATATATATATATATATAATATATATTTCCCCATTTAGATAAAGTTTTATAAGATAAACTGATAAGACTTTGATAGGCTGTAAAAGAACCGAATATAGCAAATAGATTTCCAAAGATTCATTGAAATATAAAATCAATCAGTAATGAACAATAGAATACTTGTTACATTGGTAGGCATTAATTGCTCTCAGTTTTATAAAAGAAAAACGTAATTTAGTAGTATAGTTCTTCACTGAAGAACTAAACTTTCTACGAAAGGAGGTTTATCATATAAAAAAAAATTATGTTTGCTTTTGTTCACCATCTTCAAAACTTCTACGACCTTACGATATCTGCAAATTGACCTAATACTGAAAAGAAAGAAAATGATCCGGGTTAATTAACATAAACCGGATGCTCTTCTGTGATAAGAAATTGCTTTGACTTCCAGCGTACGGAGGAGGAATTAATAGCAATTCCCTCTGGCTCAGGGGAAGATTAGACCCAAGTCAGATTCCATTTTAGAAGGTTTAAAGGCTCCAGGCTCGGGGATTGATAATGTAATGATAGTATTGAAAGTTTTGATGTTGTTTTTGGTGGATAAATTCCAGTCGTGCTATATGTGTTGCAAAAAGATTGGGCAAATAATGAATCGATGCTGGAGAATAAGTTCCAAAATCAGAATATTGTCACATATGTTACATGAAGGTTAGACTTAGCAATCAATGACCCCGTATGTTTGTATTTGTGTGCATCTGTGGGTATATTTAGTAGTGACCTCTAAAATTTACTTATATCAGAAGATCTTCGGTCCTGGACTTCGCAATATATTATATTTTTGCTCTGTGTCCATCGCTTATGTCTTACTTCACAATTCTGCCTTTGGCCACCAATCTTAATTAATGAGATAAAATAATATGGTGATAAAATTATCCAGTTTGATGGAAACTTTATCTTGGCTACAACTAAAATGTAGAATAGTTTGCCTGTTGCGGTCGTGGAGCCTTCTGATCTCCTAATGTTTAAGTAAGGAGCAAATTCATTCCTGCTCTCTGCTGACGTCTCCTGAATTGCATGTGCAACGGTTTGATTTTCTGTTCTTTCATATTATTTTTTATATCTTTTTCCCATAAGTTGTCTCACTGCAGGTTGATTTCCCTTGAGAGCCCTCTCGGCTTTGTAGTCCGTTGACTCTGTCCATAAGGAATTTCAGCTGAAGATGTACAGAAAGAAAGCTTCCGTTTTTCATACTCCATAGATCATGAATTTAGGCAATTTATGCATTTCATTTCTGGTATTGCTGGATAAGTTACTTGGTTACTCCTGATTCTGACACTGCTTTATCATCGCCGAACTTAAATTAAATCAATAAAAGGGTGAAACTATTTTGAACTGCTTAATTGGCTTTACTTATGAAGCAAAAACCATTCATTTTGAATTTAGTCTTAAAATAAAAGTACGAAGTTTTTCTTCCAAATAGTGATCTGACAATTTCTTTCCTACCTATTTTGCAAGGGAAGTGGTATGGTGGCATTTCTGTCAAAAATGATTAACCCTTCGAGTGGTCACCAGGAAAGAAATCTGATTCCATTAACTTTTTACAGACTAAATTAAGTTCCTTCAGACTTTTGTTACAAGGCTTTTGATCATTATACTTCTGATAAAAGGGAGGGGTTTTTGAAGATCCTTTTACTTATGGAAACCATTTCAGCAATACCCAGAACTTGTGGCTTTTTTTTATTTTGTTTTAAACTTTGAGGTTCAGGCAGCTGTTTGTGATTATTGTTTTATTCATACTCTGCATGCTACAGGGCAGGAAGATACAAAATGAATTTACTTTTCGTGAGAACAGTAAGCCAAATTATTGTGAAATCTCAGGTAGATATAAAAAAAAGTCACTATGTTTTTAAGTAAAGTTGTGGCCATTATAAATCAGATGATTATTGGGTCACTTGTATTGTCGGGCAACTGACAATTCAGTACCCATGTATTATATATATATATATATATATATATATATATATATATATATATATATATATATATATATATATATATATATATATATATATATATATATATACACCACATATATATATGTGTGTGTGTGTGTGTGAGAGAGAGAGAGAGAGAGAGAGAGAGAGAGAGAGAGAGAGAACAGAACATTTGAGAGAGAGAGAAAATGTATTTGAATTCATTTCAGTAGAGACGCATAAGGTATCTTTTTTCTAAATATAAAAATATGGTGTCTTCTTTGGCAGTTGGATTATAAAAATTTTCAACCTGTCCATAAATGAAAGTCTACAACGGGTGTGAGCGATTAACCAATATTGCTTCCTGACCAGCGACTCTCTCTCTCTCTCTCTCTCTCTCTCTCTCTCTCTCTCTCTCTCTCTTCTCTCTTTCTTCTTCTTCTTTTAACGTGCCTTTTTTTCCCATTTTTGTATGGGGTAAATAGCACGATGCCTTTCTTTGAAGGACTTTTGATTTGGCTTTCAAGGGGTAGACCGTAGTCTCGATCGGCTGCCCTGCCTGACATCGCTAATGAGACCCCGGTAGCGTATGGTACATGTATCATACCAGACCCAACGCCCTGTCTCCCAGCAGCGATTTGAATGTTGTTGCGTGGGTAGGTCGAGAGTTCGAGACCTGTGAGATGTTTGTTATGTTTTTAGATGTTGGAGTGGCTTTGTTTTGTGTATGTATTTAGTCTGTAACACCCATTTGCTTTTTAAGCAAACCTATCCGTTGATTACATATATAATCCCGGGGTGTCTACATGGATAGCAAAATGTCCGCCTCTCTGATCAGTCGGCTCTCCCCACATAAGTTCTTCATTGGATAGGTCGATATCGTTCTCGGCTAGCACTCTGCTGGGCCCGCGTTCGAGTCTCCGGCCGGCCAATGAAGAATTAGAGGAATTTATTTCTGGTGATAGAAATTCATTTCTCGGCATAATGTGGTTCGGATTCCACAATAAGCTGTAGGTCCGTTGCTAGGTAACCAATTGGTTCTTAGCCATGTAAAATAAGTCTAATCCTTCGGGCCAGCCCTAGGAGAGCTGTTAATGAGCTCAGTGGTCTGGTTAAACTAAGGTATACTTAACTTTTCTCTCTCTCCACATGGCTAACGGTGACTAGTTGTGAAAGCGATAGTGCATAAATGGAGGGAATAAGTATTGATAGTGAAGAATAATAATATTAATGATAGTACAAGATACATCCATGTATTTATAGATATATATATATATAATCATATATATATATATATATATACATCCACGTTTATTTATACATATATATATATATATATATATATATATATATATATATATATATATATATATATATATATATATATATATATATATATATATATATATATATATATATATATATATATATATATATATATATATATATATATATATATATATATATATATAGTACGGTGATGAGGGCAGGAGCCCAATATACGGACATCGAGGCCAGATGGAAAGGAACACGAACAACTAACATTGTTTATTAATTTTTTGATAGAACCAAAGAGTGTCACAACCTGTGAACCATATTACCTCACTCTTCGTGAGTCATGTTTTCTGGTCTCACGGAAAACCCTTATGGACAGATTCAATGGACTATAACCTATAGAAGAAACCAATGGATAGATAGATAGGTAGATATGAGGGAATACAAAATAAAACCGATACACGTGAATTCAGGAGACGTCAGCAGAGAACAGAAATGAATTTGCTCCTCGCTTAAATATTTGGAGATCAGAAGATTCCAACACAACTGCTCTAGGCAAAGCCGCCGGACCCTTTTTGCCTATCTTACTAAGCTGGTGATTCCCTAGATGATAAATGCGGGGTGAATGAATTAGAGCCTTTGACTCTTATTTAAAAATCATGACAACTTTGAAAATGGATGAAAGAAACATTGAAAGTTAAATACAATTTAGCTCTTGTCTCATGGCCAAGATTAATATCAAGAAGAGGATGATTTTCAGTCCATTTTAGCCAGTTGCAAATATAATCTTTGAATTTGTCCGCTGAAATTTCTAAAAATAGATTACACTCTCCCTAACTGGTATCTCTGAGAGGGGACGTTTCATCAGCGTATCTAAGTGAGATCTTGTTTTCAGGTTGAATGGACTGCAGGAGTTTTACTTTTGAATTATTCCATGCAAAGATTCACTCTTATTTGGGGAAGGAACCAGCTTTTATACAGTAAATTTTTGCTAATGGAAGCTACCAATAAAAAAGAAAAGCGGAAGATTTGATGTGCATGCATAGATTAATTAATTTAACAGTATTTCAAGCTAGGGAGAAATGTCCTTCTTCAAACAGCCGTAATTCTTTAACAAGGAAGGCCATCACACAGTAATCTCTCTCTCTCTCTCTCTCTCTCTTCTTTTTTTTCTAACCTATATATGATAACGAAGACTATTATTCCTTTAATGGAATCTGTTCACATTCACCTTTATAAAACTTGCTTTAAATTTCATGCAGACAAAAGTGGAATATTATCCTGAGTCATATAAGTTTTGTAATTATTTATTGTTATATTTAATGATCTGTTACAATAATTCATTACTGTGACATTTCACATATAATAATCATATTTCTTTTATTTCATTTTTAAACAATCTTCATTTTCTTAATAATATATCCGTTTTGAGCCTCCCTCTTTCATTGTATGGAAAAAAATAAAGTTTTACCATTTTTATATCATTCTTTATTTTTAGCTTAAGTATCTGTTTCATGTATTCTTTTGTAACAATGTCTTCAGCCATATGTCTTCAGCCATATGACTTGAAGCATCCCTGTCAAATCGGATTCAGTGAAAAAGTTTCAGTCATTTTCCCTAAATGTTTTATTCAAACGTTTCAGACGCCATTCATTAGTCTTCTGCGCCAACATTTTTCAGTCTCTTTTCAAAGCGAGCAGAAATTTTTTTTCATGAAGCTTCTAAAACTTGATGAATAACTCGCTTTTTGTGACATGAGATGAAGCACCGACGCACCATAAGTTAGCACTGCAGAGGGATCACTTCAGCTCCACATAAAAAATTAATTTGAAGCTGATCCATTTTTTTCCGCAAGAACTCTATTTTTCGAGTCTCTCAGGCAAAACAAAATCTGACATCTCATGAAATGCCTCAGCTAAACAATATGAAATTTTAATACTTAATTAATTATTTCTTTAAATTATTCGTAGCCAATTTTTTTTTATAAACAGGATATATGAAAGTCTTGGTTTATTATTTCCCAAACACTGGTAATAACAATAACCTCGTAAAATACCAGTGGATATCCTGCAGTGGAATATCCAACCGGATGACCTCTTTTGACCTGAAAAAACAGTGTTTTCTCACTAGAGAAATGGAAGAGATATTAGCTTAGCCATTCACATGGGCTGAATATATTAATCCACGTCGTGTATTTAATAAAAAAAGAAGATTGTCCACGTGCTGAAGCCGCAAGTGAAGAATGATGTTATGCGAAGATTAATGGTTGACGGCTGAAGTGATTGTACGAAATATAAGACAATAAAACAAGATATATAATATAATGGAATTTCCACAAAGCAAGAAAATGGTGAAAGTGAAAGTGAAGTAAAAGAATTACACAAACATTATTCACAATTGTTCATTTACTCCCAGGGAGACAGGCAAGAAGACATTCAATTTATTATGCAGTCTGCAAAAAATATAAGAAGAGCAGAGGGAGTACAGTCAGAGCAAACAAAGGAACACACACACACACACACATTATATATATATATATATATATATATATATATATATATATATATATATATATATATATATATATATATATATATATATATATTATGAGCAAGAAGACATTCAATTTATTATGCAGTCTGCAAAAAATATAAAAAGAGCAGAGGAGTACAATCAAAGCAAATAAAGGAACACACACACAAACACACACACACACATATTTACTGTATATATATATGTATATATATATACATATATATATATATATATATATATATATATATATATATATATATATATATATATATATATATATATATATATATATATATATATATATATATATATATATATATATAGTTACTTGTACCACGTGATTTTTTATATCCACAAATGTCAAGCTATATTCATATACTAAATTTCTTTATTAGACTTTAGAAGCGTGTGATTAAGATTAAATTTAAATATATATTTGTCAGAATTATCAGCCAATTAAAGATTTTTCCTCTAAAAAACTACAGGCTGTAATGCAACTGGTATATCTTAGACATTTTTTCATACCATGTGACATGAATGTTAAAGTAAAGTCAAGCCTCACAAAGGAGATGATATGAAATGATATTCAGAACTCTTCGTTTGTCCAGAATAAAAAAAAAAAGAATCAAAGCAAGAACATCATAACGAAGGCGAACGAAGTCATTACCGTTTCCCAGCAACGTCCAGCGGTAACTGGACTATGCTCCAGAAGCCCTGGTTCTGACGTTGAATTAACCAGGATAGCTTCAGCGGTCTTCAATTTGCATACTCACTGCCTTCTTCCCCAGTTCCCTAGTACATTTGTTAAGTACCATATGCGTGAGGGTCCTTTACGGTACATCTGTGGTTTTGGTTTCGTGTTGTTTTGTTAATACATTTGTGGTTAGTTTCGTGTATTTTTATTATACACGGAAAAGTCGATATATCCTGAGATTAAAATGTCCATGACTATTAGGAATTACTCTCTCTCTCTCTCTCTCTCTCTCTCTCTCTCTCTCTCTCTCTCTCTCTCTCTCTCTCTCTCTCTCTCTCTCTCTCTCTCTCTCTCTCTCTCTCCTTTCTTATGGATATTTTTAGGTAGAATATTTATGAATGTGTAAATTGTTTCATAGTGCTTTAAAAAAAAAATAGTTTGTTTACTTGTAGTACTGTTGCATATCCATTTTTAAAACATTTCTTTTTGCCTAGATGATGATGCTGGGGGAGCTGAATGTGGTGATAATAAAGGTGATGAAGTGATGAAAAGGGTGATGAGGAACAGGAGGAAGGAAAGTCTGGGAGAAATGTGACAGCAGTTTCTGTGTTATTAATTGTAAAAAAAAAAAAAAAAAATGACAAAGCGTTCAAATTAATAAAATTACAAATATCAATCTGGGCCCTTCGCATGAATAAAATACTAATTTCAGTGTGGGTCTTTATCTTTTAATGAATTTAGATATACCAAAGATACATACATAAATACGTTATATACACACACACACACACACACACACACACACACACATATATATATATATATATATATATATATATATATATATATATATATATATATATATATATATATATATATATATATATATATATATATATATATATATATTTATTACTATGAACGCAAATAAATTTGGATTTGCGTACTGTACAATATCAGCACATTTTGCAGAAATGTATAATGTCATGGTTTAAATATTTCATCCCTATTTCTCACAAAGATATTAAGTTTATATACGAGAACATTGGGTTTCTTCCAAATATTCTCTCTCTTTTCCTATGGATATATTCACTCCCTTAGGCAGTAAAGTCCCTCTGCATGTTGTATTATATTTTTGACACTTTAGAACAAAGCATACCACTTTGTCTTTCGTCACAATGTTTGGAAAAAGAAAAATCAACAACACATTCTACTTATTTTTACCATGGATATCGTACATCATCGTAAATATATAGGGGAGATTTTCCATATGTTGTTTTTAATACCCTCAAAATGTTGATCAACTGCTAATATCACTAATGAAGACATTAAATTTGATCCATTCTGTGGCATTTGATGGTCTGGACACATCAAGTATTCGTTTCTTTTTGAAATAACAAAATCATGTGCAAAAAAATCTCTATTCTCTGAATGATCACACTTAATTTTATCTCTTACATAAATTTCTACTATTACCCACCGCCAAATTGCTAAAAACATCGTGTTGGGAGTAATGGAGCATAATTGCCAAAAAAGGAACGGAAATCAAATAATTATTTCATCAGTCAGTGGAAAGAAGACTTCGTAAATACTTGACGACAACCTTCGACCTTCATTCTGACATTTGAACCTTGCAGATCAAATGTTCCCTGGGGAAATTATATTTTGCAAGACCGCGTTCAAGTTTTCCCGAAGAAAAGCTGTTCTTTGCGTTGGATTTATATACCGAATATACTAAAACGAAACCCCAGCTATTCCATCATAAGCTAAAAGAGGTGACTGATTCGCCAGTGTTTTAGCATTAACAATATTCCTTACACTCAGTCTCTTATTGATTAATGGAATTCGGTAGGTAATTTGAGATTTCTCTCTCTCTCTCTCTCTCTCTCTCTCTCTCTCTCTCTCGGTCTGTCTGTCTCTGTAAAATAATAGAATGTGAAGCATCATAATGAGTTGCAGTATGATATGAAGACTTATACTGCCCGATTTCACTGTCTGCCTCGCTTTCTCTGGCTCTTTCTCTGTCTTTCTGTCTGTCTGTATGTCTCTAAATGATATAATGAGTTGAGGTATAAT
>NC_089747.1:52573994-52578994 GCF_040412425.1 Macrobrachium rosenbergii
AGGCCTGTAGCGCCTAAAAAACGGCTGGGAGAGGGGTGGGAGGTGTCAGTATGTGTTTAATTTAACGTAAATTGATTTGTTTTGAATAAGTCACTTTGGCTGTAATTATTTTTTGAACGTAATGACCCTGTTTCCTCCTCCCCGACATTTCTGACTTGTTGTTTAGTTTTAATTACAATGAGCTTGTTTTATTTTCACGTGTGGTTTTGGCTTCTCGTCCGAGCTGTATTCGGCGCTGTTTCTCGAGGACGGAGAGAGTTGTTTCTGACGATTATCATTTGAGAGCCTGCCTGATCTTTTGGATTGACTTTAGATTACGATACCCGCCTTTCTTCAGCTTAACCTTTCATAAACATTAGAAGCAACAAGCCCTTCCTAACAGACCCAGGATTTTCAATTTCAAAAATTTGCTACACATTCAAATCAGGCTTATTCAAGTCTGCCAACCTGTCCTGCCACCCCTCTCCACTCAAGAGCTCCGGGATATTCAAATCCAGCCATAGTAAATTAATTACACACAAGTAAATATATAAATGTGTCTCACAAAATATACCCAAAAACAAACCAATACACTGAACACCAATAACCACACAAATATCCTACCACGGTCAAGAAAAAAAAAATTATAAACACTGATCAACACAAGAATATAGGAGAGAAGGTATTACTATGCTGCAAACACCCCCAAGAATCCACTCTATACACTCTAGTGACTACAGGATCAAACAAATCCTGGCAAAGGTCATAAATGTTATGGGCCCACGCCCATCAAACATACACAAGTATTTTAAAATACAAACAAAAGTCACAAACGACCAAGTCCACAATAGGTGGAATGGCCGCAAAAGAGTGTTCAGAGATGGAATCAAGGAGGATAAGTAAAAGCTGAAAATAAAACCTTAATATTTAATACAAACTTTTTAGAAAGAAATGACCACTGAGCCTCTTACAAAATACATTAAATAAACACAAAAATCAACCACACACTGAAAACATCGAATAACAAACACACTTACACCAAATTAAGATAGACTATACAATTACACTTTAAAGAGAGGGCCCTGAAAGTAATAGAATGTCGAAAAGACAGAATAACTAACTTATTACACACTAAACCAAAATAAAATAAACTGCTTCCCTTAAGTGAGCTCTGAAACAGTAGTGGTGGCTAACGCAGCCTTCAAATCACGGGTCGAGGGGAATAATATATATTCTCTTGAGACCTTACCAAAAGTAAGAGAGGTCCCCCTGGCAAGGAAGTAACTGGACAAAGGGCGCAGACTGATGAAATAATCACTTTTACGTCGCAAGACGATCAACGGACTCGGCCGTCCGAGGGGCAATCACACCTTACCAGTTGGGAGAGGTCCCCTTGGCAGTCTGACTGGACCAAGGGCGTAGCCTGAAGAATAAATCAAACTCCCAAAAGGAGGACAGCAGCTGCAGCTGAAGAAAGGCAGGTATCGTAATCTAAAGTCAATCCAAAGATCAGGCAGGCTCTCAATGATAATCGTCCAGAAAACAACTCTCTCCGTCCTCGAGAAACAGCGCCGAATACAGCTCCGGACGAGAAGCCAAAACCACACGTGAAAATAAAACAAGCTCATTGTAATTAAAACTAAACAACAAGTCAGAAATGTCGGGGAGGAGGAAACAGGGTCATTACGTTCCAAAAATAATTACAGCCAAAGTGACTTATTCAAAACAAATCAATTTACGTTAAATTAAACACATACTGACAATATATTAACCACATTACCACACGATATTTACCTTCGTGGAGCCGTCCAAATTCATATTCAGCTCTCAGGTGAACCTTGAAATCCTAATCAGTGGGAGTCCTTCAATGAGTAGGCTGATCACTTTGGAAACAGGAGTGATAATTCACAGCCGTTGTCCTATTAATTAAGAATATAAATATTTCGTAGAATTGGCTCATTGCTGCAGATCTTAACTTACATTCATCAAATGGCTCGTTGTATGCATGTATACTTTTCCATGTTTTTATATAAATGTTTAATACAAATTCTGAGGATAAAAGTATACATATATACATATAAATGCACAGATGTCATGTACGTATTGAAAAATATAATCGTCTGTAGGTTTGAAAATCTTTGAACTGTAAAGTTGTATCCTCGCCTTGTAGGTCTTCAGGTACTGCGAGATTGTCATTCTTTTGTTTAATTCCTTAGGCTACTCATTATGTTGAAAAATCTATGAATGTTTTATTTTTGTCAAAATTATTCACAAGGGAGAGAGAAGACGCAGTAACCCTGTATTTTCTTTCGTAAATCGAACTATTTGTTAAAAAAAGAAAATACGGTGAAACTGAAATTGAAGAGCATTATGCATATCATAAAATACTATTCATGAATATTACAGTTTTTAAAAATATAAATGTTTAATACAAAGATGCTTACATTAACTATATATTATATATATATATATATATATATATATATATATATATATATATATATATAATATATATATATATATATATATATATATATATATATATATTTATATATATATTTATATGTATGTATATATATATATATATATATATATATATATATATATATATATATCTTATATATGTGTGTGTGTGTGTGTGTGTGTGTGTGTGTGTCTGTGTGTGTGTGCTCGCAATATATTGTTATAAATGAAGTGGTTTGTCAAACCAATTTCTTTCCAAGAATTCTCTATGTTTTCCGTATTCATTTCCACAGTCATGGACTATTTCGGGAATATGTGGGAATAAGCCGTGCTGATTATTAATGTCATTTTTTTAGAATAAGTATAGGGTCTGTAACATTGCTCAAAATGTCAGCATTTCTGTTATTTGTTTAGCAAATTTACAGCGCTGGGTTTGAAAGGCATGAAAAGGGCCGGCAAAAATCCCCAGCACTCAGTGGTGACGTGGTGAAATATGTTTCGAAAATACATTATTATTTTCGCCGGAGCGAATTCATTTATTTTCTTTTTCACTAATGTGTATTGTATTTCTGCACGTTAACATTCCATTTTTGTGAAAAACAGTGAAAAGTCTGAGATATGAATTCTGTTTTCATGCTGGAAATTGAATAACGTGATCAATATTTTGATTGTCAGCTTGCAATGAAATTGCAATGTTTCGCATTAACACGTATAAGAAGCCTAATGTGGACCTCCGAACTCCTACCAGCCAACCGAGCATCCAAGCAAGCAAATAGTCTGTGAATCCTTCTCAACTTATTATTTGTCAGCCATGCACTTGATTTTTCTCAGAACGTTTCTTCATTTCATAATTATGTGTATCATTACTACAAAAGCCCCCTAGAATATCTAGGGCGCTTTTGTAGTTCACTAAGCAGTCGTCCTTTTAATAGCATTTTTAAGACACACCAGTAGTATATATATATATATATATATATATATATATATATATATATATATATATATATATATATATATATATATATATATATATATATATATATATATATAGACTGAAGTTGCATGGGAGATATCGATCTAACATTAAGCCCTTTATTCAATTAGTTTTATCTCTCTCTCTCTCTCTCTCTCCTCTCTCTCTCTCTCTCTCTCTCTCTCTCTCTCAGACTACACGGTTTAGTAACTCTTCACTCCCGCCCCCTCCATCTCTCCTCTCTCCAAATGATTCATTATGAAAATGAACTCAAATTTCTTCCGATAATTGTGAGTCCTTTACGTATCAAATCCTTTGATGAAATCGGACTCAAATGGAAACCGTGTCCTTCTTTGTGTGTCTCTCTCTCCTGTCCCTGTCAGTAGTGACAAGGAAATGAACTGGTACTGAAATTCAACAGCTAATAAGACTGAAACTCAGATGTGTATTTCCGTATTATGATTCATTGTGACCAAACTCTCTGACCCTCTCGCCCATAACTCCTTTGCCTAGCTATAATGCCAACCCACTCCTTAGAATATTGTCGCACTTGTACAGTTACTAAATCCGCCGGCTGTTAATGACTTTCTCATTTGACTTGGAAACATGAATACGTTACACACCACTAAACATCTAGGCATTGCAATTAAATAGCTCGGACGCATTGAACATTAACTCGTAAGGGTTAGTCTTTATATTCCTTGGTAAATTAACCTTTCAGATATTACCTTTCAGGTTACCGATGTTTACTAAAGCAACTACATTACAGCAGTGTATTTGACAAGCATGCATAACTGGTATTTTGGAGACTAATGAAACCATTATAGTTCTGTTGATGATGCAGTTTATGGAAATATCACAGTTTTCCCATTAGAACATACAATTTAATATCTTATTATTTCACCATATTTGCTAGGTAAATATTACAGAGAACGGAAGGCCCATTGAATAGAAAGCAGAAGTAAAGTATGAAATGAAGCTGCTAGTGAATATTCTAACAAGACATACCACAAGAATGAAAGAACACATACATGCACACACTCGAGCAGATAGATGGAGACATAGATAGAATGGAAGGAATGAAAGCACAAAGATTGAAGATGAATATTGGGCGGCAATTGGTATTGTCAAATTTTGTTTTATGACTACATGGATATTTTTCTTTTAGTTTACTTGGGAATTATAATGTTCAGAGTCATCACTGCCTAAAGAATTCTCATGCCCTTGTCTGCCATAGAAAGGCGTTTCATATTTCTTAATGACCATAGCTACGTCTGTATCAAATCCCCGTAAATTTCTTTAATTTAAATGCTTAACTATTTTCGTCATTATCATCTTCCTTGTGAGAGAGAGAGAGAGAGAGAGAGAGAGAGAGAGAGAGAGAGAGAAGTTTAATGAATAAAAATGGTTAAATAATGGTGCCCCACGAAACGGAGGCCAACGCATATACCCTGTTGGGGGACAAAAAGCAGAAGGCGTGCATGAACTCACAATAGACTGGGAAGTGGGGAAACGTCACGAAGGGAAGAGCAAAGTGGGTAACCAGAATGGTTTTAATTGCTCTCATTTTATTTCGTGAATTACG
>NC_089747.1:52583994-52691503 GCF_040412425.1 Macrobrachium rosenbergii
AGCGAGTGTAAATCGCCACTGCTTTGTTATTCGTGTGTGAAATTGTTGACTTAAAAATCATAAAGAGCAAAGTTGTATCGCGTGCGTCTGTCATAAAGAGTGGCGTGCTGTTTTATCGATAATATTTGTGGTTTCATAAACGCTTTAATATGCTCGCTTTCAAAGGTTTTTAATTTTTTTGTCTATTAATGTTTTGTGGGATAAATCTTACAATTTTTTATTAAAACTATTTTGAAGGAGATTTTACAAGGGACTTAGTAGGTACTTATTTTATTTACATATCAAGAGGCCCGACAGCAAAGAAAATGACGCTATTCCCAGGTGAAATGTTCCTAAAATACATACAGGAACACATTATGTAATGCTCCAATAAACAGACCTGCATTTCCTCAGCGGTAAGCCACCATCCGGGAATGCTGATCTGCCATTATGCTAAAGTTAGGTTCTAGCCCTCTTTTGGGTATAATTAGCGCAACATAATGCGACGACATACAGTCGATATTCAAGTATTACAAATATATATCATAGAAAAGTATAATTAAAATAGAAAAAAATTATACATGTTTCTTCTTCATCTGTTTGTTTCTTCTACCGCGCATTCGCTCAAGTTTTTAATGAGCAACGCAGAGAAATCGCAGATTGTGTCATGACTTATAATCGCGTGCTTTGGATCTCTAAATTAGAATACTTGTGGTTATGAATGGAATTATTATTGTTTATTGCTGTAGGAAGTGAATCGTGGCAACACAGACATATCGTTATATTTCATATCGGAAAAGTATATTTGTGATGTCTTTAGCAAGTGTCTGTTTTTCGAAAAACTTTTACAGAGGCCTTTTCCGTTGCACGGTGTATATATATATATATATATATATATATATATATATATATATATATATATATATATATATATATATATATATATATATATATATATATATATATATATATATATATATATATATATATATATATATATATATATATATATATATATATATATATATAAAATATATATATATGCCTAATATATATATATATATATATATATATATATGGCAATATAAATAGAAATCGTAATTATATCAATATAATTTATATCATAATATAACAATATCCTATTTCTCTATGAAGATATAGGATAACTCATTACGTTCATAATGTTCTTTGTTTTATTCGTTTTACATTAATGATTCTTAAGTTTTAAATGACCAAACCAAACATATATTACATATAAGCTGGATTTATATACGATGTCTCCGTAAAGATCATGGTAAGGTGCAACTTATTCCTCAGGGGGCTTAGGAGACGTTCAAATGGGTACCTAGATAAAGAATTCAACACGATCCGCCAGCACCTAACGCAACTGCTCTATCCACCACACATTATCGAGAGGGCTATTAACAAAGTGAATAAAATATACTACAGAGGTCCCACTCACAACAGACAAATAGATTTTGACAACAAAATAAAGCTTCCGTACGACTAAAACATCCAAAAAGCCACCAAACAACTCAGGTCTAACAATCCTTTTATTTTCCATTATCCCAAATCCATCGGGAGCTCGCTTATTAACTATACTCAAATAAAAAAGGGGAAGAAGCCGGAGTTTACAAGATTCCCTGCAGCAATGGTAATGAGATTTACGTGGGGGCGACGGGTAGATCCCTCTCGCAAAGATTAATAGAGCACAAAAGATCAGTACGGTATGCTTCGGGAGTTCGGAGATTTTCCTACATATCAGAGATGCAGGCCATTCCATAAACTTGAGTGGGGCAGAGCTGGTTTTCAAAAGTAGCTGTCTATACAAAAGAAAGGTGCTGGAATCTGCTATCAGCAGTCAAACCAACAATATGAACTTGTCAGGAGGACATTGGAAATCGGACAACATCGATGCTTTAATCCTCAGACCTCTTCTGAAGAAGGTGTTTCAGAGGCCAAAAACCGCTAGGGAATTGTTTATTTTCCCCTCCTTCTTAGGAAACGGTCACCTGCATACCATCGCAGACTTAATGCCACACCTACATATGCTTTGTATATATACCCTTGTAACATTTCATCTGTCTATATTTTACCAGTAAACAGGGGCACAGAAGGAAGTGCTCGAAATATATGGTTGCAACATTCAAATAGTGTTTTATGGGCCTTTTTATCTTCATATTATACTGTGGTGTTACAGTAAAAGACACTCATATATATACTGTATATATACATACATACACACACTCACACACACACACATATATATATATACACACATATATATGTGTGTGTGTTTGTGTTTATGTATGTATATAACTGAATCACGAAAATATGGAACGTGATGAATATATAAATAAAGACAAAAACCACGAAGAAAAGATAAACAATGGAGTGCTGCAAGGCCTTTCGACTTCTAGTCCTTATTTAACAGACTCTGCTAAGTAAAGGACTAGAAGTCGAAAGGCTTTGCAGCACTCCATTGTTTCTCTTTTCTTCGTGGATTTTGTGTGTGGTGTGTGTGTCTCTCTCTCTCTCTCTCTCTCTCTCTCTCTCTCTCTCTCTCTCTCTCTCTCTCTCTCTATATATATATATATATATATATATATATATATATATATATATATATATATATATATATATATATATATATATATATATATATATATATATATATATATAATATATATATATATATATATATATATATATATATATATATATATATATATTTATGTGTGTGTGTGTGAAGTTATTTGTACGTTTTCATAGGCTAGGCGACTGAGGGATAGAGTCGTAGGTTGAGAGAGAGAGAGAGAGAGAGAGAGAGAGAGAGAGAGAGAGAGAGAGAGAGAGAGAGAGCCTGCAATTCATCCTGACAGTATCATTCGTATGAAATTCATGAATTCAATGTCTCGATTAATCTGCCAAGAGACGAAGGAATTATGACACTAAAAGGAACATTTTTTATGTCTTTATTGTCTGACGACTGTAAGCCCTCTTTTTTTATTTCTCCCTCTTTCTCTCTCTGTTCTTACTTTTTAATTTTTTATTTCCCATCTCCCCTTCCATAGTTATCCTCGTTCATTTTGCCGCTTCACACCCAACAACTTTCCCTCAAAACTGACTTCTGTCCGAATCCCCGTTTCATGTCTTCGTTTTTAAAAGTTCCTCTATGAAGCAGCAGCATCCCTCCTCATATCCTGCGAACATTATATGGAAGAAGGACAATACGTTAATAATTGTTCTTTTACCGTGGAATATTTTTATAGTTTGGAGCCGCCCCCTCATGCGGTATTTCAATAGTACAAAAAAAAGAAAGAACACTATTTGTTTTTCTGTGATACGGATGCAATTATAAATTGCACATCTTGTGATGCCATGTGTGTGTGTGAGAGTGTAGGTGTTTGTGTGAGAGAGAGAGAGAGAGAGAGAGAGAGAGAGAGAGAGAGAGAGAGAGAGAGAGAGAGAGAGAGAATACGTTACTTGCACAATACACGCCTTGTCTAGGTAAATGTCAGTTGACAGGATTTTAGAGTTAAAGGTGCAGGATAGCAAGTATAAACGACATTTATTCCTTTCAAAGTAATTCCGCATCTATGAAGCGAATGCAGGAGAATAAGAAGAGACGCCAACATACTGTTTGCAATAATACAAACATATTGTTGACGTACAATTGTTATTCAAATTTCAGTCAGACTCCACTTTGTTATAGATTCCCATAAAACGTCATTTCTAGATTTATTGATTAAAAATTCCTTTAGGATACGAAGGAGGCTCTACGTATCCTAAAAATGACATCCATTCTTTAAATATTTACCTCGTAGAGTTAAAATGGCCCTAAAAGAAGGGAGTAATTCTGGCTACTCTATGGCCCGTATGCAGTTTTGCAATAACGTTTGAAGATGACCGCTCAATTGGACAGCGAGGAAGATTAACACTTGGTGACTTGGAAGGGCGAAGAAAATTAAGTTATCACAGCTGATGTAGGTAAATTGGCCGTTAACGAAAGGGATATTAGGGTAGAAACGTAGAGATACTTCGGAATTAATAGTACAAGACGAGGCAATTATTTCTTTTTCAATGATCTGGTGATTATGTGTATGGAAAGATAACTTATCATTTTAGACATAAAAATGTTACTCAAAGAATGCTGCACTGGATTAGTTACTGTATTGCATTAATACAAAAAATGTAGGTTATCAAGATGCAAAAAGAAAAACTAGCATTTCACATACTGTCAATTGACACTAGCCACAGTCCAGAGATGATCTGAGAATGTACAGTAATACCATTCCATATCCATTACGTTTATCATAAAGTTATATATATATATATATATATATATATATATATATATATATATATATATATATATATATATATATATATATATACACATATATATGTATATATACATATGTATACATACATACATACATAATATATTATATACTAGCTGACCAAACCAGCGCTGCCTGGGATAACTCTGAATGACAACCAATAAACTATCTCTCTCTCTCTCTCTCTCTCTCTCTCTCTCTCTCTCTCTCTCTCTCTCTCTCTCTCTCTCTCCTCTCTCTTCCCAACCCCCACCTGCTTTGGTGCCATTGATGTCTTACCCCCACAGTATTCTTTTCCAGTTAGGAAGTCATATGTATACCGAAATTAGGTATGGTAAATTCGTAAAGTTACTAAGTCTACGGGCATAACCAGCCCCGTTTCACGGGCAGAACCAGCTTCGTTTCAGGGAAGCCCTTCCCACCCCCACTCCCTTTGGTACCCCTTGGTGCTAGTGATGTCTTATCCCCACAGTGCTGATTTCTAGATAGTAAGTCATATGTATGCCAAGTTTGGTTGAACTTGCTCAATGCATTTCAGAGTTATTCTGGCACATACACACACATACATACATACATACATACATACATACATATATATATATATATATATATATATATATATATATATATATATATATATATATATATATATATATATATATATATATATATATATATATATATATATATATATATATATATATATATATATTATATATATATGTTATAAGATCAATATTATATCAAAGGTCAGATAGGGTCATAACCTCCTTCCACATCTCAAAGATACCATATCTCAGAGATACCACGGTAGCAGAATAGTTTATTCAGTAGTATAACATGGTAAATAGATTGGAATCAAAATAAGAATGAAATGGGAATATCTGCATCCCAGAATTGGTAACCCAATTAACCAAATAAGTAATATAACATAGTGCTATCAACGTCCACCAGTTGAGTCTTTACAACAAAAGAGTCAAAATAAGGCAAGCACGACCGTAGTCATGATAAGTCACATTCCCTTCCATTTATATTGACTTCTATTCAATACATCCGAGGAAACAAAGGGAAAGACACAACTTTTTAAAAATAGGCACAGAGAAAAATAAATGTGGGATGTTTTCCCATGTTACCAACCCCAGAAGAAATGCACAAAATTAAACGTGGCAAAGTCAAAAATCAATAAAAATCAAAGAGAGAGAGCAAATAAAAATAAATGGGGAAAAAGATATTCAGCATGGTAACCAGTGCAAAGAATCAGTACATGTTAAACAAAGATATTTAAACCCATTCAGGTTTTTTGAATATAAAGTTCCAGCTCACCTCACAGGCAGCCACAAAGTCTCCCAGGAAAGAGGATCTGAGCACAGGGGATCTAATCCTGAAATACCTAACCTGTACTCAAATTGAATTATTCACACTTTCTATGATACGCCCATGAAAGTGAACAGACGAACGCTCTAACCGGAACTTGACGACTTCCGGTGCATAGCCAACGAATCACCCAGGGCATGATGCCCCCTTGTCTCCATGAGAAGCCAGACTGACGCCAGGCCTTCGTCAGCACTGACTCGATGAGTACGTAGACACTGTTTCCATTTACCTTTGCCCAGCATCTCCAAGAAAAATGCTTAGCTAAAAAAAATGAAATATAACATTCATCCTAATTGGTATACATATGTTAAGGTATTGCAATTTCAAAATATATTTCTGGACTGTGTCTAGGTCAATATATATATATATATATATATATATATATATATATATATATATATATATATATATATATATATATATATATATATATATATATATATATATATATATATATATTATATATATATATATATATATATATATATATATATATATATATATATATATATATATATATATATATATATATATATATATATATATATATATATATATATATATATATATATATATATATATATATATATATATATAATATACGTTATTTCCCATTTAGATAAAGTTTTATAAGATAAACTGATAAGACTTTGATAGGCTGTAAAGGAACCGAATATAGCAAATAGATTTCCAAAGATTCATTAAAATATAAAATCAATCAGTAATGAATAATAGAATACTTGTTACATTGGTAGGCATTAATTGCTCTCAGTTTTATAAGAGAAAAACGTAATTTAGTAGTATAGTTCTTCACTGAAGAACTATACTTTCTACGAAAGGAGGTTTATCATATAAAAAAAATAATGTTTGCTTTTGTTCACCATCTTCAAAACTTCTACGACCTTACCATATCTGCAAATTGACCTAATACTGAAAAGAAAGAAAATGATCCGGGTTAATTAACATAAACCGGATGCTCTTCTGTGATAAGAAATTGCTCTGACTTCCAGCGTACGGAGGAGGAATTAATAGCAATTCCCTCTGGCTCAGGGGAAGATTAGGCCCAAGTCAGATTCCATTTTAGAAGGTTTAAAGGCTCCAGGCTCGGGGATTAATAATGTAATGATAGTATTGAAAGTTTTGATGCTGTTTTTGGTGAATAAATTCCAGTCGTGCTATATGTGTTGCAAAAAGATTGGGCAAATAATGAATCGATGCTGGAGAATAAATTCCAAAATCAGAATATTGTCACATATGTTACATGAAGGTTAGACTTACAAATCAATGACCCCGTATGTTTGTATTTGTGTGCATCTGTGGGTATACTTAGTAGTGACCTCTAAAATTTACTTATATCAGAAGATCTTCGGTCCTGGACTTCACAATATATTATATTTTTGCTCTGTGTCCATCGTTTATGTCTTACTTCACAATTCTGCCTTTGACCACCAATCTTAATTAATGAGATGAAAATAATATGGTGATAAAATTATCCAGTTTGATGGAAACTTTATCTTGGCTACAACTAAAATGTAGAATAGTTTGCCTGTTGCGGTTGTGGAGCCTTCTGATCTCCTAATATTTAAGTAAGGAGCAAATTCATTCCTGCTCTCTGCTGACGTCTCCTGAATTGCATGTGTAACGGTTTGATTTTCTGTTCTTTCATATTTATTTTTATATCTTTTTCCCATAAGTTGTCTCTCTGCAGGTTGATTTCCCTTGAGAGCCCTCTCGGCTTTGTAGTCCGTTGACTCTGTCCATAAGGGATTTCAGCTGAAGATTTACAGAAAGAAAGCTTCGGTTTTTCATACTCCATAGGTCATGAATTTAGCCAATTTATGCATTTCATTCCTGATATTGCTGGATAAGTTACTTGGTTACTCCTGATTCTGCCTCTGCTTTATCATCGCCGAGCTTAAAATTAAATCAATAAAAGGGTGGAACTATTTTGAACTGCTTAATTGGCTTTACTTATGAAGCAAAAATCATTCATTTTGAATTTAGTCTTAAAATAAAAGTACGAAGTATTTCCACCAAATAGTGATCTGGCAATTTCTGTACTACCTATTTTCCAAGGGAAGTAGTACGGTGGCATTTCTGTCAAAAATGAGTAACCTTCGATTGGTCACCAGGAAAGAAATCAGATTCCATTAACTTTTTACAGACTAAATGATCCATATACTTCTGATGAAAGGGAGGGGTTTTTGAGGATCCTTCTACTCATGGAAACCATTCCAGCAACTCCCTGAACTTGTGGATTTTTTTTTATTTTGTTTTAAACTTTGAGGTTCAGTCAGCTGTTTTAAGTTTTAGAGCTTAAGGTTTTTAATATTCACGCTCTAGCAGGAAATAAAAGTGATTATTGTTTTATTCATACTCGGCATGCTACAGGGCAGGAAGATACAAAGTGAATTTACTTTTCAGTGAGAACAGTAAGCCAAATTATTGTGAAATCTCGGGTAGATAAAAAAAGTCACTATGTTTTTAAGTAAAGTTGTGGCCATTATAAATCAGATGATTATTGGGTCACTTGTATTGTCGGGCAACTGACAATTCAGTACCCATGTATATATATATATATATATATATATATATATATATATATATATATATATATATATATATATATATATATATATATATATATATATATATATATACACACACAGATATATATACATATATGTGTGTGTGTGTGTGTGTGAGAGAGAGAGAGAGAGAGAGAGAGAGAGAGAGAGAGAGAGAGAGAGAGAACATGTATTTGAATTCATTTAATAGAGACGCATAAGGTATCTTTTTTCTAAATATAAAAATATGGCGTCTTCTTTGGCAGTTGGATTATAAAAATTTTCAACCTGTCCATAAATGAGAGTATATGTTATATTTTAAATCAAAAGCAAATAGTGTCCAGGACGAGTAACATCTCATTACGTCAGCTAACAGCAGCAGAAGCACCGAAGGATACCAAGATGGAATACTTCGTCGTATTCGTTTAAAATGTGCGTTTACACACACCGTGAAGTTTACGTTAGCCCTGAAAATATGACTCGGCAAACTCAATAAGACAATATCCACTTTTTGAAGTTTAGAAGAGTGCCACACTCAAAAGATAATGTCCGATCTCGCTATGAGCAAAATCGAGACTTCTCCTCAGTTTCCTTAGCATATGACCCGGCCAATATCGCGTGTTCTGAGATGATCAACTTGCGCCGGGTTCTCCTTCGAGTGTCACAACCAAAAATTCTTCCTCACATCTCTGTATTTGCGAGATGTTAAATCGGCCCTGTATTTGAATTCATTTCAATAGTCATATCTTTTTTTAAATATAAATTTAGCCGTCGACGCTTTCGTGGTTTTATCGCGACTCTGGAATACAACTGGGTACCACGGCATACCATGAACGATTAACCAACATTGCTTCCTAACCAGTGACTCTCTCTCTCTCTCTCTCTCTCTCTCTCAGAGTTCTCTCATTGGCTCAGGGTCTCGTTCTCTCTATACTCTCTCGCGTTCTCTCACATGGCTAAGGTAACTGCATTCATGAAAGGGAATTTGGATAGGGGAATGAGATCGTATTGTCATCCGGAGGAGCTAAGTATTTGATAGTGTAAGATGGTGATGTTTGATAGATAATTTTCATATAATCACACATATCCATATTTACATCCAAGGTTATTTATACATACATATTTATATATATATATATATATATATATATATATATATATATATATATATATATATATATATATATATATATATATATATATATATATATATATATATATATATATATATACACCTAGTGATGAGGGCAGGAGGCCAATATACGGACATCAAGGGCAGATGGATAGGAACACGAACAATTAAGATCGTGTATTAATTTTTTGGTAGAACCAAAGAATGTCACAACCTGTGAACCATATTTCCTCGCTCTTTGTTTATTCATGTTTTCTAGAACCAAAGAGAAAACCCTTAACCATAGATTCAACGGACTATCTTCGTGAGTCATGGGCTGTCAAAGGGAAAGCAGTTTGCAGAGGAAGAAAAACAAGTTATAGGAGAAACCAATAGATGGATAGATAGGTAGATATGAGGGAATACAAAATAAAACCGATACACCTGAATTCAGGTGACGTCAGCAGAGAGCAGAAATGAATTTGCTCCTCGCTAAATATTTGGAGATCAGATTCCACAACTGCTCTAGTTGGTGATTCCCTTTTGATATCTTACGGGGTGAATGATTCCCTCTTTGTAAAGAAAGATGGCACTCAGCCTTGACTCTTATTTAAAAACCATGACAACTTTGAAAATGGCTGAAAGAAACATTGAATGTTATACACATTTTAGCTCTTCTCTCATGGCCAAGATTAATATCAAGAAGAGGGTGATTTTCAGTCCATTTTAGGCAGTTTTAAAAATAATCTTTGAATTTGTGGGCTGAGATTTCTAAAATTAGATTAAACTCTCGCCAACTGGTATCCCAGAGAGGGGACGTTTCATCAACGTGTCTAAGTGAGATCTTGTTTTGAGGTTGAATGGACTGCGGGAGTTTTACCTTTGAATGATTCCATGTAAAGATTCGCTTTTATTTGGGGAAGGAACCAGCCGTTATACAGTCAATTTTTGCTAATAGAAGCTACCAATAAAAGAGTAAAATGGAAGATTTGATGTGTATGCATAGATTAAATTAATTTAGCAGTATTTCAAGCTAGGGAGAAATGTTCTTCAAACAGCTGTAATTTTTTTTTAAGAAGGAAGGACATCACAAAATAATCTCTCTCTCTCTCTCTCTCTCTCTCTCTCTCTCTCTCTCTCTCTCTCTCTCTCTCTCTCTCTCTCTCTCTCTCTCTTCTTTTTTTCTAACCTGTATATGATAAAGGAGACTATTATTCCTTTAATGGAATCTGTTCACATTCACCTTTACACATATTGCTTTAAATTTCATACAGACAAAAGTGGAACATTATCCTGAGTCATATAGGTTTTGTGATTATTTATCGTTAAATTTAATGATCTGTTACAATAATTCATTACTATGACATTTCACATATAGTAATCATACTTCTTTTATATCATTTTTACACAGTCTTCATTTTCTTATAGATATAATCCTTTTTGAGCCTTCCTCTTTCAGTCTATGGAAAAAAATCAAGTTTTACCATTTTTATATCACTCGTTATTTTTAGCTTAAGTATCTGTTCCATGTATTCTTTTGTAACAATTTTCAGCCACATGACTTGAAGCATCCCTGTCAAATGGATTCAGTGAAAATGTTTCAGTCATTTTCCCTGAATGTTATATTCAAACGTTTCAGATGCCATTCGTTAGTGTTCTGCACCAACATTTTTCAAGTCTCTTTTCAAAGCGAGCAGAAATTTTTCACGAAGTTTCTAAACCTTGATGAATAACTCGCTTTTTGTGACATGAGATGAAGCACCGACCCACCATACTGTAAGTTAGCACTGCAGAGAGATCACTTCAGCTCCACATAAAAAATTGATCCATTTTTTTTCCCGCAAGAACTCTATTTTTCTTGCCTCTCAGGGCATCTCCTGAAATGCCTCAGCTAAACAATATGAAATTTTAATACTTAATTCATTATTTCTTTAAATGATTCGTTGCCATGTTTTTTTTTATAGACAGGATATATGCAAGTTTTGGTTTATTTTCTCCCAAACATTGATAATAACAGTAATTTCGTAAAATACCAGTGGATATCCTACAGTGGAATATCCATTTGGATGACCTCTTCTTACCTGAAAAAGCAGTGTTTTCTCATGAGAGAAATGAAAGAGATATTAGCTTAGTCATTCATAAAGGCTAAATATATTAATCCACATCGTGCATTTAATAAAAAAAAAAAAAAAAAGATTATTGTCTACGGGCTGAAGCCACAAGTGAAGAATGATGTTATGCGAAGATTAATGGTTGACGGCTGAAGTGATTGTACGAAATATAAGACAATAAAACAAGATATGTAAAGGATTTCCACAAAGCAAGAAGATGAAGAAAGATAAAGTGAAGTAAAGGTATTACACAAACATTATTCACAATGTTCATTCATTCCCAGGGAGACAGGCAAGAAGACATTCAGTTTATTATGCAGTTCAGTCTGCAAAAAATATAAGAAGAACAGAGGGAATATAATAAAAAGCAAATAAAGGAACACACACAAACACACACACAAATATATATATATATATATATATATATATATATATATATATATATATATATATATATATATATATATATATATATATATATATATATATATATATATATATAAAATATAAAAAGAGCAGAGGAGTACAATCAAAGCAAATAAAGGAACACACACACAAACATAGTATATATATATATATATATATATATATATATATATATATATATATATATATATATATATATATATATATATATATATATATATATATATATATATATATATATATATATATATATATATATATATAGTTACTTGTACACACGTGATTTTTTATATCCACAAATATTAAGCTATATTCATATAATAAATTTCTTATTACACTTTAGAAGTGTGTGATTAAGATTACATTTAAATATATATTTGTCAGAATTATCATCTCATTAAAGATTTTTCCTCTAAAAAACTACAGGCTTTGATGCAACCGGTATAGCTTACACATTTTTTCATACCATGTGAGATGAATGTTAAAGTGATGCCAAACTTTCACAAAGGAGATGGTATGAAATGATATTCAGAACTCTTCGCTCGTCCAGAATAAAAAAAGAATCGAAGTAAGAACATCAAAACGAAGGCGATCGAGGGCATTACCATTTCCCAGCAACGTCCAGCGGTGACTGGACTACGCTCTAGAAGGCCTGGTTCTCACGTTGAATTAATCAGGACAGTTTCAGCGGTCTTCAGTTTGCATAAACTCACTGCCTTCTGCTCCAGTTCCCTAGTGCATTTATTTGGTACCATATGCGTAAGGGTCCTTTACGGCACATCTGTTGGTTTGGTTTCGTTTTGTTTTGTTAATACATTTGTGGTTAGTTTCGTGTATTTTTATTGTTACAAGGAAAAGTCTATAGCCTATATCCTGAGATTAAAATATCAGACTATTTGGAATTACTCTCTCTCTCTCTCTCTCTCTCTCTCTCTCTCTCTCTCTCTCTCTCTCTCTCTCTCTCTCTCTCTCTCTCTCTCTCCTTACTTATGTTTATTTTTAGGTAGAATATTTATGAATGTGTAAATTGCTTCAGAGTGCTTAAAAAATAGGTTGTTTACTTGTAGTAGTGTTGCGTATCCATTTTTAAAACATTTCTTTTGCCGAGATGATGATGCTGAGGGAGCTGAATGTGGTGGTAATGAAGGTGATGAAATGGTGAAAAGGGTGATGAGGAACAGGAGGAAGGAAAGGCTGGGGGAAATGTGACAGCAATTTCTGTTTTATTAATTGTAAAAAAAACTGACAAGGCGTTTAAATTAGTAAAATTACAAATTTCAAAGTGGGTCCTTCACATGGATAAAATACTAATTTCAGTGTTGGTCTCTATCTTTTTAATGAATTTAGATATACCAAAGATACATACATACATGCGCGCACATACATACACACACACACACACACACACACACACACACATATATATATATATATATATATATATATATATATATATATATATATATATATATATATATATATATATATATATATATATATATATATATATATATATATATATATATATATATATATATATATATATATTAATATATATATAAAAATGATATATAGCGTTCAAATATATAAATATTACAAATATCAATGTATTTCTTTGTAGTTCTATCAGATATAACGGCCAAATCACGTAGGCAAGTTATCGCATGAATAACATGATAAATGATGGCCTGTTTAATTTCAAATTTGCAGGTTGGGAAGTATCTATTTATATGAATTTAGAAATGTATCCATTCTTTTAAGATATTTAATCTTTCTTTGTTTCATTCTCCAGCCACCATTTAAAATATTCAGTTTATTATTGTTTAGCGTTAGAACATCAGGTTCACAAATCATTCATACTCTGGTATTCTAGTGCTCATTGTTTGGGGATATATTTAATACCATCTTTAAGCAGAGATTTTCCGTCTGCATGTTATCATAAAGTCTTTATTCCTTGAATATTTTCGTTAACACGTCTGTCTAGAACAAAGCATTCTTGGCATATACTTTACTTTGATATATCATATATATATATATATATATATATATACAATATATATATATATATTATTACCTTACGTCAAATTTGGATTTGCATACTGTACAATATCAGCCTATTATGCAGAAATGTATAATGTCATGGTTTAAATATTTCATCCCTATTTCTCACAAAGATATTCAGTTTATATACGAGAACATCGGGTTTCTTCCAAATATTCTTTCTCTATCTCTGTGGATATATTCACTCCCTTAGACAGGAAAGTCCCTCTACATGTTGTATTATATTTTCGACACTTTAGAACAAAGCATAGCACTTTGTCTTTCATCACAATGTTTGGAAAAAGGAAAATCAACAACACATTCTACTTGTTTTTACCACGGATACCGTACATCATCGTAAATATATAGGAGAGATTTCTCATATGTTGATTTTACAAAGGCCTAATGACGCTTGTTTTTTACAAATTTAATACCCTCAAAATGTTGATCAACTGCTAATATCACTAATGAAGACATTAAATTTGATCCATTCTGTGGTCTGGACAAATCAAGTATTCGTTTCTTTTTGAAATAACAAAATCATGTGCAAAAAATCTCTATTATCTGAATGACCACAGTTAATTTTATCTGTTATATAAATTTCTACTATTACCCACCTCCAAATTGCTAAAAACATCGTGGTGGGAGTAATGGAGCATAATTGCCAAAAAAGGAACGGAAATCAAATAATTATTCCATCAGTCAGTGGAAAGACGAATTCGTAAACACTTCATGCTGACATTTGAACCTTTCAGATCAAATGTTCCCTGGGGAAATGTATTTTGCAAGACCGCGTTCAAGTTTTCCCAAAGGAAAGCTGTTCTTTGCATTGGATGTACGAAGCAGACTTTACTAAGAAGAGATGTGAACACTAAAAACGCTGAGCGCTGAATATTGTGTGTGGTAATTGGATTTATATAACGAATATATTTAAATCGAGACCCCAGCTATTCCATCATAAGCTAAAGGAGGTGACTGATTCGCCATTGTTTTAGAATTGACAATATTCATTACACTCAGTCTCTTATTGATTAATGGAATTCGGTGGGTAATTTGAGATTCTCTCTCTCTCTCTCTCTCTCTCTCTCTCTCTCTCTCTCTCTCTCTCTCTCTCTCTCTCTCTCTCGGTCGGTCGGTCTGTCTGTCTGTAAATAATAGAATGTGCAGCATCATAATGAGTTGCAGTATGATATGAAGACTTATAATGCCCGATTTCACTGTCTGTCTCACTTTCTCTGGCTCTTTCTCTGTTTTTCTGTCTGTCTGTTCGTCTGTCTGTATGTCTCTAAATAATATAATGAGTTGAGGTATAATATGAAGACTTATATCCAAGTTTCAAATAAAAAAATCTTCAGTTTAGATAAAACAGCAAATATTTCTTCAGATATCTTTCTTATATTTATAATAATATATTCGCTTGAGTAGACAGTCGGGTCTCTGCACGCATCATAAACTGTTACAAATGAGACTCTTGGGGCATATTTTTGTCACTTTTGAGCGATGCCCTTCTTGGAAGTATTTTAAGGTTTCCACTTGAAAAGAATGTATAAGTAATTCTTTTACTATTAAAGAACTACTTTTTTTCTACCATGCATTTACTTCTTTTTACCTTAAAAAAAAAAACACACACACAGCGCATTCATTTTGATGTAAAAATAAATTTTATATTGCTCAAAGTGAGAATAGTTCTTTTCTTTCTTGCGGTTGGTAGACCGAGTCCAGAGGTGCACACCAGGCATCTTGTTCTTTTTAACGCGTGACTTCTCTTGCCTGCCTCCTTTGGGCAAGGGTCAAGTTGGCATAAGGCTGGCTTAATCCAAATTATAACTAGTTTTTTTTTTCTCTCCGTTTCTTCTTAAGTATTACGAATAGTTTAGTAGTATCTTACAATGTCGTTTCTCTATGTGATTTTATAGTTTTGAATTTCACAACTATAACTCTTCAAAAGTCATGCAAGATAGAGAATGAATGATATAAGAACTTCAGGTGTCCTTAATAACAGTGTGAGCAAGTGTAGGACGCTTTTCACTTTCATGGTCGTTGTGTTCTAGAATGCCCTTTGTCAATGTACATTGCATTACGTTAGCTTCGATTTACTTTTTGTTTCTGTGTCCAGACTTCTGGAATAAATGATACTAACGTCATCTGTTGGCGTGACGTCACTGAGGAGTTTAAAGTAATTAACAGAGCAAAACGCGGGTTGATATAACGGCATATTGGAGACTGAGTCTAATCCGCTCCTCACTTGTCGTCATGATTAAAATGTTCCAGATAATTACGTGAAGAGAAAGAAAGAAGTGAGTAACAGAATAGATGAAGTAAAAAAGGCGGCGATATATAAAGGAACCGTTGAGCCAAATTTTCTTTATGGAAACGAAGTGCCGATGTTGAATAATAATAGAAAAGACTGAAGCTGCTGAGATGGACTGTTTGTGCAGCACGTCAGAAGAATTGAAAGAGCGAGCAATGCAGATTTGCATTGAAAGATTAGTGCCGTGTAACGTGCAGCTAAACATGAATGTTCAGTAGACAGTTACTTGACATATTTGTAATTACTAAAATAGAATTCATTGTATTGGAACAAAATATTTCCAGATAACCATTTTTTTTTTTTATTTTCGATTAGTGACTTTTTAGTCTTCTTCGGGTGGTTTTGCAGTGACATAGGTGGCGGCTCAGAGCTTTCTTTTCCTTATTCTAGTCCCGTTGCTCTTCGAATGTCACAGCTCGGTCTTGAGAAATTATCGACTTTTTTAATTTGTAACTCAAAAAATAAATGAATACATTAATAAAAAAAAAAAAAAGATACCTGGGTTATGCACACGTCTATCTTATTCTATTGCCTGTGTTTCCTCTCTTTGTGCCTAGGTTAGGCCTACTTTTTCCTCCTCCTACTCATGGTGGCTTTGGCTTTTATTTGAGCGTAATAAAAAAAAGAAATCAAAATAGGCCTCTTGGAAACTATATTTATTCTTTCCCCACAAATAGCGCCAAGATGAATCTCTCTCCTCCTCGCTGCCAAAAGCTAGTTTCGACCCCTTTCTATTTATTTATTTCTTCCAGCACTGCCTTATTTTTATTCGGCGATCACATGAATATAGCCTATATTTCATAAGGCATTATTAAGACGTTATTTTTCCTTATTTTTTATGATTTAGTTATGGGTTATGTAACTCTGCTTCACAAATACACCTTTCTAGATAAATCATGGGTTTTTGTTTCAATAAAGTCGATCAAGTTTCTCCTAGTTATGTTTCTGATTTATATGTAATTGTAAGTGGTTTGTATAGTATATATATATATATATATATATATATATATATATATATATATATATATATATATATATATATATATATATATATATATATATATATATATATATATATATATATATATATATATATATATATATATATATATATATACATATATACATATATAATCATTTGTGTTCACAAATATTAAGCCATAAATATCGTTTAATATTCAATTCACTTTATGACAAACATAAGCAAGGCCGAAAAGTGGGTAGTAATAATAATAATAATAATAATAATAATAATAATAATAATAATAATAATAATAATAATAATAATAATAAAAAGATAATTTTGATAATAAGAAGTTGTGTGAAAATTTGAAAACTGAAAGCTTTCTCAAACTACGTTTCTGCCAGGCAGCTCAGGACCTGAAAGCGGCAGAGATCAGCTGACGCCATCTTTTCATCCTGTAGGCAAATACAAAGAGAAGGATCTTAAGTCGAACAAATCATTGGATTTCCGTTTTTGACAGCCATCCTCGGCTTCATTTGCCCAGAATCCAAACCAACGAAAACAGAATTTCGATAACCGCTGGCAGATCAAGGATGATGTCAGTCGAGATTTAAACATCCTTCGACAGGTGTGCAGGACAGGCGCCAAACAAGAGTTGTGAGGGTCGGTGGTCTTACGGAAGACTTCTGGTCTTGGGTGGTTAGGGTTAAATCAGATTTGACTTCTGACCTTTGCCTTACAGACACACGCACGATTCGCTTATTCATTAAAATATTGAAACAACGGGACTGTTTTGAGACAGGCTCGTTATGCACGCAGGAAATTATTCAATGGGATCACTGGTTAAGGTTAGGTTGCGTAACCCTAGGCTGAAACAGTTCGAACGTGGGATAGGACCCTGCGTCTTTATGTAAAGAAATAGTGACCAACATTCTAATTGCATCTGGGCAATGCATTGAAGTTTCAGGGAGGTAAACTTCAGTGACATGTCTGTGTGTGTATTTGTGGTCCCTGAATGTATCTGGGTATGGCAGTGTTCAAAAAGCATATCGGTTTACCTGAATTTAATTTTACCGATTTGTAAAATGCTTAAAATATATATAGTAACCTAAACAGCAAGTTATATACCTGGTAGTTAGATGATTATGTGAATCATAACTAAAAAAAAAAAATGGGCAAGGGAATTGCATCATCATTCCAAAAGCGTAACCCTTCCAGTTAGTGATTCTACGAGGAAGTAAAATTACAGTCGGCTGACGGTCAGGTACATAATTTACTGCTCAGTTCTGTCTCACTAGGATAAGGAAATCATAGGCGTATATGTGCATGTTTACTTAGTTTATTTTTTTTTTTTATGAAATGAATGCTGTAAGCCATGTAATGGGTCACTTTCAGCCGTACAGCGCTCAAGACAGTGAAAAGGAGTTCGAGTGGTTGGACAGCTTGATAAAGATCCAAAAACAAAGAAGATGACGTTCATGTTGTATTTGAAGGTAGAATTTGGACAAAACCTCACATTTGCACTAAGAAGTAAGAGTTAAAGAGGTTGGACAGCATAACTGAAGAAAGAAAGCAGGAATGGAGGCAAATTAAGAGGCTGTATAGTGGGTGCAACTAGGAACCGAACAGACGCTGCCAACACCCTATGGTAATGCCTACAGTGCACCACGTGACGTGCACTGGTGGCACTGCACCCCTACGGGGATGTACATCTTTACGATGCACGCACTTCTGTCCATTATGATATAGAACAAATGGGGAATACTTACGTTTATCTACAATAATTCAGGAACACGGCGATCACTTCAATCAAAAGAATGCATTTTAAATCTATCCTTTGTTTAAAACTTTTCCTAAAACTTCTCCCCCTGGCTGAGAAAGACCTTTCGAAAATATTTCATGAAGGCACACAAAAGCAAATGTTCTTTCATACCAAACCTAGTCCAGATCCAATATTCATAACATTTACGTTACTTCTCGGGTCTAGCCAAGCATCACATGGTACGAACGCCAACTTATTAAAGAAGACATCCGCGAAAGGGAAAACTGAAGGCTTGCGAAGATTTAGGTCAAGTTTTCGCTTTAAAGCCGAAATGGATGATCAAAGCTGCTGTGTGTGGTTTCGGAGTTCAGTCATTATCAACGCCTGAGAGAATTTCCCTGAATTCTGCGGAGATTTTCAAGCCGCTGAATGTGTAATTAAGAGGGGCTTCATCTGGGGTTTGATAATAAAAAATGTAAAAACGAGGACCGGAATTATACAAATTAGTCATTTTAGCATTTTGTTTCACTTTTGATGAGCTTCACGCAACTGCTTCTTTCGCAAGTGCGACCAAGATCAGGTTGTTATAGAGAGAGAGAGAGAGTGAAAGAGTTGTTCTTAAGGTGTATCGTATTCGATGTTAAACGATATTTGTGAGTTTGTAATTGTGAATATCAAAAAAGGCCAGGCATGTGTAAGTTAATATTTTCTCGCCGCAGCATAGTACTGTTTAGGTTTGATTTTACGCTTCGAATATTCCCGTTTACAAAACAATCTTTTTTCATCTGATTTTGACTTCCCTTGTGTATTTGGTATGTGTAGTTATTCCTCTATTTTATTTCAAATGTGTCTCCATTTTTCCGTCCCCCTTCTGCAGGTTGCTACCATATGAAATTATCGCTTCCGTGTTGCAGTTTAAAAATAACGAAGAGGCAAACAATTACACCAAATACAAAACGTGTCGACAAATGTAATGGTAGGAAAAATATATGTCAGTTTTTTTTTTTTTACGAATACCAGAGGGTAAAAAAACTCGTAAAATTCGTAGTATATTTGAACTGGAATGTTGAAGGCTGGGCGCCATTTGGGAGTAGAGGAGTCTGTGGTTACAAGCCAATGGGAAAGGGAACCCACTCTTAAAAAAATGATAAAAAATGGAACAAATGATTAATGGATTTAATGAAAGCAAGAGAGTATTTTAAATCAACTCAAGATGTTGGGGGGGTTGACTGATGTTGAGAAAGAAGTTCAGAAAAACGAAAGAGAAATAATGAATAGATAAGGCACAAAAAGAGAGTGAAAGAACCTGATTTTGCAATGTGGTAGGAGGAACGTCACGGAAAAACGATTTGGCTTTTTCTTGTTGCAATGAAATGAACAAACGATTATTTTGGAAATTATGTCTGAGCATTTGTGATGGGAGAGCCCCTTCGATGGAAAACATTCATGCGAATGTAAGAGTGGAAAGTGCAGTAAAACAAGTATTGCGTCAATATCAACACGGTAAAAAACAGTTTCCTAAATGCTAAGAGTCACGTTACAAAAGAGCAGAAAAATAATTACAAAGCTGAAATTTGGACATTCACGATGCCAAGTGAGAGACAGAAAATCTAAAACTGATGAAACCCATTTAGCAGCTGAAGACGTTGGTATTATATCTTACATCATTCAACTGTGATGAGCATCAACATTAATATACAAAGGAACTTCTAGTTCATTTTTGGATATTCGTCAATCAAACTCCATAGGAGCCATTCAGAAAACTGAAATAAATAATTCAGTTTATAATAAATTAACATTAAATTTTTGTATTTATATAATTATCATACAGCCTTTTCTCACCAATTAGGGTTAGCATCAGAAAGATGCAACTTTCCGATATCCCATCAAATCTGTAGGATGAGGTTGCTAGCCCATGATCTCCCAACATTCCTTAATTGTTACATATTTGCTCTTTCTAAACTTAACTTCCAACAGCCATCAACTATTCACCAGTCTTTGCCTTTTTTCTCTACATCACCATTCTTTAATGGTCCACCAAAAAAGCATCAGAAACGCTCTCGTAATTTGTGATTTCACAATTCAGATTATTTATGCAGTATGTGATAGTCCCTTGGTGTGGGAAGAAAAGGGGAACTAAATGATAAAAAGTAAAAAGTCTGTTAACAGTAGATGGAAAACGCAGAGGTGAAAAAGTACATAGAAAGAAGTCATATAACTTCAGCCACTTACTATCTACCTGTATTTAACAATGTAGATGAAATGTTCCAACAAGCTAAACAAATTCGTTATTTCAAGGTAAATTTTCTCTCAGTTATTTCAGCGCTCCAAATCCGGCTACCCTGCCGCTCGCTAACGCTATATCCTAACTATTCTTCTCTGATCCTAGGTCCAGAAAAAAGATTTATTTCCCTCATCCAAGGCTGGCAAGGCACTTGGGCGGGTGGTATTTTAGCATGATTCCTCAAGGAGTTGCCAGGTAACAGAGCTCTTGCATTCTGTAGTTTCAAACAGAACATTGTCCAATCTCTTTCAGCACTATACTTAAATTTATTCGTAATAGGACTGACCGTTGCAATCTCTCTTTCCATCGTTTTTTCGTTTCAGTTTCCACGCCAAGAATCAAATCCACTTTTTAATACTCCAGTACTTCTGTCATCTGACTCCGGCCAGCCTAATCACCGCTGGCCTTGGTACTTTATATAAAATGAATTTACTTTTTGATCTAGTATAGTACGGAAGGTCCCTCGGGTTGACAGGTCGTCTTGACCATTCATATAATACCGTCATAAATTCTGTTGGAATCAAGAAACAAAAGTAGCCGGGAGTAGAATTAAATCAGTTCTGAGAAATTAAAAAACTTCGACATAACATCTAAGGGAGAAAATCCTCTCTTTTGCAAAAATCTAATTTTAAGGCCCTTTTAATATCTGATTCGAAATTCGGAATCTCTAAAAGGTTATTCCTGATATTCCAAGATATAATTCGATAATTATGAGGATATATTAGCCATTTGTCTTCGTTGTGTAATTTTTGGAACTATACCATCAAGAACTCTTTCGTGGTATTTTTATGAATGGGTGGAGAAATGGAAACAAAAGTGAGAAAATGTAGGGAGTAGATACAATTAATTCAGTTCTATATAGAATATTATACATATTAATATATATATCTTATACAAAACATATAATTAAAAATTATATAGTCATTTTGCAATGTCAATCTTTTGAGAAAATCGATGATATATTTCTTTTATTTTGATATGAAACATACATATAATCAAAACCTATTCAAGAATGATTGCAGTTTAGAGTTTGAGGTTAAAGGATAATTTTAATAATATCTGATTTCCGAAATTATCCGGAATCTCTAAAAGGTTACGATTGATATTCCAAGATATAATTCGATGATTATGAGGATATATTCCAAGAAAGAGCCATTTGTCTTCGAATATAGTAACACAATATTTTTGGAACTATACCATCAAGAACTCTTTAGTGGTATTTTTATGTGGGTGGACGGAAATGGGACTATTTAACCATATTGAGAGGTTGTGTTAGAGAAGAGAGAGAGAGAGAGAGAGAGAGAGAGAGAGAGAGAGAGAGAGAGAGAGAGAGAGAGAGAGAGAGAGAGGAGAAAATGTATTAATTAAGGATACATTGACTCTTGAATTTAGCATCATGTATATGTATATATATATATATATATATATATATATATATATATATATATATATATATATATATATATATATATATATATATATATATATATATATATATATATATATATATATATATATATATATATATATATATATATATATATATAGATATATAGAGAGAGAGAGAGAGAGAGAGAGAGAGAGAGAGAGAGAGAGAGAGAGAGAGAGAGAGAATGCACTCCTGTGTCGATGATGTAAGCATTTCAAAGGTTTGTTGAATGTTGAAGGTAGGATAAAAAAAAAAAACCAGAGCAGAATGATGCAGTAGTGGAAGGGTTCCGTGCAAAACCTATTCAAGAATGATTGTGAAGGAGAGTGCTGAGGTTATTGGAAGGATAACTAAAAGATTGATGAATTGAAGAGCAATAAGCGTAGAAGAGATCACGAATAAGGTGATGTGGTAGTAAAATCCTGATTTATTGGCTGATAAGACTGTGCAAGGTATTTCTGTACGGAAGAAAGGCTGCGAAGAACAAAATGAGAGGAATTATTCGCCTCACGTGAGCGTAAAGGTGATGGACGTGGCTAAGAATATAGTAACACAATATTAATTTGTATAATAGGGAAGGTGTAAGGTAGTATTTTGATACAGACAGTATGACAGATGACCGAGGGATTGGTAGGGGTAGAGTAGTGTATATTTAGACAATAGAGAGGTTGTGTGGATCAGTTTCCTATTATGAGAATTTTGAGAAAAGATGGAAAAAGTTGAATATGGGGTACATGGGGAAATAAGAGAAAATTGAGAAATATGAAAAGTTAAGAAGAAATAAAAAAGATAGTGAAAAAACATTATTCAAAATTTATGAGAGTGACATTCTCTCAGGTTTACTCTGCTCATCTTAAACCGTATACATATAAGAGTAAGAGAGGAGGAAAACAAGGAAAATTATCAATTTGATCATATCTACTGTAAAATGGGATGAAACCTTGTCTCATTTTACTGTAGATATGATAAAACTAATCATTTTCCATGTTTTTTCCCCACTCATACTCTTGCCAATAAACTGTTTATTTAAAGCGTAGTAGACCAGAGAGAATTATGCAAAATGATAAAATATTAAATACTGATTTTCCCTTTTTTTTCCATTCCAATTTTTAAATCATTGAGGATGAGCCCCAAAAAATATATGAGTGTTCGTATCCTTCTTGATGCTAGGTAAAGTGAAAAAGCCAGGTTTCTCGTTAAAGTACAACCCAATAACCGATGTCTTCTTCACAATATGCGTCTTAGTGAAAGGTAGTCTTTATTTCCTTTGCATGATTGGGGAACGCTCAATATCCCTTATACATCTAATACTTAGGATAAATAGAAGAGTCACTTTACAAGGATTGAGTTGAATCATTCACGAAAGCCATAATTAAACATAGGTAAATGAAACTCTCTGGGAACAAAATATATTATATTACGAAAAACTCCTTTAGACATCCATCTCATTATTTAAACTTCTCGGCACTTGGAAACTCTTTCTGTGGATCAGCCTCCAAAGGCCTCTAAGTACAGCCTTCAGTTTCACATTTCCAGCAATGTATCACAGTTGATTCATAGTGCAACTGCGGGGTTTTTCCTCCTGTTACACCTTTCAACCTTTAACTGTCAATTTCTGTTTCTGCGGTGAATGACCTCATAGGTCCCAGTGCTTGGCCTTTAGCCTAAATTCTATATTCAGTTCAATTCAGTTCACTGTCTACTATTGGTCTTTTTGGAGTCACACGTTAATCAGAACACAACGGGGTCACGTTGTGATTATGGAACCCAGGTTCGTTTCCCGCTACAGGACATCATCATTTCTTCATATTTCTTGCACTTGGATCTTAAGTCTTTGTAGTGACAAGCGTATCCAAAAAAAGTAAGAAGAATTCGAGAAGTTAAGAGGGCATTGTGTCTATTACAATTGCGTATACAGTATATAAATACACACACACACACACACACACACACATATATATATATATATATATATATATATATATATATATATATATATATATATATATATATATATATATATATATATATATATATATATATATATATATACATATATATATATATATATATATATATATATATATATATATATATATATATATATATATATATATATATATATATATATATATATATATATATATATATATATATATATATATATATATATATATATATATATATATATGTATGTATATATATAAAACTTTAATTATTGCTGTCTCGGTAACTTTACTGTTCCTTGACTTTGGGCACAGGATACGGTATGGTAATCAGAACCCCAGTAGTTCTGCCTCATAGTTATTGATGTTCCATGATCGCAGGAGGGAGGGTCAAAGCTGCTATATGTATATGTATATGTGTATATATTTGTATGTATATGGTTGTATATGTATATATGTATAATATATATACATATACAAACACAATACTAAGAAATCACAAAAGTAAGCGCGTGGTTTTGTTTATTAGCTGAAGCCACTGGGAAAGTCCAAATGAAAAGACAGACTTTGTGCCCCGAAGATGTGTTGTTAAGATACACGAAAGTATTTGGCTCTCTGTCTTTTCATTTGGACTTTCCCGATGGCTTCAGCTAATACAAACACACACACACACATATACACACACACACACACACACATATATATATATATATATATATATATATATATATATATATATATATATATATATATATATATATATATATATATATATGTGTGTGTGTGTGTGTGTGTGTGTGTAATATGATGCCCAGCTGCACGTGACAAATATATACGTAGATAACCATTTGAAAGGTGAAAATTAAGGACCAAGTACCAAGTACGTTCGTGTATCACGAACACTTCTTTGGGGTATAAAGTACTCCAAAGTACCCCTCAAGAAGTGTGCATGATACGCAAAAGCGCTTGGTACCTGGTTTAAATTTTTACCTTTCAAATGGTTATCTACGTATATATTTGTCACGTGCAGTTTGATAACTTATTACACACAGACACACAAGTACACACATTATAAATGTATGCATATATATATATATATATATATATATATATATATATATATATATATATATATATATATATATATATATATATATATATATATATATATATATATATATATATATATATATATATATTATATTTTTTTTTTTTGGCCTTTGACGATCAGAATTGATCTCACCCCTGGGGCATCTTCGCCAACAAAGCTTCACTGAAATGGGGGTTTTGTTTTACCAGGGATGGGCCCTTCCCATTCTCTGCTCTGTTAGCTAGCCTATGGCGTCTCAGCTTCTTTGCAGAAAGCAGATGATTGCTTTGCAGAGTCCCGAAACCAGTTATTTCGCTGCTGACTGTAGGAAACACGCCATTGCTGAAGGTGTTCTTCGATGCCTAACTTCCTGCCACACTACAATCCTCAGAAGGTGGGAAAACCAATTTCGTATATTGGTAGGCATTGCACTTACGGGATTTTAGGCCACGCCAGAGGTTGCCACTGGGGAATATGTGAAATCGGTGTCACTGCTTCCCTAGGTCCCACGTCGAGGTATCTAGTAGCAAGAGGAGGTTTCCTGCTCGAAGCTCTTCCTTCTCGTGCCTCCTACGTCTGCGTTGACCTGGTTTCTTCGTTCTCTGGAAATTCATCATCTGTCTTCGCAAAGAAGCAGAGTCCGCTTCATACGGACAAACTGTCTCTGATTTATCCCAAGTTTTGTAATCGGACACAAGTGACTTGTCTGGATTCTGGACACATTTTCGCCACCACTGAGCTGCTCCAGTCTTCGGGAATTCTTGGGATTCCCGGGAATGTCAGGGACTTCCAGGAGATGGCAATGATTTGGAATAATTCTTCATCTCTTTTTCTAACTATATGTATGTATAATTGTATGTAAATAAATAAAGCTCCGCTAGAAGATGAGAATCTGTAAGCAAGCGTCGGGGATTCTCTGGAGACGCTGGAGCTAATCTTGTGAAAGTTCCCGGAAGGTCGACACAATATGCCTCAATCACTCAACTTGCTTTCACAGTGTGTGTGTGTGTGTGTGTGTGTGTGTGTGCTTATATAGCGGCCCATTTTCTAGTTTCTCTTTTTTCTGAGAGAAAATTCAATGGAAATATGTTTTAATTTCATCACGAATTTCAATAATGACTTTTCATTAATAAACTGAATAATTGATAAAGGGTGCGTAGAATTTGAATATAAACAGGCGTCTTCACCAAACTTTGTGAAAGATAAATTCATGTAACGTTCGACCTGTTTTTTATACATACATACATACATACATACATACATACATACATACATACATACATATATACATCTGTATATATATATCCATCTGTATATATACTACACATATATATGTACATACTTATACTGTGTTTATATATAAACAATATGTATAGGTTTATATATATATATATATATATATATATATATATATATATATATATATATATATATATATATATAGAGAGAGAGAGAGAGAGAGAGAGAGAGAGAGAGAGAGAGAGAGAGAGATAGATATATATATATATATATATATATATATATATATATATATATATATATATATATATATATATATATATATATATATATATATATATATATATATATATATATATATATATATATATTTATGTATATGTACAGTATATATGTGTATATATGCACATGTCTACACGCAAACACAGTATAAGTGAACAAGAATTGAACGCGTTTTATCAGGACGTTTGTAACTGCAACATTTGCCCTAAGTATTGCAAACTGCAGTTATCTTATTCGTCAATAACCAATCTCGAATGAAAGAAAATTTTCTCTTAAACTGGTAGTTAGGGAACGTTGAGTGTCAGTTTTAAAACCAGTGAATTTCTACTAAAATTTTCAGACATATATTATTTGCAAAGCAAATATTTATTTCATTTACATTCGTTACGTGTGTTTAACATTTGCACAAGCTCGATTTTATATGTTCAGTGCCTTATGTTCCTCTGTGGGTATGCGTCAGTACTTTTTTTTATTTTACAGAATGACTTTGTATCACTCTTGTCTTTCTGGTTAATTCTAGTGGAGCAGGAACTATAAACAGTTTTAAATCATCCGTGGACTGATACATGAATACCTCAAGTATTATAGAAATCTCGCTAAAGCCATTAGTAATGATTTCAGTAGACCCTGGAATCTCGCTAAGGTCATTAATCATTATTCCAGTCTATATTGGAATCTTGTCAAAGTCTTTACTCATGATTCCAGTCTATCCAGGAATTTCGCTAAAGTCATTAATCATGATTCCAGTCGATTTTGGAATCTTACTAAAGTCTTTGCTCATGATTTCAGTCTATCCAGGAATCTCGCTAAAGTCGTTAGTCCTGATTCCAGCCTATCCAGGAATCTCGCAAATGTCATTAATCATGATTTCAGCCTATCCTGAAATCTCGCAAATGCCATTAGTCATGATTAGAGTCTGTCCTGGAACACTGGGCCACGTAAGGTCGCGTATTGCCCCGAATTGTCTTTTCGGACGCGACATGGCAACTGGTAATGTTATCAAGGTGTCATTTACTCGGCGCCACTCAGAAGACACAGCAGCCGAGTAAAATGCTTGGACTGGTAATGGTATACAAGATTTGGGCTGATAACAGTCTAAAAGCCTTCACTGGTAATGCTCAAAATGCTTTGACTGGTAATGGTATAAAAGATTTGGACTGATAACAGTCTAAAAGCCTTCACTGGTAATGCTCAAAATGCTTTGACTGGTAATGGTATAAAAGATTTGGACTGACAGTCTAAAAGCCTCGGACTGGTAATACTCAAAATGCTTTGACTGTTAATGGTATAAAAGATTTGGACTGATAACAGTCTAAAAGACTTGGACTGATAATGCTCAAAATGGTTTGACAGGTAATGGTATAAAAGATTTGTACTGATAACAGTCTAAAAGCCTTCACTGGTAATGCTCAAAAAGTTTGGACTGGTAATGGTATAAGTGATTTGGACTGATAACAGTCTAAAAGCTATGGACTGGTAATGCTCAAAATGCTTTGACTGGTAATGGTATAAAAGATTTGGACTGATAACAGTCTAAAAGCCTCGGACTGGTAACACTCAAAATTATTTGACTGTAAATGGTATAAAAGATTTGGACTGATAACAGTCTAAAAGACTTGGACTGGTAATGCTCAAAATGGTTTGACTGGTAATGTTATAAAAGATTTGGACTGATAACAGTCTAAAAGCCTCGGACTGGTAACACTCAAAATGCTTTGACTGGTAATGGTATAAAATATTTGGACTGATAACAGTCTAAAAGACTTGGACTGGTAACACTCAAAATGCTTGGACTGATAATGTTATAAAAGATTTAGACTGATAACAGTCTAAAAGACTTGGACTGGTAACACTCAAAATGCTTGGACTGGTAATGTTATAAAAGATTTGGACTGATAACAGTCTAAAAGACTTGGACTGGTAATGCTCAAAATGCTTGGACTGGTAATGTTATAAAAGATTTGGACTGATAACAGTCTAAAAGCCCTGAACTGGTAATGCTCAAAATGCTTGGACTGTTAATGGTATAAAAGATTTGGACTGATAACAGTCTAAAAGCCTTGGACTGGTAACACTCAAAATGCTTGGAATGGTAAAGTTATAAAAGATTTGGACTGATAACAGTCTAAAAGCCTTGGACTGGTAACGATCTATAAGGCTTGGACTGGTAGGTGTCTAAGAGACTTGGACTGGTAATTCTCTAAAAAGGCTTGGACTGGTAACAGTCTAAAAGGCTAGGACTGGTAGCGGTCTGAAAGACACGGACTGGTAGCGATCTAAAAGATTTGGACTGATTATTGACCCACTTAATGAGCATCGTCCATTTACTGATAATAAAACTATTATTTTCAAATTAATTAAAACTGCTCTTAGAAGTTTCCCTTAATTATCCTCTTAAGTAATAAGTGCACTTAACACAGTTATAATTTCACAGTCACCTCCATCAACCCCTACAGATTATAAGGGCATCCGAAATTTCATGAATTTCTGGTTGGTGGAGATATAGGATGCAGCTAATTCCATTTATTTTTTTAACAATGTTTTATGTCCTGATTTGGAAATATTATCAGTTTTTCAGATAATTACAGCTTTAATACACAATGCATATGGAATTTGTTTACAATTTATCTTGTCTCACTCTTTATTTTAAATTTGGATTGTTGTTTCTTTTTCCAAACTTGATTAAATATTATCACTAATAATTCTGAATGCAAAACATTTATAGTTACGATATATTATTCGTTGCCAGATATTTAAGGAAAGACCGAACGCCCCTTAAATATGTTATTGAGAAGCGAAAGCCTTCGCTCTTTGCAGCCATTCAGACGAACCACACATGCCAACCATATCCCGCCTCTCATACCTAAAATAATTTATGTGCAGGGATCATCCCGCATTTACTCTCTCTGGAATTCGTAAACAGAGAAACCTTGCACGTATCCTCCCATTTTTTTTCCCTCAACCTATTCGGGATTTTCATAGTGTTCTGGCGCTGTAAATCCTGCTTACCGAAGAGAACAACGGGAGCTATGTCCTTGGTATGCTATAATTATACTGTATACTCGGGTGAATCATTACAAGGTGGCGATGAGACGGGAGCTCATCTGTGAAGAAGAATGATAATGAATGATAATGAGATATAACACCTTGATCGCTAAGATGAAGCGGAAATGTTCCAGCAAGTTTTAGAGGTGATTAGCGTGATTTTTGTTGTATTTGTCTTTTTCACAACACTCTCTGATCTCTCTCTCACACACACATATATATATATATATATATATATATATATATATATATATATATATATATATATATATATATATATATATATATATATATATATATATATATATATATATATATATATATATATATATATATATATATATATATATATATATATATATATGTAATTCTAATACCACAATGCCCTTTTCGCTAATGACTGGCTTTTTGGATATGCTTGTAACTTTCAGCCGATAGATCCAAAGGGAAGATTTGAAGAGCCTGTCGCGGAATCGAACCCGAGTTACCTTAATCACAAGGAGGTCACGTTGCCAATCTGACCACGAGAAGGTGGCCGTCACAGGCTCTTCAATTTCTTCCTTTGATCTATCGGCTACAGTTACAAGCATATCCAAAAACAGAATTACACACACTGTGCTATTAGAATTACATATGTGTCTGATAAAAGTGACCAGTAGATTCTGCATATATATATATATATATATATATATATATATATATATATATATATATATATATATATATATATATATATATATATATATATATATATATATATATATATATATACATACACATTATTAAGGGTGATATACAGATTGACAGATATAGATCAATCAGTACTCGAACCTGTGCGCTGACGTTTTGTACGACGCACAAGCTCATATACAGTAAATACTAAAATTGCGTATCTGATGCATAGATCGTGTACGCATCATATGTACTTCGTGAAACATACATTGGTATATGCATATATAATTTATTTTTTACTTGATCCAACCGCCCTGCATTTCTTACCCCTTCTTATCAGGTATTTTCTCCTATTTTAACCTCACTTGACCCCTGAAATTGACTTCCACACCCAACTGCCATCTCGATGCTGCAGCGTTCCATATCTCTTCGCTCATTACAATGGAGAAGTGACTATAGAATTTGGGTCTCCTGTACAGCATCCCTCCTATCATCAAGATTACCGACCATGTTGCTAATATAGGAATAAAGATAATACTTAACAAGATAAGTCATCAGAAATTGGTAACCCGTTACGGTTTCATAAAACTTAGTTTCATGACAGATTACCAGATTTCACTGGAATAACATTCAGTCTTTTTCTTGACCCCAGAGGTGTGTTACGAATTTTAATAATTTTCAATAGTTTTGGAAGTTCATAAACTTTCCAGGAGCGAAATAATTTGTGACCTTTTCTCCGAGTAAAAGTTGGTTCTATTGAGTTTTATTCAGAAAATCTCAGCGTACTTTGGAGGAAATTGATTAAAAAGGTAGAAATACTTTTGTGATATAGGAATTTAAAAGCAAATCACTAATGTTGTACTAATGTATAAGGAAAGATCAACATGAATAAGAAAATGAACGTAAAGTTTCTGTTAAAAAAGTTTGTGACGCGATATTTCAAAATATATTATTAGACAGTCATTTGCAGCAAAACAGACTCCAGGAATAATACAATATTGTCAATAATTCACGGTGAGCGTTCGTTTGTTGGTGTGTCTCTGAACAGTTAATAAATATTCGAATTCCCCCCACAATCCCATGTCATTCTAAAAAGATAAAATTTCTCGCATTCTTCACAGAAACTCGTCAAATAAATTTTGCAACTTCTACGAAATGCTCTCCAGGGAATAAACTGCAAGAGAAGGAAAGTAATATTTTTAAAATGTTCAAGGAACTGGAATGGAAATATTCATCATTTTTTACTCATATCTGGAATGATCTTCTGAAATCAGATTTCATGTGATTCCGGAAATAAAAATGCTAACAGCTTTTACATTCACATTTCCATGACTGAAGGGTTCTAAAGATATTTTACTTTTTCTTTTAGCTATGAAGACCACTATTAAAACAGTACAGTGGCTTCAGTCCCACTTTCGTACTCCCCTGCAACACAAAATGGTGTTAAAATGTTTATCTGTGTTAATTATTCTATTTGAAAGTGACCCTAGGTTGTCTGAGTCCAAAATAATGTTTCTTTACATTGTCTCTCAAAAAGCATCAGAATATTCTCAAAGTTAAGTTTTCTTCAATATTTTAAAAGACATTCGAAACCAAATAAACGGGTACATTATTTTGGACATTAAATCAGTAATACATAGCAATAACAATAATAATAATTCAAACTTATACACTCTTCATTATTTTAAGATACTTTTAACAAAATAAATGGATACATATTTTTGGACATTGTGTTAATAATAATAATAATAATAATAATAATAATAATAATAATAATAATTAATAATTATTATTATTATTATTATTATTATTTATTATTATTTATTATTATTATTATTTTTTATTATTATTGTTTTTTTTTTTCATTCCTATTCGACTGGGTGGTTTTTATAGTGTAGGATTCCGGGTTCCTTGGGAGTTCATCACTTTTCTCATTATGTGCGCTGTTTCTAGTAGCACACTCTTCTGCATGAGTCCTGGAGCTACTTCGGCATCTAGTTTTTCCAGATATTATTATTATTATTATTATTATTATTATTATTATTATTATTATTATTATTATTATTATTATTATTATTTCACAGTTAAACTTTCTCCAATATTTTAAGACATTTGAAACAAAATAAATGGATATTTTATTTTGGAAATTGTACCAGTAATAATAAATTAATTTCGCTGGGTAATAATTTCACCATCTGAGGGTCATGGCTAATTACTTGTCATGAAGGACCGTATGGCGAACATCCCTTGGCACGAGAAGCAACGAATAATTTGTCAGGAGAGCAAGGAAAACCTGAAATTATCGTATACCAAATTGCAATGGTTACCTTGAATGCAAATCATTATTTAACAGATCTGGTAGTGGAGAATGAACCTTTCATAATTTATCTGTTTGCGTTTGAACATTATTCTAAATAATAATACGGTGGAAAAAGAATTCATCCTTGTTGTCTTAAATACAGGGATAGCCCAGGGAAACCTTCGCTGGATTGAGTGATATGAATAATGATATTCCAGATAGGATCTATGCAGGCCCTCTGGTCATATATCTTCTAGTTGCGAGAAGAACTGTGTACATTGATGGCTATACTTCCGTAAATTGTCTACTTTCCATTCCTAATAGTTAGGACCTAGAGGAAAGAAAGAGTTACTAATTTTTGCTCTTTTTAAAAATAAGAAAATTAAAGTTACCTGGTTAAACAATGTGAGTCCTAGAGTTATCGGGGGCGACGAGAGAGCTCTAAAAAAATCTGGGAAATTCAGTTAAAAAAATATTAGCGAATAGCCTTAAAAGCACAGGATAAAGCAATTCATTTAAATTACCGCGGGATTCTAAAGTAACATATTGGAGCAATTTATCCAGACATGTTAATTTCTGAAAACTTTAGTGAGCATTGTCCGAACAGCATAGGTCTGGATTATGTATTCAAAGACAGATAAGGACGTTCAGATTATGCCTATCTTGAGAAAAAATGCTATACAGTGTAGTGTCAGTGTAACTGAATGAGAGAGAGAGAGAGAGAGAGAGAGAGAGAGAGAGGACAATGTAGGTTATTTACAAATTTAGACTTAAAAGCTATTTTGGAAAAGCTGACGATTTTATACGTTATTTACGCTGCGCAACAGATCTGTTTGGGAAAAATTGTGTTTTTCTTTCCCTGTTCAAGTTCATAAAATCGTTGAACCAAAGGAATCTCTCTCAGTCTTTACAGTATTCTTGAAAGGTTTCTTTTATATACATAAATATTCACTAACTTTAAGTAATTATTTATTTGTATTATCCAGAATTGTTAACCTAGCCCCCAGGTGGTTGTGAGTATTGAGAGATTCGAAAGTGTTGTGTTTCTGTATGTGTGTGTGTGTGTCTGTGTGTAGGTGTGTGTTTGTGCGCACGTAAGTATAACAAGAACCATTAGGGAAGTTACTCTTCTAAAACTTAATGTTGCTCCAAGATTTACTCATAGCAACTGGAACCTTTTTTTATCTGTCAAGATTAAAAATATATGTATGTATATGTATACATACACATACATATATATATATATATATATATATATATATATATATATATATATATATATATATATATATATATATATATATATATATATATATATATATGTATATGGATGCAATGTGAAATAAGAAGAAAATTTAACTGCAGTTCTCGAAAATAGAAATTTATCTCCTTATTGAGGAATCGGAAAACTTCCCTCTCCTTGATTAGGTTCGGAGGAATCTTTGCTGGAGTCACTCACTGGCAGAAAAATAGACTCGGGCTGATTGAGAGCGACCCTTTATATCAGCGAGACTAATGGCGATACTTTTGACATTTCAAATTTCTCAGCCGCTTATTTGCTAATGACAAGGGTGTCATTCATTTATTTGTAGAAAGTGGATTTATTATCGCAAGGGTAGTGGGTGTGAAATGTTTGTACCCTGACAGTAACAGACAAAAATGAATAAAAATATTGTTTCAGGCGGCGCTGGTCTCAAGAGTAGGAGATAGCGACATATGAACAAAGATCCTTCTCCTTTCTGAAGAAATGAAATACACACCACACACACACACACACATACATACATATTTTACTAAGAATAAAATGCGAGAGAATATCTGTTTGGAAATCCCAATACACAAAGAGCGCTATAAATGATAACTAGAAATAAAAGGTACAAAGAGTATGGTTGATGAAATGGGAGCTTAACAACCATTAAGAATGACGCATTCTCTGACCACACAATGTTTAAAGAACTTTCTGTGAGATGAAAGCTAAAAGCTCCATTATTTACTGAGAATTATTTTCATCTCAACCAATTTATGTACATACGTTCCAGAAATTATTTCTTCCGGTTATTAATGACGGATTTTTTACTATTTCAACAGAGCTTTCACATCACATTGCGACGACATTCAAAAGTTTACCAACGGAAGAGGATAGAACAGGTACTTCTACTTTGCAAGGGAGTACGGAAAGGAATATGCTGCATAATCTTGGGTGAGTTTTATTGTTATTGCTTTCATTAATCATATCCATAGATGAACATGAATGATAGGAAGGGCTTCAGTATTTTGAAAAAAATGAGCCGCGATTGCTGAACGCTTTCGATATACAGCATTGTTCCTAAGTATGGTCTATAGTCTATACTGTACATACATACATATGTATACTATATATATAAATATACACATATATATATATATATATATATATATATATATATATATATATATATATATATATATATATATATATATATATATATATATATATATATATATATATATATATATATATATATATATATATATATATATATATATATATATCCTCTTTTGAACATAAAAAATCATCGAACCCATAGCATGGATTTTTTAAAAATCTACTTATTATTAATATCACGACCAATGCTGATACGTAAAATTGCAAAAACTGAGACAGTGCGAAATCTGAGGTAAAATTCTCCATAAAGAACAAGACCGTTCTGATTCTGTTAACCCTACGTCAAGGTTAAGCAAGAGGATATTACAGGCACACAAGCTAAGCTAATCATCATTGATTTAACGTTACTTAGGGCGACATATTCTTCCTAGGAAACAAACTGGTTAGATTTACATATGCTCCATTTTCGTCATTTCATGAGGCCCCGAGCCATAACCACCATTTATTGAAAGAAAGAGTAGTGTCCATTTTATTATAAGTTACATTCTCATTTCTCCCAAATTTAATCGCTAGTTCCTATTCACCAACCCAGAGTTCGACGTCATTTTCGAGAAACTCCAGCCGATTGTTTCATCACTGATAAATAAGAGAAGCCAAAGATAATCTGAATTTCCGGCGCCGCCTCGGTCTCTTTGCTCCAAGTAAACAGCTACGGTGGGCGGCACCCTTCCCCAGTCAGAGTACCTCCAGAGAGAAGGAGTAAAGGAGGAGGCGCTTCATATCCTACATTGCTAATCCTTTACCCTTTTGGGATTTTCATGGCATTTGGGAAACCATTCATCCCAGTTACCGGCAACAACGAGGTTCTTAAGTAAGATTTACTGCCGTCTAAAGTGTATATAACCATTATGTGCTCAGATAAAGGGGGAATGGGCTCTCTCTCTCTCTCTCTCTCTCTCTCTCTCTCTCTCTCTCTCTCTCTCTCTCTCTCTCGTATCATGAGCGGTGGCGTTTTCCGTAAGGAAATTAAGGGGATGAAATGTCCAAGGATTTGACGATCGCTCTGCTGGTTAGAAGATTATGAATTTGAAATTTCCTTATATGCGTGTAGTTCTGTTTGCACATGTGCGTGTGTGTGTGCGTGTATGTATGCGTAGGCTCCATCTTGTGAGCATTTCTGTTTCTTTAAATGCGCGATAAATTCCATTACATCATTAGAATCTGTTCTGCTAATAGGGAGATATCCTACGTGTATTTCTGTTACTTTGAATGCGCTATAAGTCCGCTACGTCATTAGAATCCATTCAAAGAAAAGTTTGATATTCTAATAGGATGCTAAAACCATTGTCAGTTCAGCGTTGCAAGCATTGCAAGTCGGTCCCCATTCAAAGCATGAACCATAAACCAGATCAGACCTTCACCCACGCAACGCCAAACGGCTCTCTTCTTGAAAATTACCTTATGCAAGCGCATTTGCCTAATTAGTCCTTACTGTAATAGTATTTACTTATTTACTAATTATGATGCACAATACGAGTGATGTCAACATCGCATGACCTTCACGTAGGTCACGTAAGGCTTGCCGAGAATCATTCCTAGCTTACATCGTTATCAAAGAGGAGAACCTCAAATTGAATCAAAACCTTGATAGTGAGTTATTAGTTCTTCAGAATGACTCATATTAGATACGGAAGTCAGTGTCATTATGTATACGTATGTATGGACATATGTATAGTTTCTTTAGTTTTCCTTTTTGCATCTTTACAGATGCGTATACACAAATACATGCATGCACACACACACACACACACACACACACACACACACACACACACACACACATATATATATATATATATATATATATATATATATATATATATATATATATATATATATATATATATACTAAGGATAGAAAATAAACAATTATTTTCGAAAGGACAATTAAGTCTAACGAATCACTTGAGTACATCAAAGAACGACATCCACTGCCTCCACTACTTTGGAATTACGGACCCGGCTGCCTGATTAGTCGATGAGCTATGAATGACACTCAATAAATCGGGTCGATTAGGGAAACGAATCATCGTCTTAATGAGTTCCCGTCATCGCCTCAGTCAAGGAGGAAATTAAGAAAAGTTGAAGGATAAAGTGTCTAAAAAAAGTTTCTCTCGGTCCATCGGAGTTCCTACCATAATATGGATAAATACTTTATCACTAAGCTGGTGGATTTCAGTGTGATTGGAATACACACACACACACACAAACATATATATATATGTGTGTGTGTGTATATATGTGTATATATATATATATATATATATATATATATATATATATATATATATATATATATATATATATATATATATATATATATATATATATATATATATATATATATATATATATATATATATATATATATATATATATATATATATATATATATATATATATATATATATATATATATATTACACGAAATCTACAAAGCATGTAGATATTAAAGTGAGATATTTTCAGAGAAAGTTCATTTTGATAAAACCAGATTGCTATACCTTGCCAAGGCATTAGAACCAAATATCCCATAAGTATTCATAACTGCTCTCCTTAATTCTTAATTTACTTTGTTTCTCAAAATCTCACTAATATTTCCATGCTTGATAAATTTCATCTATTATGTTGCAGATATTTCAGGGATATTTTTCGTGAAAATAAAGATTAAGACACATGAAGACACTTCAAGAGAAGCAATTAGCTCTTGATGCAGCTCTCAATAATACAATTCTTTGGCATTAAAGCGAGGCACAGCTTAATTGCGATTTATTATAACAGCGTGTTGAACGTGTTGCAGGAAAAGTTGTGGCGAATTATATACCACTGTAGTTGTAGATAGCTGGTACAGGACTCGTATCAGATTTTTTACTTTTGAGCTCTATGGAATAGCAATGAATAAGGCACCACTTTTAAATAAGTCGCTGAATGTGGTCTCAGTGATATTGCCGGCGACTTTCCATTGCATTACACTCTGAAGGTCATTTTTTCTCTTTTTCTCTCTCAAATTCTTCTTCTTCTTCTTCTTCTTCTTCTTGATCTCTAGTTAGGGTCGCTGTTTATCTGATGAGCCTTTTCCAACGGCTCATTGCGTAATTTGTTTTGGTAAGTGTTGTTTCCAGACGAATGCCCATCCTGACTACAAGGCTCCTTATTTATTGTTGCTAAGAATAGCAACGAAAAACTATAAACCATAAACCATAGTAAACAATAAATAGTAATGAAAATAACACAATGAGAAAAAACATGTTCATAATTACGGTTTGTCCTTGAATTCAATCTGACGGTGAAGAAGAAAACAGCTCTCATTTAGGATATTGTAGACCTACACACTGGGACGGCCATACGTTTGTAGACTGCACATCAGTGATTCCATAGCCATACACCATTAATCAGACACGCACACACGCTTGTGCACAAACACGCAACCCTACTCTTGAGGGGCTGCACCAGAAGGGAATTCATTATGTTTATCAGTTAATAGTCGGAAAACAATGTTAAATATAGGCAAGATTTAAATAAGGAAGAAAATTTATTAACATTTGCTAGTGACCGTTCCAAAAATTAAAGAAATCGTCGGATATTCTCTGAAACAATATTCTTGGAAATCTTACGTTAAAGCCTCGGAGATCTTGGTCGAACTGTAATTAGGAAGCTCTCTCAACTTTATTGGAAAACTCTCGACACATTTTCGGGAAACTTTCGAGAATATAAGCTACAGCACATTCCCAAACTTAGAAAAATATCAAACCTTAATAAATAATGGTAATTATTTAGGTAACTCTTCATATTTGTTTATTGTGTAACATAACATCTTCACAAACATTCGCAGACATTGGAACAATAAGGGCATAAAATTTAAAATATCTAATTTTCTTGCTGTATTCTTATAAATAACATTGATAATCGCTAGATTAAAATGAATCACGGATATTCCATACAAGCTTTTTAAAGAACTTGTTCAGAAAAATACCTGAAATTAGATAAAGATTAATATCTTGGGTTCGAGAATACGGCTTTTCTTTTCACGTTTATTTTCTTTTACATCTAGTTAACAACAACACTTAACATTAAATAACGGTTATTATCCTTTGTTCGAAAGTAGTTTCAACCTCTGTCAAAAGTGGACCGTGTCAGGTTCACCTAAAGGTCCGGGGGGCCAGAAGTCAAGGAAGCCTTGGGCCAAAATACTAGTGCCCAAACTTTACAAAAGGTTAGGCGGCCGTGAATTCCCCGTACGTCCATCGTTAACAAAATGATATTGAGAGCTATTCAAACCACAATGGGATGTGGAAAAAAAGTCTAGAAATAACGATAATCACAAAAAAGCTATCAAGATACACTTTGCCAAGACGAATTTTCATGCTGAAATTTACAGGCGGAAAGGAATAGAAAGAAACGCGATGAACCATATAGAGTATAATCAAGGCCACCGAAAATAGATCTGTCTTTCGGTGGTCTCGGTATAACGCTTGATGAGCCGCGGCCCATGAAACTTTAACCACGGACCGGTGGAAGCCTGTCCTATATCGTTGCCAGAGGCACGATTATGACTAACTTAATCTCAAAATAAAAACTACTGAGGCTAGAGGGCTGCAATTTGGTATGTTTGATGATTGGAGGGTAGATGATCAACGTATTAGTATGCAGCCCTCTAGCCTCAGTAGTTTTTCAGATCTGAGGGCGGACAGAAAAAGTACGGACGGACAGACAAAGCTGGCACAGAAAACTAAAAAGGAAAATAATTTTTCATTTTCATGCGGGAATAATATGAGGCACTTAGATGGTCTTGCAAGGCCTGTAACGTAAGCATGATGTAAACATACAATCAAGACCACTCATGAACATATAAAAATAGAATTATTTGGATCAGAAAACTGATAACATCGTTGTTAATTTCGCTAATGAAACAGCCGCTTTCATTGATTTAATTTTCCTCCAATTCGAAAATCAAAGATCAAACAACATGGTAATGACCTCATCAAACCCAGAACACCAAAATTGGTTCAGTTGCGTAACAGATGACGGTCGGCGCGATCATTTCGTCATCAAGGCATCAAAAGGATGATTTGATTCATCAGGAAAGGTCACCTGCTCTCTCCGTGAAAATTAGGTAGCAATCACTTTCGCTAATTACCTGTTCCGGAAAAAACTTTACGATATAATGGCGTTCGTCAAGAACTTCCCCAGGACCGAACCGTTAAGCAAACAACGGTTCAAAAGAGTCCTGCGCCGAAACTTCAGTAATAAAACGCGTGTATTAAACGACTTCAGGAAGAATTTGATTCGATTATTTCTCCATCAGCTTGTGTAGAAATCAATATCTGTTAGAAGTACTAAGAACGGTCCAGCTTATTTTCTTTTCCCCTGTCGGATAAGACTACGCCACAAAGTGTTAATAAATATCAGTAAATCACAGTATTGATATCTGAATTTAATATTACTGAAGAAAACATTAATTTGCTGTATTGACTTACATACATCTGTATATTAATGTACAGTCCTTTATCTACAACTCTCTCTCTCTCTCTCTCTCTCTCTCTCTCTCTCTCTCTCTCTCATCTCTCTCTCTCCAAACTCTCCAACACTGATCCCAGCTGGAGAAGATAATCCATCTTTGTGAAAAACGGGATCATCTTTGAAGCTAATCTAACCAAACCTTCCAACACTGATCCCAGATTGTCCAGAGGATTTTACACCAGTACTGAAACATCACTCCAGGGAACAATATTGCTTCGTTGGGATATTTTTTTTATTTCATCAAAACACTGAAAAATCAGTTTTTTTTAACATTATTTTAAAGTCCCATAAGCTATTCATAGAAATGATTAAAATTTAAGAATATTAACCACGTTACATCTTACCCACTAGATGACAAAGTAAAGTTTAATCTGTATCCCAAGGCACTGATCACAGTTTTATCGAGGCGTTTTTTTGATGTTTGATAAATTGACAATATATTCATGATTGGTGTTGGTGGTCCAGGGACTTCTTTCGATAAACAGTTTCACTTGAGGCTTGTGTCTTCGTTAAGATCCCAATATATTTTTCTCTTCATTTTCACATAGCAATAGTCACGTAGGGGATCTTTCCACTTTGGTGGTATTGAGGCTTCAAAATATCTTCTTTTCTTATGGGATCTTCAGATAACTATTAAATTTCCTTTATCTTAATGCTAATGTGTTTTTCAATATAGATCGTTGGATTTCATCGATTGGCCGATCTTCTAATTTTGACAAGGATTTGGTTGGTTATCACTGACCTTCGGATCACTTGTTCATCCCGATATTCGCGTAGAAACCGCAGGTGTTGTGTGGTCGTCTGAGTTTGAGTGAGGGCCTCTGCATACATAATCTCTAACAGCATGTTCCAAAAGGGAAAAAGACCACAGAAAGAACGGAAGATGTGTTTGGCATCCACGGATGATTATAATGATTATAACGCGTTATTTGAAGATCTCTTGCAAAAAATATATATATATGTATATAATATATATATATGTGTGTATATATATATATATATATATATATATATATATATATATATATATATATATATATATATATATATTTATATATATATATATATATATATATATATATATATATATATATATATATATATATATATATATATATATATATATATATATATATATATATATATATATATATATATAATGTGTGTTGTGTGTGTATGTGTGTGTGTGTGTAATGTTTGCTTTTATTAAAGATTATTGTGTGTCTCCGTGTGCCTTGTCACGTTTGGAATGCAAAGAGTTTAAATCCATTCGGTTATCTGTAAGGGAGGTAAATCCTCTTGCTTAGGAAACTTCAAAGGATATAAATAATGTACAAAATATACTCTAATCACAGCTCAAGAAATAGTTTATGCTTATACTTTATGACTACGAAATAACTTGCATGAGTTCATACAACTGTTCTCGAGGAGGATTAGAGTTTCATTATGGTCCTCGTTGTTTCCAAACTGCGGAGAAGAGATTCTGAAACAGAGAGTAGAGAGGAAAAGTTTATTTCAGCATAGTTTATAGTATAGTGTTCAGCCAAGAGCAAGGAATATCTGATAACTTATTTCTTCCACAAGTAAGGCTTTTAATTCAAAGTGTGTTTTATAACAAAAATAAAGTTCACAAAAATAAAGATATATATATATATATATATATAATATATATATATATATATATATATATTATATATATATATATATTATATATTATATACATATATGATATATATAAATATATATATATATATATATACATTATATGTATATATATATATATATATATATATATATATATATATTATATATATATATATATATATATATATAATATTATATATATATATATATATATATATATATATATATATATATATATATATATATATATATATATATATATGTGTGTGTGTGTGTGCGTGTGCGTGTGTATTTCTTTATAAATTCTTCTCGGTTGCACATTCACAGCCTTTTATCCAAAGAGATTTTAGCTGTAACGTACGTTAGAACTATTTCTAGGGGGTCATCATGAAAAGATCTTTCTTAAGATTCTCATGTTAGAGAGAGAAATTATTTTCCCTTTTGAGCCAGATATTATCTTGTAGCCTAATTTCCCCGGAGGTGGGCCCGGTTCAAGTGCAAGATATTCGTAAAAGTAAAAAACCCTGAAAGGTAAAATAGTTTGCTAATGGAAACCGATTTCACTGAGAAGAAAAATAAAAGACGAGAACGGGAGGGGAGGAAAGTAGCAAATATGAAGCTTCTTTTACCTAAGACATTGACTTTAATTTCTTCTCTTATCAATTTTTTCATATGAATGAAATTGATATTCATGGCTATTTCACCTCCTTTTTTGTGGAGTATAAATATTACCTGTTATATAAATTTGAGGTAGTAAAGATCAGAGTACTGCATTACTGCATTTTCTTATTTTTTCCATTATGTTTCGTCTGGGATATCTGCCGTCTCTCAGGTAACATGTTTAATGTATTTGCATTATAAATGCGTATAGATATTTAATATATCCTATGTCATTGCTAGAAGAAAAAAATTAAGAAATTCCAAATGCTCATTGGGTAAAGGATTTTTTTACAAAAGGATATTTTAGCTAAGGTTATAGACGAAATTTTACTGGGATTCAAGAAACATTTCTCTAGCTAATATAGGCATTTGATATTCATAATAATTAAAGGTAAATTAAGAATACTTTTCTCCAAGGATAAACAAAATTATTAGCAGTACATTTCATAAATTGATATTAGTGAAATTAATTATTTGTTTTTTTCAGTAACAAACTGTATATTTAACTATTTTTCAAGACTTTCCGTTTTCAAATTCTATTCCACATCAGATTTCTATATTAATGTATCTCTATTAATTTTATACAAGACCTTTCTATTTTCAAATTCTGTTCCACAACAGATATCTATAGTAATGTATCTCTGTTTATACAAGACCTTTCCATTTTCAAATTCTATTCCACAGTAGATCTCTATATCTATATACCTGTTTATTCATCTATCCATATATCAAGGGAACGTCCCGAATAGCTGTTTGAGTTTATAGAATTTTCTGTGTATATCTGTACGCCAGTACTGTAAATGCAGGCAACCAGATATCCTGAATTGAAAACATATCACTCATAAGCCATTCCTTTTAAAGGTAAAAAGTAGTTTCTGTTGTGCTTTATTTACCTTGCAACCAAATGCTCAAAGAGATTCCGAAAATAGGAAGACAAGCAACCTTTAGCAAGCGCCACAGACTTGGAGCTAAGGCCTTTCAGAAACATCCAGTTGGACGATAAATCTTTTCTTGTGGGTCTGATGGAACTATTTTAAGAGCGAAGAAGCTGCACCCAAGGGTTTCGCCGCCACAGGCGGATAGGTCTTTTCATGGCTGAAAATACCGGAATACTATGTTTACGCACATACATATACGCACACATACACACATCAATACATCCATGATGAGACTGGTGGTTTATATATATATATATATATATATATATATATATATATATATATATATATATATATATATATATATATATATATATATATATATATATATATATATATATATATATATATAGTATATATATTTTGAGATTGTTTTGTGTATTAGAATTCTGTAAATTTAAAGTATCAAAAGTGATTTTGATCGTCAATTAACATCAATGGCAGACTAAAACAGCCTCATTTGAGATATACCATCTGAATCCCCAAAGTGGATGTCAATGGAGTTAGTTTGCATTAAATGATAAGACCTTTTTTTCACTAGACAGAGAACTGGGGAGGCCTTTGCCTTAAGCGGCCAGTGATTGTAGTAAGGTAGTGAAGGGGATAAGAGGCTTGATGTCCCAGTGCCGTTCTAGCAGGAATGTTTTACCGAGGAAGGCATTTGCTGGTTCTCTTCGTAAAGAAAGAAAAAGCTCTTTCTCCTTTGCGGTGTTGTGGAAGAGATCGGTTCCATGCAAGACTCAGTTCCCTGAAGAATGTACATAGGGTATTTGCTAGAGTTTGCTTCTAAGAGGTCTGCGTCAGACATGGAACTGACGGTCCCTTCGGTGATGTTTTGCCTCTCTCGTTTTCTTTTTCTCCAGTCTTTTCATTTCTTTTTTAACAGACGTGTCCGTGTACGTAACCGTGTAAAGGGAATTTTTATTTATTTGAAAATATACAGTACTATTTCGTCGATACTATTTTCAGCGGAGTTCTTGACCAGTCTCCAGTACGTTATTTGATTAACATTATTTTGTTGACAAAGTGATGCAATTACCACTTAAGACCTATAGAGAGAAAAATAACTATAAACAGTACAATAAATGAGGACTGTCATTACTACTACTTGAATTCTTAGGTTTTCAGTGTTTTTTTTTTTTTTTTTTTTTTTATTTTACCTCATTATGGGAAAATACCTCAAGCATACAACGTTTCATCAGAAAATGGCTGAATATAAGAACATTCAAATTTTGATAACACTGAAGGAAACATTTATGGATTTACTCGAAAGTTTTGGTTACTTTCTCGCATATGAAGACATTGATCTTTTCGAAATATTATACAAGGCTTTTATTCCTGTTTAAATGAGGTCCTTTTATATATATATATATATATATATATATATATATATATATATATATATATATATATATATATATATATATATATATATATATATATATATATATATATATGTGTGTGTGTGTGTGTGTGTGTGTGTCAGCCCAAGGAACGTCAGCCCTTGTGTGACGCTGCTTATGGAGTCACTCTCACAAGTATGCTCTCTGGGAAAGTTCATGCATACATTCTCTGGGTAATTGAGGCGTGCATGAAACCTCTCTCTCTCTCTCTCTCTCTCTCTCTCTCTCTCTCTCTCTCTCTCTCTCTCTCTCTCTCCAACCGCATAGAGAGAAAATTGTGTGCTTTTATATTCCACACAAGAAAATGCAAAATATAGTAACAAGTTTCATGCTTCTTCCGGTTTTGTTTGGAAAGAAATTATGAAATTATTTTCTGCTGAACAGTATAACACTAAATACATCGTTCAAGTTTTCTACCAAGAAATTCATAAACATTTCATTTAATAAACAGACAGGTGCATATATAACTCTGATATGAATAGTATATGATATGTCAACTTGATATGCGAATGAGAACATCCCCTTTTCTGGAAGATTATATTTGGGACTTTTTTTACATTTCACTTAAGGCATCTAAATTCTTTTTCTCCTTACAGTCACGGAAAAACAACTAAAGAATATGCACTTGAAAGTTGAGTAACTTTACTTAGCACAGTTAAGAAATAAAAGAGAAATAATGTTAACGACCAAACGAAGAAATATAGCGATAAAATGGAATACTAATAGGACATAAATATTAACCCATCAGATAAACAACCTGGTAAAGTAACATTTACAAACAGCGATGCAATATAAAAATACCAAACTATTCCTAAGACATGTTTCTCTTAAATAAGAAAAATTACGTAAATACATTTTTATTGTTAGATAAAATTAAGAAGCCAAAAGAAAAAAAAATCACTGGGAATTATAACATGTTATCGAAGACTATGAATTGAGTATTGTATACGTTAGGTATTTTGTTGTAATCGTAACGTAAAATCCAGTGGAAAAGTCTTCTTCTAGCAAACATTTATGGAAGAAATTATTTGAACGACATATATTGTCAATCAAGATCTGTAATACACAAATCGGCTACCGGTTAGATAGATAGTGTTTTTAGTGGTTTGACTTTCTAAGTGAACAATGTGACTTTTATCATTCATACAAAAACTAATGTGACAAATTCATTAAAATTCTTCTCGTAAGTGCGGAGTTCAAGAGAACACAATACTAGAGAATTAGTCTGTTATCATATTTTGAAGTACATTTTTCTCAGCTGAAACCAGAAAGGTTTAGGGTTTATAAGGCTGACCACGATTAAGTTGGAAAGCTCTTGTCATTTATATTGTCTGGATAAGTCCAGACAAGTTTATTATTATTATTATTATTATTATTATTATTATTATTATTATTATTATTATTATTATTATTATGAGCTCAAAACCGTGTGGAGGCTCTGAATCCCCTATGGCGAACTGTCAATTACGACAACTGAACAGAACATAATAGAAGTTGTTCCAACGAATGATGACTAACATTTACGTGATAGCACCAACAACGTCATTTGCCAATTTCTGTTGGTTGTCTTATTTTCTCTAAAACGCCAGAAAGCAATAGTCCGTTATACCAACTATCTTTTTCCACTTCTCCTCAGCAAATATCTGCTACTTTGAAACGTCATATTTTTTTTAGCGACGAGAGAAAAGACTCATTTACGGAGGATCGATGAAATTTTCGAGATGAGGTAAAAACAATATCCGTCGGAGGAGAGGAAATGAGTTTTGGAAGAAGGAGCTGGGATGGGAGATGAGAAAGTGAAGAGGGATGCAAAGGAAAAGGTGAATGAGTATGAGTTTTACTCTGATGGTTTTATCTGACATTTCATTTCATATGGAAGCTTTTTGTAGTCTCTTTAAAAATGCCGAAAGTTAAGAAAATTGTAGAGTAACCCAAATCAAAGAAGACTGACAATTTATGCAGAGAGAGAGAGAGAGAGAGAGAGAGAGAGAGAGAGAGAGAGAGAGAGAGAGATAAATATAACTTAGTTTAACCAGACCACTGAGCTGATTAACAGCTCTCCTAGGGCTGGCCCGAAGGATTAGACTTATTTTACGTGGCTAAGGACCAGTTGGTTACCTAGCAACGGGACCTACAGCTTATAGTGGAATCCGAAGCACATTATACTGAGAAATGAATTTCCAACAGCAGAAATGAATTCCTCTAATTCTTCAGTGGCCGGCCGGAGAATCGAACGCGGGCCTTGGCGAGTGCTAGGCGAGCACGGTATCGACCCATCCAATGAAGAACTAGAGAGAGAGAGAATTTAGTATTAAGGAGAATGCCAAGTAGGTTTCTAACGAAAGTATAAAATGTATTATTAAAAAATTCTAATATTATTGCATAATATGACAGAGAGAGAGAGAGAGAGAGAGAGAGAGAGAGAGAGAGAGAGAGAGAGAGAGGTGAGGAGGGTGGGGGGGATTTAGTATTTAGGAGAATGCAAAGTAGAGTTTTTTAAGAAAAGTGTAAACTTATTATGGAAGTATTTAATAACATTGAGTAATATTCATTCGTTTTATTAGGCTTTAAATCGACCTTAACCACGCGATGGTCACACCAACAAATTCCATGAACCTACAAAAGTTGTCATGAAGAAGACGATAATTCAGTTTCATGACTTCCAACCCATTTTAACTAATAGAAGAAAAATCTTTTTTAACACATACATAAAAAGCCTTGAACCCTTCGTAAAGGCGTTCATGAATGAATAAACGGGAAAGAAAGCCTCCTCGTTTTCCAGATGGTTTCTGTCGGATCGAAATTCTTATTTCAGGGATTTTTCGTGGAAGGGATTCATTTATTCCTGGGGCCTCTTTCCCTGCCATTAGTGGTAATACATTCTTCCATTTTCGCTAAAGGAGTTAATTTTCTTGCTAAGGGAATTCTTATTTTTCACGAAGGGAATCATCTTTCTCGCTAAGGGAATTATTTTTCTCTCAAGGGGATCAATTTTCTTGCAAAGAGAATTCGCTTTCTCGCCAATGACAGCACAGTATTTTTGTCGCTGAGGGTATCCGTTTCCTCGATAAGGGCATTCATGTTCTCGCTGAGGGCATGCGTTTTGTCGCTAAGAGCATCCATTTTATCTCTAATGGTATTCATTTTCTCGCTAAGGGTATTCATTTCCTCTCGTCATATCTTTTCCGATGGTAATTTTCATATATCAGATTAACTTTCTTTCTGAAATTGCTTTCGTTTGATGGAACGATTTAAGGATAAAGCCATAAACGTTTCCTTGCATAAAACTGTTCTTTCATTTTAAGTAAAGCATTAAAAAATGTCTACCGATAACAAAAAAAAAAAGGAAAAGTAAAAAGGGAGATGATGTCCGGCAATTCGATCAATTAACTACGTACCAATACAGTACACAGATATATATTTATATATATATATATATATATATATATATATATATATATATATATATATATATATATATATATATATATATATATATATAAAATATATGGGTGTATTTGTGGGTGTATAAATAGATGCAGGGATACACAGATAGATAGACCGTTATCCACGAAGCTCCTTTCGACAGTCGACAAGGAAATAAGTAGAAATATTTATTCCTGATTCTTGGAGCAACACCAGAACCCACGCCTCCGCGCTGTACGGCCTGGAAGAGAAAACGGTGCATCGGAAGACGTTTACTAGCTTCCCATTCAGCCTCCCATCCAACGTATAAATAACATCATCTTCAGTGATACTCCACCACCCCGTCCCCAATCCCCTCCGTGCCAGGTGTAACTGACGCAGTCTGTTTTTACTGAGGCAACGTTTTTGGCTTCAGATGACAGACAGGCAAACCACGATTAACAATGCGGAAGCAGTTGGCGTGTCTGCCTTTATATTGCTTACGAGACACCAAGTTATTTAGTCCACTTCTGTTTACCGGCATTCTTCGAGAAAATTACATCTTGATTTATAAACAGATGTAGTAGAAACGCTGAATTTTTTGTTTCTAATTTTTTTAATGAAATCGAATAACTCTGACAAAAGTCTTTTTTTTTTTATCAACACTAGATGAACAATCAATGCAAAATGTGATGCCCGAGAAGTATTTGTGGTCTTTTGGCTGAAATGAGGACAAAAATGACGGAAAAAGGCGAAAAGAAGCGGAATCATATTGCCCGAATATTTACCTAGATATCAGACGATAAAACACCCCTGGTGCTCATTTCCCGAACTTATTATTGCTGGGAGTTTTCTGATATTAGTTTCATAGAGCTTTTGATTAGCTCGCATCCGAGAGGCGAATGTAACTTACCCTTAGAAAGATAATAAGAGCTTACATATTCGTATTATCAATGGAAAAATGTTCTTAGAGGATTCACGGATGCCAATAACATCGTTTTGAGTGGCTGGTGTTTTATTGCTACTTAGAATGAATGAAAAACAAGTCACAACAGCAGTTATTGTAAACTCTACCTTAGAAGTCACGTCGTTGCTTAAAAGGACGGTAGATTAGTGTAACTAGAAAACATCCACTAAGCCAAACGATCTTAGATTGCCTTATATGAAAGGCTAAAACACAGAACGGATTTCTCACGTTGAAACCAGAGTAAAAGACCTCTAGGAGAGGTATACACACACGCTCACACACATACACACACATATATTATATTTATATATATATATATATATATATATATATATATATATATATATATATATATATATATATATATATATATATATATATATATATATATACATACATACATACATACATACATACATACATACATACATACTGTACATACATATAATCCTCCATACCTTGAAGCGAATATATCGCAGTACAAGTGCCATGGTTAAGCCCTTCTAATCCTCATTAGGCTTCGCGAAAGACGATTTTTATGTCATCCTTAGACCTACATATTTCCTCTCAGGGGATCCGAAGCTCTCAGTGTTAAGACCAAATAGCATCGATAGGCGCCTGTTGGAGACTTCACGAAGGGCCAGGAGACCTTTTTTTCGGTTTTCTCTCTATTGCGTATTTGGATGTCGATGTATTGAAAGATGACTTGTCATTGTCATTGGCTCAGTTATGGTCGGTTAAGTATGTTTTACAAACTTTTGGCAGAAAAGTGCTGTACCATTTCCTCATCTGCACGTACAACATCGCTCAAAATGCTCTGCTCTTTTCTGTTCCTGTTTGCTCCTTTCGTGATCTTTGTCGGGTCTTTCCACCTTCACCAAGAATAAATCAACCTTCTTACAAATGTTCTAATCTCTTTCGACATTTCTTTCACAGCAATAAAATCTCTGGGTATTTACATCTTATATCTTTTATGTCAGTTTCTTTTCGTGCTTTATTTCGAAGTTCCATGGACAATATTTTATGGGGTCTATGGGACTCTCTCTCTCTCTCTCTCTCTCTCTCTCTCTCTCTCTCTCTCTATATATATATATATATCATATATATATATATATATAGACATATATATATATATATATATATATATATATATATATATATATATATATATGTGTGTGTGTGTGTGTGTGTGTGTGTGTGTGTGTGTGTGTATCCTTTATGTCAGTTTCTTTTGGTGTAATATTTTAAAGTTCCAAGGACGATAATTCATGAGGTTTATAGACTTGTCCTTTAAAATTACCCCCTCTCTCTCTCTCTCTCTCTCTCTCTCTCTCTCTCTCTCTCTCTCTCTCTCTCTCTCTCTCTCTCTCTCTCTCTCTCCATTCCGCACTGTAGCGTGGCTAGGGTACTAAGGAAGCATTCAGAGGAACAAGTCTCTTCATTCCATGAAGTTTTGGCATTAAAGTGTTTCCTTTCTCTGGCCGTAAGTTTGATTGTAAATTCTCTTCTGGTATCGACTAAAGCAAACCAAACAGAATCTTACCTATACTAGAGTTATCTTCTGATTTTTTTTTTTTTTTTTTTTACTTTTTGTTATAGCACAGTTCCTTCCTAATATTATATTTCATCTATATCACTTACTGTTGTGGTATAATGGATAGGCTTATAATTGCTCCTTGGTAAAACGAATAAGATGTAGACATAATCAGAATCGACCAAATGGAATCACTATAATAGTGAACTTTTGAAATAAAAGTTTTTGTTTTCAAAATATAAAAGAAATTACAAAAATATCTGGGAATACAGGACAAAGGTTGCTTCTAAAGGAAAAAAATTCCTATGGAGCTAACGGTAAATATCCAAAGACGATATTGCAGCCTGTGGTGGTTGCTCGACACCTTTCGCCAGTCACCGGTAGATGCAATGATATCGGATATCTGTTTACCGTCACTTCAAAAATTAACTAATATAAAAAAGGAAAACGACCATTATGCCTAAAATTCTGTATAACATCAAATTCGACATTCGTTCTCAAACGAGAAAGACATTTTTTCTCTTCACTCTTTGGATTGAAGAGTGACGTCATCTCCGCCGATCGATTACTTCTCAAGATCAGAACTTCCGCCGAGAAGGATCTCCATTTCGGAACTTCAGACTCACTCAATCTCGTCTTCTCCTGAACATCTGCTGTCGGACTCAGAAGTTGGTGCTAGCAACGGAGGAACGGGGGTGGGGTTGGGAGGGAGGGGGCGGTCGTGGGCCCGGGGGTAGGGGAAGGGTTGAATAGGTTCTGGGGACCCCTTTTAAAACTCGGAAATAAAACTTCTTATCGAATCTGCTTTGCGTAAACTGCGAGGAAGGAAGTGTCCATTCTAAAGAAGTTCTAATCCCGAACTAATTTCCATAACATTATGTGTTGTGTCGCAGCTGAGATACGAAAAGTCGGCGAGTAAAGCGGAAAAGGATAACGAATGATACAAAAATAGAGAAATAATTCTTCCCCGACACTTTTGCTAGAGAACAGATACATATTCATCTTCGTTTTGTTAGACGAAGGCTTTTTTTTTTGTCTTATCTTAAATTGTTATTCTTACTTCTTTGTTCTTTTCCTTCTATCTTTGTAACCAAAAAACGTAATTTTGTTGCGCAAAACATTTCAGTCGTACAAATACTCCGTCTCCACTCAACTTCCTATAGCATCCTTTGTCTACTCGTTTCCACTTTCCTTAACTTTTCTCCAGTGGATAAGCCATCTTTTTTAATGCTTTTGATGGTTTGCGACGTAGCCCCAACGATAATGTCATGCAAATTAGCTTAGTCTCAGAACTTTCCTTAATGAAAACTTGACCCGATAAGGGCGCCTACGTTTATCTATAGGTTTAAAAATGTTGGCCCCTCTGACTTTGCTTCCCGCTTTAGTACCGGGCATCAGATGCTAAGCTAATAGAGAAGAGACATACAAAGTCTTCATCTAAAGTTTGAACTGAAGCGGTGATGGAATACCGAAGATATTTTCATTAATCTAACCAGGTAGGGGAAAAGTTCCTTGCTCTCTTGTGCACAGATTTTCGGAAAATTTATCCTGTAAACTATTAAAACTGAAGGCAGATTCATTTGTCATAAGATAACGAATACAATAAGATAGATTTTTGGTTAGGTTTTCATTGATGAATAAATTGCTTATCGGCTGTAAAAATCAGAACAATTAATGATAACTTTTTATAACCGACAGACTGGGAGAGTTTTAATATGAGAGACCTGCGCTAGCAAATAGAAATAAGTGATTAATATCTTATAAAAATTAAACTACTTTTTAATGGCGGAAACTATTTAATTGAATTCTGCAACCAAGTTAAATTCTTATTTATTTACCATGAATAAACGATAGATTATGACTACTGTTCGTCAGTGAAAAAAATACTAAAAATGGATTTTTCTTTGCCAAGTAGCATTTAAAATATTTGATTTAAAAGAATATTTTCTATATAAAGTGTGAAGTGTACAACCTATATTAAATAATATATATACCGTAATAATAAAAGAAAGTCGTATGTTTATGACCCAAAGCTCATTCTGTCGAAATGTACTTGTTCGAATAAACAAAAACAAAAGGCAAACAAAAAAAAATCCAATAAAAGTTAGAATGTTTGTTGAATCACCCTCCTCACTACGGACAAAAAAAAAAATAACAGGAAGTTGAGCAATTATTGCTCTTAGTGCTTATTCCATATACTGGACACGCTACACTGCAGCGAGAGAGAGAGAGAGAGAGAGAGAGAGAGAGAGAGAGAGAGAGAGAGAGAGAGAGAGAGAGAGAGATGAAATGAATTAAGGCAAAGCAATAAAATAATAAAATGTTACTTAATAGGAAGAATGTTTTGATATACTAGTTCATTAATTGTAAATTCGTAAAAATATATTCACAATGTAAGTTTTCTTCTCTTACAGTTATTATTATTATTATTATTATTATTATTATTATTATTATTATTATTATTATTATTATTATTATTATTATTATTATTAATTTCCCATTTATTCTGAGGTGCTTTTCAGTAACGTAATTGGCTGAACATTCATGTAGCACAGAGATTCGAGGAAAGTATCAGATCACCCGTGTACACATATCCATATACACAAACAAAAACAGACACAAACACTCGCACGCACACTCACTGTAAGTTCAGCCATAACACAAAAGTTAGAGTATAATTGTGGCTGTGGTCGTTGTTTCATCTTTTCTTGTTCTTTAATATACATTCACACTTTTATATTTAATTCAAATGTAATAATCTTTGTATGCGTTAAAATTGTTTTATAACCCCTTAAGCTTAGTTGTTGTCTGTAAAACGAGCTTTTTTGTAATCCTTTGTTCCACTGTATGCAGTTTACTCAAAAAAGGGCCAGATCAAAGGCTAAACATCTTCTCACCCCCATTGTTTCACTGTATTCGTGGCAAAATACTCTCTCTCTCTCTCTCTCTCTCTCTCTCTCTCTCTCTCTCTCTCTCTCTCTCTCTCTCTCTCTCTCTATATATATATATATATATATATATATATATATATATATATATATATATATATATATATATATATATATATATATATATATATATATATATATATATATATATATATATGTGTGTGTGTGTGTGTGTGTGTGTGTGTTTGAGAAATTGATTCACTGTTGTCATAAACCATTGCAGAATCTCAAATATTTTGTAAAGCAAAACCTGAAATAATGTATATATCGCATATGGATAATCGACCATTTTCTATTTTCTGCGAGTTTATTTTTAAAGTGACTTCAATAATGATGCTCTATTTCCAGAATTAACATTTTGTCAGGTAGCCGTTTATGTCTGTAATCCACTTGGCATTCAGTTCAAAGTTTTGAAAGCTCGGTTATGGAGATTCGATGACCCTCACAGGGTATGCTGTTCGGTTGTATTATTGTTGCACTTAGGTAAAAAAATCCTCTCTCTCTCTCTCTCTCTCTCTCTCTCTCTCTCTCTCTCTCTCTCTCTCTCTCTCTCTCTCTCTCTCTCCTGCCCGAAAACTCACTGCAGTGCAACGTGACTAGTATATGGAGCAGGCACTCTTTTCAATTATTCTTTAATCGCACTTAACCTCGGCTTCAGAGCTGTTTTCCTATGAAATAAAAAAAGTCTTTTTCCAGAATTATTTTTCCAATCATGTATCTTCTCAACTGAGTCAACGTAATTCGATAGAGGAGTTTTTAAAATCTTATTTATTAGTATTTTGCTTCTAGATATCGAAGGTGAGTTTCAGTATTTTTTTATAACAGAATATGATAAAGGCTATTATTTCTTATGCGCCATTTTTCGATACGCGACCTCTATCGCTTCAAAAATAATAATAAAAAAACACTCTTCATCATTTCCCCTTCTTTCTGCGCAAGCTTGAACGCATTTTCAGGTCTATACGAGTTTGAAGTATGAAGCCCTTGAAACATTATGCTACCGTGTTCTAATTTTAGTCTTCTCCAAAAGAAAACTATTGTGACGGCTTTGTCTATCCGTCCGCATTTTCTGTCCGCCCTCAGATCTTAAAAACTACTGAGGCTAGAGGGCTGTAAATTGGTATATTGATCATCCACCCTCCAATCATTAAACATAGCAAATTGCATCCCTCTAACCTCAGTAGTTTTTATTTTATTTAAGGTTAAAGTTAGCCATAATCGTACCTCTGGTACTGCTATAGGTACCAACAACACAGGCCACCACTGGACCGCGGCTGAGTTTCATGGGCCATGGCTGAGGCCACCACCGGATTGTGGCTGAGTTTCATGGGCCGCGGCTGGAAGTTTCTTACAGCATAATACGCTGTACAAAAAACTCGATTGAGCCGAAGGAACTTCGGTGCATTTTTAACTTGTTTATTTTATCAGAGGTTCGGTCTTTCACCTCGATCAGAGCCTGATAAATATGATTTCTCTTTTGAAGATTTCCCCCGGTCTCCTGCAGACTGAACAAGACTGACATGCTTGAAAGGCAGGGTTCCGAAACTGGCTAAAAAGGAGATTAACACATTGGGAATTGGAGGCCCTGCTCAAACAGTATATAGATACTAATGACTCCTCAGTTGAAGGATAAGGACATTCTTCTGTATTTCTAATAGACGTATCTTTGTGTACTGATGTATTTTTTATGTGCTTTTGTTGAACCACATCTATTAACTTGTTATAATTATAATAAATGTATAATGTTGTGGTCAATAAACATCTATCTATTAATTATTAATAAAGACGTTCATACTACTTTAATGCTGGGTAATCCTTGCGCTCTTACGTATATGAATCGAATATTAATCTATGGATAATATTTCACAGCAAAAATACAGTACCATATCACACTTCATGGTCAGGTTTATTTCTCATATCTCTTTTTAGACTCCGCCTGGAACCCCGCTCATATAAAATGGTACTAAAATGGGATATTTTATCTCAAGTTTGTTTAATATATATTTGATGAAAAATATGCTCTTGTTTGTCTCATGCAACTATAAATTCTTTTTATACTTTTTTTTCTATTTTGAATACTGGGACTTATTCTATTGTCTTTAGATGGTGTGATGACCAGCTTCGCGAAAAAAAGAGGTTCCTGTTTCCTCCGGGAAATGGAATATTTTTTTGTAAATGTTCAGTGAAGCAATCAGTTATACCAAGCTACTTCCAGCTAACATTCAGCTGAGCGCCATGTTGTCGAGTTTTCCATCCCGTTAATTTTAAACACGGTACCTCTCATCGGGCCATCTTGACCTCATTTCTCGTAATGAAAACGCATAAAGTTTTTACAAACCTCAAAATAAAATGACACATTTAATAAGAAACGGTTTACAATTATTTTGAACTGTTATGCTGCCATCGACAGTAAAGACTTAAAAAAAAAGCAGCCAGTCGCAAAGAGCAGAAACTGCTCAGCACTTTTAAGTCTACGAATCTACGACCCACCACAACAGTGTTGCAAAACAAATTGTTCCGGAGGAAATGCATTACCCTTTTGATCTATCGTAGAAATGTTTACGCAACAAGATCTTGAATTCTTCGTAAAATGGATTGCCTTCGATGTTTGCAACCACCGTCCTTTTTCTATTAGTTTTCGATAGGTCCATTCATGGCTGATTATAACAGGTACAGACATACAGTATACACAGAAGAAAGTCAAGGAATAAGTATTCGTGTTGTTATTATATAATTAATCTGAAGGCTACGAATGAAGATTTCTTTTAGATTATTGATGAGTTTTTGTGTGATCTGTTTCATGAATTGGTTTCGTATATTATTACATTAAATTAGATTATTAAAAATGACACTTTTTATCAAGTGTAACGAATGTACGTACAAATAAGCAGAAAAATAAGGTAGTTTTTTAAAACTAAATTATAAAATCATAAGACATAAAAACAAGTAAAAATGCGTCTGAGTATCTTCGGTGCAATCGAGTTTTCTGTACAGCCGCTACAGCGTATAATCAAGGCCACCAGAAATAGACCTATCTTTCGATAGTCTCGGTATAGTGCTGTATGAGCCGCGGCCCATGAAACTTAAACCACAGCCCGGTGGTGGCCTGGCCTATATCGTTGTCAGACGCACGATTATGGATAACTTTAACCTTAAACAAAATAAAAACTACTGAGGCTAGAGTGCTGCAATTTGGTATGTTTGATGACTGGAGTGTGGATGATCAACATACCAATTTGCAGCCCTGTAGCCTCAGTAGTTTTTAAGATCTGAGGGCGGACAGAATAAGTACAGACGGAAAAAGTGCGGGCGGACAAACAAAGCCGGCACAATAGTTTTCTTTTCAGAAAACTAAAAAAAATCATGACCAGGAACTTTAAACATTATTTCAATCTCTCTCGGCAGCTCATTTCTGGAAAAAACGATTCAGTCAGCAAATGACATATATAATATATATATATATATATATATATATATATATATATATATATATATATATATATATATATATATATATATATATATATATATATATATATATATATTCCACCGTATTTCGCATTCATGATGCAGTTTTATTTTCCACCTGTCGTGAGACGTCAATCTCACGACCAGTGCTTCTCGTTACAGTATAAAATATATACTTTATAATATATTTTCCCCATTTTTCTTCGATTTTCATTGAAAGGTCGCTTGGTTAATAATTGCTTTAATTAGCATGGAATTATGTGATAACTTATACTGCGCTCTTATAATTATTGATTTTTCTTCTGATATTCATTTGACCAGGAATTATATATATATATATATATATATATATATATACATAGGAATTATATATATATATATATATATATATATATATATATATATATATATATATATATATATATATATATATATATATATATATATATATATATATATATATATATATATATATATATATATATATATATATATTGTGTTTGTGTGTATGAATGTGTAATTATGCTTGAAGGCATGTATACATGCATGTTTCTGTGCTTTTGCGAAGCCTCCAGCAAGGGAGAAAATGCGTTCTTTACTTATATTTATGCACCTAAACAAACTATTGAAAATATAACATGAATTAATAGAAATTCAGCCTTTGCTCCACTGTAAAGGGTAAATAAATCTTCTTTGAAATAATCCTTGAAGTAATGGATATCAGATTTTGAAATTTGATTGCTTTGATGGCAACTGCGTGCTCATGGAAAGAAATGTCCAATTCACTGAGATTCTCTCTCTCTCTCTCTCTCTCTCTCTCTCTCTCTCTCTCTCTCTCTCTCTCTCTCTCTCTCTTCCTATTATCAACCTTATGCTAAGGTGACACGGGCGTGTAAAGTGGCCGTGCAGTGCTGAAATGCTGAAATGAACTGAATCTAAAAATAATTTATGTGGTTACGGAATACGTTTCTTTCTCTCTGATGAAATGTCGCTTTATTTTTTCCTCTCTTTACAAAAATGAGCCAATTTATTAAGACAAAGGTATTTTTCTTTTAACATTCATCTCTCTCCCTTCTTTCTGGATTTAATAATGGGAAATAAAGATTTTTTTCAGTATCATTTACATATCATTTGCACTGAAATGATAGGAAAATTTATTTTTTACCCGTCTTCTCGAGCAGCAGCTCCTTATTCCTTGACACCAGACGTTCAGCCAAAAAGAAATGAAGTTTAAAACGACTGAAAAAGAAGAATTTTTTTGCTTTCCGATGTTCCCTTAAAGGAAAAGTATATGTTGGCGAAGTTCGACTCACAGCTGGAAGAGAGATATTTCGCCTTTCACGAAAACCAAAAAAAGAGACTATGAACTAACTTACGAAAGATTATCATTACAGAATATAGCAAGGGCTCATTAATTCAGTTACAAAAGACCTTTAGAATTACACTATTTGTCAAAAAAAGTGAACGTCAAGTCACAGAACATGGATATTTATTACATGTGATTTGCAATAACTTATACTTACCAAGTAAAACGAAAGAATTAAACGGCAACCTATTTAGTACTAAGAAAAGTGTAAAGAATTATGGCAAGGACACTCTAGCAACATTATTGAAATAAGTGCTTTTTTTACAAAGTGGCCACGTCACATTGCAGCATGGAGAGAGAGAGAGAGAGAGAGAGAGAGAGAGAGAGAGTTTCTAGGAAGACTGACAACTGGAGCCAAGAGGCAACAGACGTTTGGGTGGCAGACTTCAATATGCAGACGTCCAGTTCTTGGACTGGAACGTCGAAATGGATGAAGGGAATATCGCGTCATTTCTGCATCACGGATATCCCGCATGAAGAGAAAGAGCGGGAAATTGCTGCTAGAAAATATATTCGATACGTTTTGCGTAGCAAAGATGTAATTACCGAAAGAAAAACTCCAAAGGGTTTTCACACAAGTTTTAGATCCTTGAATCCTGTGAGGCCATTAATCTCATTTGCATTTTATTCTTGAGTGATATATATATCCTTTAAAGGGTATTACAGCATGTCTGTCTGACGTTTCTCTCTCCCGATTCACACAAAAAAATACACATACACAAACAAACACAGCCACATAAATATATATAAATAATTATATATATATATGTATATATATATATATATATATATATATATATATATATATATATATATATATATATATATATATATATATATATATATATATATATATATATATATATATATATATATGTATATGTGTATATGTGTATGTGTGTATACTTTTCTTGATAGAAAAAACCATTACCATCAAAAAATATGTTAAATCAAGGGCAAATACCCTCATTATCGAGGATTTAAGGAATTATCAAGATCATGCACATACAATCAGCATAAGCGAAGCCAGGAGATTGGCTTATCGTGTAAAGGACGTTTCTTCAGAATAAAATTCGTTTTGTCAGGAACAAACTCCTAAACATAGTAGAAAATACTGTACCCGAGAAAGCAGGGTTGCAAACCCTACTTAGCCTTATTTTAATCTGTAGGAAATGTATCCCCAAAACCCTTTGTTGTTATTCAAAGGAATATACCGTCCATATTTCTCTCCCTGTATTTGTTTGCGACCATCATCCTACACAAACAGCCAGAATCTATTTTCTCTGTGGTTTCCATTCTACGAGCCTACTACGGCCGGGTCTGCAATGATTCTTTCCATTGGTTTGTTTGTCCGGCAAATGCCGGATAAACGAGACATTCTTCCGTCCATTCGATAACGGCAGTCGGGTAAACAAGTTATTCCCATTACTCAGTAGATGGAAGCCCAAAGTAAACAACGCTGTTTTCGTCACTCTATAGTCTGCAACAAATGAAACAATACGTACCATAACATCTAAATTTTCGAGATCCCACTATGATTTATTTTTGTGTTTGCTTATTTAACGGTTCCTCTAGGTCCTATGTGCATAGAACCTTGCGCGAAATGTAGCAGAAATATATGATAAAAAATGTGGGTATAATGATAGTTATATAGGTAAGCATGTTGCACCTGCATTCGTGTAAGGTAATAAACATCATGATATATCGAGAGGAAAAGACTCTTTGCCGGATAACTAGGTTAATATAGAAACGGTTACCAAATAAAATGGAAGAAATAACGGCAAATATAACTAAATAGACCCCGGACGCAAACTGAAAAGTACTGTTATGAAAAAATGATAGAACCACAATATGTGTTTAATTTGTAAATATATTTCAATCAACTGACGGCAGGTATAACATCACTGGGAGGAATTACGTATTTGATTTAATCCACACCACTTCCGTTCCGGGCATGGAATCTGACTGGGTCAATAATGTGGCATTATGGGCCTGAGTCTGTTCTTGTGTGTGTGTGAACGTGTGGGAGGTTTGCTGGGTGGGGGTGGAGAGAGGGGGCGGGTGTTGAGGGGGTTGAAGAGATTGGAGAAGGCGCTTCTGAACAACATAATTTGTGATTATGATTTTTATTCATCGTGTACTGGGAGCTAAATTAAGCTCGCACAACACACGTAGGACTATTCTCTCTCTCTTTTTTCAAGTGGAACGTCTTGCAAGGGAGTAGATACACGTTCGATCCCCAAACCGCAGCTTTTTGGAATGAATACAAACTTTCTTTATATCAATATTTCAGTTTAACTGCACTGAGTCCAGCTCTTAGTGAGTGGGTTGCTCGAGAGAGAGAGAGAGAGAGAGAGAGAGAAAGAGAGAGAGAGAGACCTGACCTCGTTTGAGAAAAAATTATATGATAATGTGTTTTTGACCTGGTTTAGTTATAAAGCAATTGTAAATATTCTTCCACGACAACAAAAGAAAACATAAAATTTATTATTCCATTAATACATGGATAAGTCAATTTTATTATTACCTCAACTGTAAGGGTTAAATTGAGTGTTTGAAAATATAAGAAAATTTAGTACCAAGTATGATTTCAAAGGAGCTGACTCATTTAAGTGTTAGGTAAGCAGACAATTTTCCACTGATTATCTGACGACTCAAACATGATTTTAAAGAAAGACTCGCTTTTCACTGATAAATCTTCTGTCTGTTTGTGTATCTGTTCATGGTTCCTCGCCGTGTTCTCCTGATTTTACTTTAGAAACAAAAGGTTTACCTTCGGAGGGAAAAAGGATTATTTTTGCCTCGTAAAGAAGTGTTCGTGACTTCAAGTAACTACCTTGACCTGGCCTCATTTAATCCAGCTGTTGCACAGTATCGATTTACCCTGTGAAGATCCTCTACCTTCTGGAGGATGTTGTTGATGGAGTTATCAATAACATGGGCAGAATAATAACAAAAAATAACGCGGATATACAACCCATTCTATAATCTCTTGCCCAATACAGCTGGCGTTTGAACCTAGAAACAATAACAGAATCTGAATCTAAAAATGTATTCTCAAATCGGCCAGATGCCAAAACAGAATAGTTAGATAGGATGAAGAGAAACAGATTGTCTTCCTCTACCTCAACCATTCCTTAAGAGCTTCCCTTGTTAAATAATTACTCTAAGAGCCTTCCATTATCTGTGGTAATCCCTTAGGCTTGTGGAGCGAGTGTTGTGGAGAGATGCCGTTAGAACTGGGCTGAAGAGAATACAGAGGGCATCAACACTCCGTCACAACAACCCAGGTTTGAATCTGAGTAAATATTTCTCTCTGACTATCTTCATTAAGCCAGTATCACCTAGTTATCATGGCTATTTATATCACTTTATTTATCACCTTTTCTATGTTATGCAGGCTCATTTCCCTTTGACGCCCTCTTCGGTTTTAATCTGCTGATTCTTTTCATAAGTGTTTTCAGCTGAAGATTTAAAGAAAGAACAAAAAAACAGTGTAACACTATTTAGTAATTCATGCGTCCTTGTTACTGGTACTGGATATTCAGTCGAAGAAAAACATTTGTAGCAGACTTTGTTCGTTGCTTTTATCCAATTTCATTTGACGAGAAAAATGAGAGAAATTAAATGAAGCAGATTTCTACAGAACGGGAACATTTTTCGTGCCCGAATATTTTACCAAGCATGCAGTTTCTCTGTGATTTATTTTAAGAATAGAATACATTGAAGATGATGATGTAAATTCCTGTTCTGAAAATTTTGTGTAGGATAATGCTTCTTTTTCAAAGGCTATTTTAGAACTTCTTTATCAGCTCTTTAATGAGAAAGATCCAAAGATCTTGTTTCTTGATCGTGAGATAACTAGCCATTATATTTCCATCTAGGACACTATATATATATATATATATATATATATATATATATATATATATATATATATATATATATATATATATATATATATATATATATATATATATATATATATTTTATATATATATATATATATATATATATATATATATATATATATATATATTTGCCAAAATATAGTTTCCGACTTTTGATAAAAAGGAAGTTGAAATTAATTTACTTTTCATATTTTTGTTCATACACAGGTCGAGACAAACATGAGTTACCATAAAATTTGTTATGCTAACAATTCATATCTCCAAGATGAAAAATAAATTCTTAAGAACTGCCATGTACAATCTTCGACTTGACTTTGAGGAAACCATTTAACTTCGTCAGAAGCCGCTTCTTACGAAACTACGAGTTTTCTCTTTAAAATTCAATTTTTAGATATGTTTGGAAAAATATCCGTTCATTTTGACGAAGATCTCTTCCGTATATGAGGAAAAAAAACAAGTAAAAAATTCCGCCAAAGTTTCTTCGGCGCAATCCAGTTTTCTTTACAGCGTATTCTGCTGTATTAAGCTTTCAGCCGCGGCCCATGAAACTCTCAGCCTCGGCCCATGAAACTCAGCCACGGTTCGGTGATGGCGTGTGTTGTTGTACCTATAGCACTGCCAGATGCACGATCATGGCTAACTTTAACCTTAAATGAAATAAAAACTACTGAGGATAGAGAACTGTAATTTTGTATGTTTGATGATTGGAGGGTTGGATGATCAACATACCAATTTGCAGCCCTCTAGCCTCAGTAGTTTTTGAGATCTGAGGGCGGACAGAAAAATTTGCGGACGGACAGACGAAGCCGTAACAATAGTTGTCTTTTACAGAAAACTAAAAACACATTTACACTTATTCCAGAAAGGTCCTGTGAAAGCAGATTACAGTGAATATCGTACATTTCATTCTTAAGCAAGTTATTAGATTCTTATGGATTGTCTGTTAAGAACACGTTTGAATTAGGCATTAATAATAAACAATTTGTCTCGACGACGACTCTGTATTCGTGTTTTACATAAAAAAAGTCTGTATTTTTTTTTAGTTACAATCATGTACACGAAATAATAATAATAATAATAATAATAATAATAATAATAATAATAATAATAATAATAATAAACCTTGTTCATTTAATCGTTTGATAGTAGGAGCTGACGGATGAAGGATATTGTCATCAAAGGAATCCTGATAAAATCCTGTCTCATCTCACTCCGGAAACACGTCCTTAAACCACAACTTTCTAACCACCTCCGTTTTTTTTTTTAGCCACCCTGGTCCTTCCTGTCTATCCCTCTGTTATTTTTACTTACTGTCAAACAAAATCCGGCCACAGCCTCCTTCTGCTTATGAAGATATATTATATATATAAATATATATATATATATATATATATATATATATATATATATATATATATATATATATATATATATATATATATATATATATATATATATATATATATATATATATATATATATATATATCAAGAGCCAGCAGGAAATAATGAGAAGCAGCAGTGCCTAGCGCTTTCGTGTATTCTTGATACACCTCATCAGGGTACAAGTAATATAAGAATGAAAAACAGCTTCGAAATTTCAAAGGTAAACCTAACAACGAACAAAGGGAAAATATAGAACAACCAAACAGCCTAACCAAGAAGCAAATGGTCCACAGCCAAGAATTACACTTAAAGGATAAATGCTAAAAATGGAAATGAAACTACTAAGCAGTCTATTACATAGTTACTAAGTTTTCAACAATACATTTCGTAAGCCAGTTATCTAGCTTATATTGTCCATTGCTAATATTAAACACACTACTTGACTTGTGTTTTATTATGCTAGATTCTGTAATGTTTCTTTTAATAATATCTCTACATGTTAAAACTTCCTTTGAATTTTTCCAGTTAATTGCATGATCAAAATTGTTCATATGTAGAAAGAGGGCACTCGATGTATTTCCTACACGCACGCAATATTTATGTTGATTTAATCTTGACGTCAACAGTTTACCACTTTGACCAATATATTTTTTTATTACAATCTCTACCATAGAATTTCGTATATGCAACCTGTTTGTAAATTAGGCGAGTTCTTTAACAAAGTTGTTCTCACAGACTGAGGTGTTATTAAAAACAGCACTGACATTAAAAACTTTAAATATTTTTGGCAAAGAAAGAAACCTGTAGTCAAAATGTAAAACGAGCAAATTACAATGATCAAAAGTTTGTACATGGTCATGTGCATAAATGTTTTCTTGACTTTCTTGAAGCAACATCAATTAAAAATGTTGGGTACTTCAATTTGAAAGCAATATCATAAATCTTTATAATCTCGTCTTCTAAAAATTCAGGACAACAAGTTCTTAATGCCCTTAAAACATTTAAGAAAATAGAGAGAGTTTAACTTTCAAATGGTGATTGAAGTAAAAGTGAATGTAAGAACATACATTTGTAGGTTTCCTAAAAACTGAAAATTTAAATCTGTTGCCGTGTCTATGCACACTTACATCTAAAAAGGTTAAAATGGAATTTTTTCTTTCTCAAGTGTGAATTTTATAGAGGGAACCAGCGCATTTAACCTAATTAAAAATCGGTTCATATCCTCACACAACGACCATACGCAAAATATGTCACCGACATACCTAAACCAAAGAACATTCGCTGGTAAAATATTTGATAAAAGTTTCTTTTCGAAAAACTCCATGGAAATGGTGCTTCAAAGCGGCGACAAAGGGTTCCCCATCGCCATACCATAAGAGTGCAAATTTACTTTCAATGTTAATTTCTATGAGCAGAAGTTTGGTTGGCGTTGGGGAACCCTTTATCGCCAGTTTTGGATGTTTATGGACGCTTTCACACATATCGACTGACGCCGTGAACGACTTGGCGCCGTCGACGGCCGCCGTTGTCACAACGGCGCCCATTTGGAAATATACGGCGTATATATCGATATATATATATATATATATGGATATATATACGGCGTTATATATATATATATCGCGACATATATAGTTGTTTATAGACGTATGTATAGTATTGCTCGCCAGTCAGAATGGAAGACGTTGACATAGACGTTGAATTGTTGAAATTTAAATTAAATGGGAAAAAATCTAACAAATACTTGAAAGTTGCTCATCAGTTTCGGCAATCTCCTGGACTTGACTTTTCTATGAGAGATGGGAATCCTTTTTCCATTCTGAAGTAGTTGAAAAACTGAACTTTAGTTCCTCAGTCAACAGCTCCGGACACTGGTCTGGCATGTATTTTTCCGGGACGATGTTTTTTCTTTTTGTTATTTTTCAGTGCAGAAGGAACCCTTCCCCCAGTTAACAAGAACAGTATCAAGGCTGAAATATATCAGTTTGCTCTTGTGTTTGTGAACGCGCGTGTCTGTTACGCTGTCGACTCTTTTGTCTTTCCTTGGTGTCTTCGTTACCTGGAAGGATCTGAACATAGTTTATTTTCATATTAATTATTCATATTTCCAGATTATATACACATTAAATATACCCTAATGAAACTATTGTATATATATACACACATATTCACAGACACACACATATATATACATCATACGCGTGTTTGTTACATACATGTCATAGATACCTGGAAGGATTTGGACAGTTTATTTTGATATTAAGTATTCCTATTTCCAGATTATATACACATTAAATGTATCCTAATGAAACTTTTGTATATATACACACATATTCATATATATATATATATATATATATATATATATATATATATATATATATATATATATACATGTATACATGTGTGTGTGTGTGTGTACATACATATATATGTATGTGTGTACTTATAGATAATTTTAGTATTCGGTGAGTTTAGCAATGTTTTATTCTAATTTCTACTTTCTATTGACAAAACCTTGTCCTTAAACAAACAAAATGACACATTGACACAATAGTAAGTTATATATAAACCAAACTGCTGCCCCACCAATTTGTTAGACTTTTATTCCGTGTAACATTTTGAAACGATTTTCCATGCAAGTAGTTCCAGATTGGGTTTACATGCATATACATCTCAACTGCTTTCACGTGAAGGGATTAAACAATATGTATGCATATATATCTGCCCAACACAGATTGGAACTTTATATAAACACAAAGCATTCAACAACGTAACGTTTTCAAATCCATTTTTCAGTGTTTGCTACGAACAGCTGCTTTTTAAAAAGGAAAGGCTACACACACACACACACACACACACACACACACACACACACACACACACATATATACACATATATATATATATATATATATATATATATATATATATATATATATATATATATATATATATATATATATATATTTATATATATGAATGTATGTATGTATGTGTATACTTATATTTACTTAAATGTGTATACTTATAAAAGCAGAAGACCCATTAATGACATTTGTTTCTGTTACCGGTCTCTTATATACACATTTTCACATGCAAGCTCACACAACGTGCTAACCGCTCTTGACAGCCGAGTGGTTAGCACATCGACTAAAAAGTCGTTGATACGTACTGTCGGGCGTTTGAGACTCCCAGGTGTTGAATCATTTATCAGGTATAATTCCTCTGCGGTCATATTCCCGAAGTAGAGCGATTTGGATATAAAACGATATTTGCAGCTTAATATTTATGTATTTAAAATTTCAAGATGATGTGATAATATATATATATATATATATATATATATATATATATATATATATATATATATATATATATATATATATATATATATATATGTATATATATGGATGTATACGTTTATGATTATATACATGTATACATCCGTGTACCAGTCTTCTTTACAAATTAGTAAAATAAATTCATTGTGCATTCATTCGCGTTTTATACTACAAACTACACTATTTCTTTTGCAGGAACAAAATTTTATTCAGGGCTCAAACAATTTTATGAAAATATGAGTAATTCTTTTACTTCTAATTAAGCATTTTTCATGGGAAATTTATATCTAAATATTTTTTCTGTTTCAAATTTACTTTGAATCCGCAACTCTTTTAATCATAGTCGAATTAAAAGACAATATTTCCATTTTGCAACACACTTTAGATTTATTTGTCGAATGGAAAGGAAATATTTTTCCTCTAGCAATAAATTTTACATATATTTGTTTTCAATGATTATTGTGTCTATGTCTAATTAATAATATATTATTTTCTCATCTAGTTAGATTTAGAAAACGGCAATATTATAAGCATATCTTATTAAAACCATCCAAAGGAATAAAAAAATGAATCAAAATATAATTAAAAACAAGGAATGGAGCTCAGTATGATTTGGCAATATTAAAAAAATGAATGCAAGTAAGTATTAAACGGACATTGGATTCAGTTACGGATTTTGTTTTATCTAACAGAAAATAATCATCCCATTAGATTTGGAATTTTATGCAGTTAAATCAATTATGCATCTAAAGGTATTTAAATAATTAACAGAAATGTGCAAAGGTTAAACTGAATAATTCTATGGTTGTCATTGAATACCTCACAGCAATTTAACAATTTCAGTACTCAGAGAAATTATAGTTACAGTGGTTAATATGTGCGTAACGTTTTATTTACATTCAAGCACATTTTATTAATATGGTAAACTAATTATTAGAGAGGTGTATTTTGATTATTTCCATTTTCATTTATAACTATTAGTTTAACATTCATTTTTAAAAGAATCACTTAATTGTTTTTTAGTTATCATAGAAGATCCGAAAAATGAAAAATTCAGTCTTTCAAGGTCAATGTATATATATAGATATATTTAGTCTCAGCAATAGGCTAGTCACTTGGAATTCCTAAATCGAAAATCCCTAATCTTCTGACTGAAATTGTTGACAAACATTATTATCGTTGAAAATACAAAAAAAAAGTCTTACTAAAACCTTAATATAACAGTGTAAACCAAATAAAAATGATACAAATCTGAGAATGCAAATAGATCCAAAAATTAAAAAGCTAAAAAAAAGGTAAGAAGAGCAGAAAGTACAAAAGTAAAAGTACAAACAAAAAAAATGCGAACTTAAAAGAAGAGAAAATGCAGAGTATAACAAGTGAATTCAAAGTGAAATGGCTCTTGACTTATTGCGTACCTTCTAAAACCAAACAAATCATATAATTTCTAATTGTATACCGGACGATTTGTTGTTCAGTTCCGATTCCATCTTTGTTTATCCCTTATAAACAACGAATCTGAAATTAGGAGGCCCGGTTTGTAAGCGCAAAACGACAGTACCTTCAAATAAAGGTCAGTGAACGGGTTGTCTTGTGTTAAACTGTCCTCTCTCATGGCTGAAAAGGGTGGTTTTGAGAGAGGGAACTTTGCTGCAACAGAAACACCTCTGGGTTCCAAAATTTTGTGTCTGAGCCAGCGAGAAGTGGCTCCCACTTGTCTCAGACTACACTGTGAAAGTAAACAAATAAATTAGGCACGAATGAAGGTGTACGAGAAGAGTGGCGACCCAACAGTAAAAAAGTTAGTAAAAACAATTTGGAAGCTAATTTGAGGAAAACTGTGTTAGTTATTTTTTTTCTACTTTTTTCGGACTATATAACTACTGTGACCAGGGTAAGTTAATTTTATGTACTTTAAATCGTTAGTAGGTAAATTTTTAATGTACTTCATATCTTTGTTAGCAGTAATGTACAACGGTCTGGGACAAAACTTCTTGTTTAAAAATGTTTGCAGAATTTTATAAAATACATATACCTGTATAGGGTAAGAGTTTCCAGTAAAATAATTCTGGAGGATAATCATATCGTGATGAAGAAGTTTAAATTCGGGACAAACATTGTAAGCTCTGTTTCATTGTAAGCTCTGTGCGCTGAAATAAGTTATGAATTAAGTTTATATAACTCTGGAGAAAAATAGGTAATTCTAATCCCAAGGCAGTAAATTTACTTTTCCGGTAAACAGAAGTTTAAAAAATGACAACTTATTACTCTGGTAACAAGTTAAAGAAATGTTAGGGTGACTAAAATTAAAATATGTATTAAAAAATCTAGGTGTGAAAGTTCCTAAATCAAAAGGGAGTGTCATCCTCACGTGGGTTAGTTTTATGAATATTTTAATTTTCGTCAATTTAACACACACACACACACACACACACACACACACACACACACATATATATTTATATATACGGATATACATACACACATATATATATATATATATATATATATATATATATATATATATATATATATATATATATATATATATATATATATATGTATGTATGTATGTATGTATGTATGTATGTATATATATATATTATATATATATTTAGGAACCTCTTCCTCGTCTATGAAATTCTTATTTCTCGAGTGAATAAAACATCTCACCTTCCTCTTTTATTCTATTCTTTTTGACGTTTAATGAGCCGTTTTTAAATCAGGAAGGAAGGCGCATTTTTCAGCCGAGACCGATGATTTTCCCGAATTCTTTGCGATTTATGAAGCACCTCAGTCTTAATTTAGTATTCATGGCTCATTTTATTTTCGCAGGTAGAATTTATTATAGGCGAGGGAATATCATGCTTCCGAAATCTAGATGATTTTATGCACCAGAAAACGTTTGAAATACTCGTAGAATATCTTAATGATTGTGGGTTTCCAGTTGTGAACATTTCTAAGAAATATTTTCAGTACTGAATTCACAAAGTTTTCTGGTTAGAAGGAGGAAAAACCGTAATAGCTGGAACCTTAGCCTCCGGCACCGATAGTTGACTAAAATATGTTATTGTTATTCAATGACAAGTTACAAGATACTTCAGATAACCAGTATCGTCTTATTTGGATTATGATTTTTTTTTTATCTACGTGCTCGAAGAGAGAGAGAGAGAGAGAGAGAGAGAGAGAGAGAGAGAGAGAGAGAGAGAGAGAGAGAGAGCTGAACCCATCACTTATTTGCAGAGAGAGAGAGAGAGAGAGAGAGAGAGAGAGAGAGAGAGAGAGAGAGAGAGAGAGAGATAGATTGAAGCCCAACAATGGCCTTCAATCTTTTGCCATGTCGACGAGCAAAAGAGATATTAGTTAAGATACATCTTAGTGCCTCTAAAACTGAAGGTTTATGATGGGAGCGAACTTCACCAGGAAAACCAATGAGTTCATATCTCGTGTCGTGAAAGTTTAACCTTCGGTAACTTATGCAAATACATCAGCCCTTGTATTCTGGCCAGTGGCATACAGTTACCGTCCCCATACCTGGGGACTTATTTTATGACCGAGATACGGCTTTTGATAGTTTTCTTTATATATTGTGGGTTTATTTTATATATATATATATATATATATACTACAAATATTATATATATATATATATACTAGTAATTTTTATATATATATATATATATATATATATATATATATATATATATATATATTATATCGTCTTATGATTATGATTTTTTTATATATATGCTGTGATTTATATGAAGCTGATATAGTATACTAGATAAAAATCCAACAAAGTGAAATATATTAACACGTTGAAAATGAAGGTTTATGATCGAGGCCTTTCAGTGATAAACTAGTCCTTCGACTGGTGTCGTCAAAAGGAGTCGCTGCACTCCAGTGTTTGCGTATATACGATTATATATATATTTATATTTATATATATATTCATCATATTCCATATTTATATATATATAGATTCAGTTATATATATATATATATATATATATATATATATATATATATATATATATATATATATATATATATATATATATATATATTCCTTTATGAGGCATACAACTTAATCGAGTGCCAGTTATTTGTCTATATTTTATTGTTTTTTTTTTTTTGTAGGGGAGTATTTTCCCCCTCATGTTTTATTTTTATGAAAGTTAAAAATGAAATACAGTACTGTATGTTTAATTAGATATGAACATGTTTCAAGTACTGCTTAGATTTATTCAATTATAACTTTCATAGATTAAAACTTCTTTTAGGACCATGAAAACATTAAGTCCAGGCCATATTCAAGTGTACAGATACTCAGTTGTTTTAGCTCGGAAAGACAATAAGGAATACATTCAGAGCACAATGCAGGATATCACCTGAAAAAGAATAATACCAGGATAAGAATCCACTTTTCAGTTTTATCCTAGTTTATTTGTTTTGCAATAGGATCCATGACCTATCAGAAATAAGTTTTGTTTTGTTGCAATTATTGATAATCATGAAGGTGTAAAGTGTAAAAAACATGGAATGCTTCACTCAGTTCTCCTATAATCACTGATAAGAACTTGGAACTTCAAAAATGATATGCATAAGCGGCTTCAAATTACGGGTTACCATATCATCAGTAAACAGTTCTACTTTGCAGTAAAGATCTAAAACATTAATTTCATGTCTCAAACAATTACAAAGTAAATCATTCATCAACGCCAAGTGGTAACACCTCAAAAGTCCATATCGTATTCAAAAACTTTGGACCTTGATAAAGTACGCGGCGAGTTATGTCCACTGATCCTGGAGAAGCTGTTTTATTACTTTTGATATGGGCGCTAAGAAGTTTTTACTTTCAGTTCATGAATATATACTCAGAGTATTTTTGCATGTGGCAGCTACGAATTAAGTATGTATTAATACTTCTGCCAAAAAGGAGCGATATGCTATTATCAGAGATATAAAAAGCAGGACATTTGTCTTAATTCATATATAGTTGTATTATGATATTGTACTCTCAATTTATATTGCACTGCATGCAGCTCCAGTTATTATTTTTATCTTCAGACTATTTTTCCCATTACACAAATCGAAACAGTTCTATGCCGGGAAAAAAAAATGTATCCATTACTATGTCAACTCCCAGCTTGGTATTCGTACCTCTATTACTATAAAGCACAGTTATTTTCGTTGAGGTTATAAAAAGCAGTTATATGTATATGTTCTTTTATCTCTTATAATTCCCATAACCTCATGTTAGCGTTCAATAAGAGTATAAATGCAGGCAATTTGTCCGTGACATAAAACGCAATTTCAGTCATTAAATCCATCACTTTTCAAAATTCGTAATTCACGTAAGCAGTAAATTTTGTGGGAATACCACTTCCATTATTTCTCAGTTACTCGAAATTATGCCTAGAATTGTCGTGCTCCTCTGACAGCAATTTACCTAATTTCGTTAGCGTTATAACTTTTATGTACCGAAACCGGCTGCTCACGCTGCCACTACTGGATAATGCACTTACAGTGTTGTTCATTTTTTTACTATTGCCTTCGCAAGCGAAAATAGGATTTTTTTTTCTCTCACGTCTGTTTGTCTTGAAATTTACTGAGAAAGGAGTAATGCGGTTTGTACAGTCCTTAACTCTTCTTCTTCTTCCTCCTATTATTATTATTATTATTATTATTATTATTATTATTATTATTATTATTATTATTATTATTATTATTATTGGGAGAATTATTATTATTAAAGAGGAAATGGGAGAAGATTAGGAGAAAGAGAAATTATTATTATTATTATTATTATTATTATTATTATTATTATTATTATTATTATTATTATTATTATTATTATTTATCCCAGTCTGTCCAGGGTAGTGATTTATAGCGTGGTGTTAATGTTTGCTTCCGTCTTCCTTAGGAATCCATCACTTTTTTTTACTACCTGTGCTGTTCTTAGTATCACGCTCGTCTGCATGAGTCCGGGCGCTACTTCGGCCTCCAGTTTAAAGAGATTTCTCTTTAGGGATTTTGGGATTGTGCTTATTGATCAGATGATTGTGGGCACTTCCTCTACTGGCATATCCCATAGCCTTCTCGATTCAGCGCACTTTTTTTATTATTTTCCTCTCCTTTTCTCCTCCACTCTTGTGTCATACATTACTGCTGAAATGTTTGAATAATATTTTCCTTTTGATTATGTTGATCACAGTCAGATCTGGTCGACGCACTTGTATCAAACTGTCTGTCCTTGATACTGTAGTCCAAAGAACAATTTTGCCAGCTCGTTTACTACTAATTAATTGATTCATGGTTACTAAAACTAGCGTTACGACGTCGTTTTCTACAACTCCCCTCAGGTTGGTGTTCATACCAACTGTTGCTGCATGATTTCTGATATATTTTTTTATACACAGAAACTTTTTATACTGGTTCTGTGCTGTCGCTAGACATTCGCTTGCAATGTGGTTTATGGTCTCTTCTTTTACGTTGTATTTCCTAAACTTGGACGAGATAGTGATGCTTCTATTGCTCTACAGTATATCTAACTATCTAATATCCAATATATATATATATATATATATATATATATATATATATATATATATATATATATATATATATATATATATATATATATATATATATATGTATATATATATATATATATATATGTGTATGTTAGCTTGTATATATATATATAGCAATGAACATGATAATATGAGAACATATATATATATTACACAAAACTTTCTTCCTCATCTTCTCGGAGCCTATATAGTTATATACTTTTAAAAATCGCTATCGAACACGCGCTATTTTTAAGTAGCTCCCGTTTTGCTTTCATGTTTTTGTAATGAAATTCGTGATCTTTTGGTGTTGTTAACCAATGGGAAAGCAAATTGAGAAAAGTTAATAAAAACGGTATGGGGGACAGTGTTGGAAACCGGGGTTTGGGCTTCTTGCAAAGCTTGGTTTTGTGTCAACAAGAAAAAATTCGCTTGAAGTCTTCTTACCCGCAGTTTGCATACAGGCTGTTTATTCCAGCTAATCTTTACAAATTCTTAGGATAAATACAAAATACAAACTTTTGTCCCGCTAATCAACAAATGGTGTGTAAATATTTATTTGAAACCAAACTTTTCCTTTTTTAATCAACAAACATAAGGATGATCTTAGTCTGCATCATTTATGGTATGTTTATTTTTCGAGGACAAACATAAGTTTTCTAATACATTGATGGTGTTAAGGGTTTTTTATCTAGCAAAACATAGATGTTAAGCTATTATATATATATAGTCTGCATACACACACATTATATATATAACATAATATATATATATATATATATATATATATATACGGGTTTATATATATATATATATATATATATATATATATATATATATATATATATATATATATATATAAATATATATTCATTCAGGCTTTACAAAAGAAATTGATTGATTGCTTTTCATAAATTAAATCGCCTTTTCATCCCAGAAACGAGGAAAAAACATTTTACCTTTTCAAGTTTAAACTCTCTATCGTCATGAGGGCAGGTGTTGGGAAATGGGTCATAAAAAATTGACTTATGACCTCAAATTAGAGGCTCTAAATCCTTTCAGTAATTTTAACAGAAGAGTCTCAGTAGACAAATGATGCTGTAAAAGTTCCTTTTTGCAAATTGATTCTGCCGTTCTTGTTGGTTGTTCTTGATGTCCTTGGGGGAGTTTTTGTGGAAACTACCTGGAAAACTCTTGATGGGTAACAAAACCCTTAGAGGGATATATCCTTCAGTGGTGCACTGGGGGTAATTTTTTGCTCACTGTCCCTTCAGTCTCTAGCTGCACTCACTTTTTAGCATTTTCCTTATCTCCATTCCACTGGTCTTCAATCTTGCTGTCCAACATCTCCAGAGAATTCTCTTGTCACTGTTTAAAGCACTGAAAGCGCCCCATTTGTTGGATTTGTGCAAATTTCCATAAATTAATTAGTCTCGATGGTAAGTTCCACAGATTAAACACCATTTTTCAACAGAAGATATTGTAATTAGATCGAAATGTCGATTTGCAAAAATGTATGGTTTTTTACATTTTGACTTTTGCCGCGTTAAAGGTCGTTCTACTTTAAATACGCGTAGTACCTAAACATTAGTTTTGGAATTGACGTGGTTTACAGTTCCGTGTTAAGGTTAAAAACGTTTCCATTTGAAAAAGGTTAATGAACATTACGCACCACTTTATATAAACAAGTTAACCTTTCCTCCGCCCACCAGCCCTTCCTCCCCCCCCCAAGAAAAAAGGAAAGAAATGGTCATAATAAAATCTATCTTCACGCCCTAGAAATAGCAGATTCGCATGCAATACGGCCCGCTTAAACTTTACATGACGTTGCAAAATGGAATTATAAACGTTAGCTCACATCTCAGATGTCAGCCAGCAAAATATTTCAGCTAAAAGGAAAGTTGTACCAGGTTAAAGAGAGAGGTAATGATAAGTGATTAAATATCTTCACAAACATATGCAAAATACTTTCTTGGCGAATGCAAACACAAGCACAATTATTGTCTGCAGAGACATTCTGGACTTTTCAAAGAAGGACCCGTGCTGTACTGATACCTTTTTCTGCAATGGCGGTTTGTTAGGACTGGGGTATTTGAACATACTGGCTGGGTGTTAACTGTTTTATTGGTTGTTCCTTTTGAGATAAATGTACAGAATCTTGAAGATGTTATTGACGACAATGCGAAGCGGTAATGTAGCGTCTACACACAGACAGGTAAAACAGAGATAAAAGGTTCAGACATCTGTGTTTGTCGGCAGACAAACAGATGGCGATATCAAGAGATATGATTAACATACAGTGATGAAACATTCAGTGGAAAGGCCAGAAAATTCTACATGTGGCCAATTGCATGATATTCAAGACAGATTAATGGATACAATGCAGTAGCATAATATATGTGAAATGGAGAAAATATTATGGCGTCTTAACAAACAGAAAACACGTACAGTTTTTTACAGAAGATTCGTTGGAACATTATGAGTACATGATTAGAATGCTTGCATGGCAATGCAAGTAATTGTACATACATTAGGACAACAATGCCTAGGGAGGAACAGACAGAAATATTGTATGGTTGAAACGTTCCTGTAGGAGAAAGTTAAAAGAAAATAATGGCTTTTTGTCCTGTGTTGATTTCGATGATGAGATTGATGAACACGAGAAATAACACCACACGTGTTTGGAAGAGGCAAAGGGCTCTTATAAGTATTATCCCCCAAGATTCGTAACGTTCTGATTGTTTGGAAGAGATGGCGTCGGGGCGACAGGTTTCTTTAATGTTTTAAAGCGAGGCATTCGATGGAAATTGTCTTTGCCGATTGTAGGTGGCAAATGAAATTGGGCTAGGGCGGGTAGGAGGCTGAAATTTGGACCGGCAGCAGTGAGATCGAGGAGGACGGGAGCTGGTTTTGACGTCGGATGATCCTTGGTGGCCGGCTCGGGGGCTGAAGGATGACGGCGGCTGATCCTTGGTAGCCAGCTCGAGAGGGGCGGAAGCAGGCTGAAGGATGAAATGGCTGGTCCTTCATTGGTCAGCTTTTCCAGTTGATTTTGCGGGGGCGGTTTCAGTTTTCTGGATGGAGGCATCCAGGGCTCCGGTGGTGGAAAGGTCATCTCTGAGGGTCGGACTTCTACTGAGAACTCAGGAACGGCGGGAAACACATTTGAAATGGTGGTTGATATTGGTTGTCATCTTGGGTTGGCTGGTCCTTCGGGTCATTCGGGGTCCAGTGTAAGGACTACAAAATAGCGACATACTGGCTGGGTGTTAACTGGTTTATTGGTTGTTCCTTACTGAGATAAATGTAACAGAATCTTGAAGATGTTATTGAGCAGTGCAGAGATAAAAGGTTCAGACATCTGTGTTTGTCGAGCAGACAAACAGATGGCGATATCAAGAGATATGATTAACATACAGTGATGAAACATACATCAGTGGAAAGGCCAGGAAATTCTACATTGGTTTGCATGATATTCAAGACAGATTAATGGATACAATGCAGTAGCATAATATATGTGAAATGGATAGACATTTGGTGTCTGTACAAACAGGAACACATACAGTTTGATACAGAAGATCGTTGAACATTATGAGTACATATTAGAATACTTATGGCAATGCAAGTAGTGGTGATTGTACATACATTAGACAACAATGCTTTGAGAATTTACGGAAATATTTATGGTTGAAATCGCGTTCCTGTAGAGAAAGAAAATCCAGATGGCTTTGTCCTGTCCATAGCCATTGATTTCGATTGATGAACACACGAATTTTTAATCATGTGTTTGGAAGAGGCAGCGTCGGGGCTGAGTTACAGGTTTTGCCACATGTAAACTGGAAAGTTTTAGCTGAAGGACACCATCTTTAAGAAATTCTTGTTTCCGATATTACATTCACAACACATTCGGAGTAGTCTTAACAGACCTTCCTGGTGGAGCCAAATAGAATTTCAGTGTTGCTAATGAATCGAAAAGGTGCAACAATGTAGAGGTCCGCGATGGAAGTGAATTCTTCTGGAAGGATTTGATCTTTGGGAACAAAATTAAGTCGTGACTTTCCATCAGCGGTGGTTCGAGAAAGAAAGAAAGCATGGTTCAATAATCACTAAAAATTCATGAATCAGGAGATGAGTGTAGAACACATTATGATTGGTTTGATTATTTAATCAAGCCCTGAGGCATGACCTGGGTCAGCCTGAGATACGATTGACGGAATTAAATTTGGAGATGATGATTGATTGATGGAGCCTTAGGAACTACTGGTTTATATGCGACTGCGCTGATCGGCCATCTGACTAACTACAGGGAGAGCACTTCGGATGACATCGTCAACTTGGTACTTACAAAAGTTACGCACTGCTGATAAAATTGTCGTTCGGGCATGGAAGCAAACGGGTCAAGTAAGTTACTGTTAGGTAGAATCAGGCCCGCTGAACATTTTTGTTCAATGCAATTTTTCATTTGGAGTCATTGTTAATGAGCTACGGGGGGGTCCCTAGGATACGTAAACTACCCCTCTTCTCTTATGTGCAATGAGAGATCGCTTGATCTTTTTTATGTGCACGTTTAGGAGAGCTCTATTTCAGCGAGAAACAAATGGAATCTTAGTAAATACAAGTCAAGGGAGTTCTGCTTCTTGCAAATGGTGTCAGAAGTATTTGCTTTGAAACCTTCCGTTCCTTTTTCATGCAGGCTGTTTACATCGATCTGAACTCTTTACTCATTTATGGTATTTTATTTTCTCGAGGATTTATAGTTTTCTAATACATTGATGGTGTTAAGGTGTTATGCAGTTTTATCTAGCAAAACCGATGAGTATAATATATATATATACACACACACACACACACACATACACACATATATATATATATATATATATATATATATATATATATATATATCGGTATATATATATTTATATATATATATATATATATATATTCATCCTGCTTTCACAAAAGAAATTGTTGATTGCTTTTCATAAATTAAATCGTCTTTTCATCCCAGAAACGAGGAAAAAACATTTTACCCTTTTCAAGTTTAAACTCTCTAAAGTCATGAAACAGGTGTTGGGAAATGGGTCATAAAATATTGACTTATGACCTCAAACTAGAGGCTCTAAATCCTTTCAGTAATTTTAGCAGAAGAGTCTCAGTAGACAAATGATGCTGTAAAAGTTCCTTTTGCAAATTGATTCTGCCGTTCTTGTTGGTTGTTCTTGATGTCCTTGGGAGGAGTTTTTGTGGAAACTACCTGGAAAACTCTTGATGGGTAACCTCCCTTAGGGGGATATATCCTTCAGTGGTGCACTGAAGGTGTTTTGCACTCTCCCTTCAGTCTCTAGCTGCACTCACTTTCTAGCATTTTCCCTTATCTCCATTCCACCGTCTTCAGTCTTGCTGTCCAACATCTCCAGCTCCCTCTTGTCACTGTTTCAAGCATTTTAAACATCCCCATTTGTTGGATGTGCAAATTTCCATAAATTAATTAGTCTCGATGGTAAGTTCCACAGATTAAAGCCATTTTTCAACAGAAGATATTGTAATTAGATCGAAATGTCGATTTGCAAAAAATTTATAAATTTTGACTTTTGCCGCGTTAAGGTCGTTCTAGCTTTAAATACGCGTAGTACCTAAACATTAGTTTTGGAATTGACGTGTCACTTACTTACAGTTCCGTGTTAGGTTAGCAAACGTTTCCATTTGAAAAAGGTTAATGAACATTACGCACCACTTTATATAAACAAGTTAACCTTTCCTTTTGCCCTTCCTCCATCAGAAAAAGGAAAGAAATGGTCATACCATAAAATCAATCTTCACGCCCTAGAAATAGCAGATTCGCATGCAATACGGCCCGCTTAAACTTTACATGACGTTGCAAAATGGAATTATAAACGTTAGCTCACATCTCAGATGCCACGCAAAATATTTCAGCTAAAAGGAAAGGCAGGTTAAAGAGAGAGGTAATGAATGATAAGTGATTAAATATCTTTAAAGGAACATCTATGCAAAATATTAAGCGTGGTCGCAATTCCAGTCACGTTACTCGGCCCGGCACTATGTTAAGTAAAGCACAGGATGCGAAGTAATATTATACATGTTTTTTTAAATACTCATAAAAATTTAAGTGTTAATAAATGGAAAATAATATTAATTTTTCCGAATTAACCCACACAGTCTACCGAAAATAGTGAGCAGTATAGTATACTCGGCCCGGTTGCAAAATAACATGGATGCAGTGTCTAATATCCTGTGTTGCTAGGAAAATATATATTTAATGAAATTACAAATAAATTTTCGCAGTAATGTACTGGTAATAATAACAGAGACGAAAGAAGATAAGAAATCAATAACGAAATCAAATCGTTTTCAAATTATTTTTTTTTTTTTTTTTCGCGCCTTAAACACAAAACGACGGCATTTAAACTCTCGCCAATCAAGAGCCCCGTTACAGTGAACCACAGGCGCGATTTAAATGCCCTGATGGGGTTCCGAAGATTCAGGTGTCCGCTGTATAAATGGGAGGAGGGGTAGGGGTGATTTAAACCGTTCGTTCTCCGGGAAGAATTTAAAGGTATTCATTCAAACTGAGCTGAGCTATTTGATTCAACGGAGTTTAAATGGCTCTCCCCTTTTAAAGCTAGGGGCGGTGTTGCCATTTGGTAGTGAGTGATATTTTACTTAAATGTACTTTTAAGTATTTTTGAAATATTTTAATGAGATTTTATAGTTTAAAATAGTTTTTAAGCTTATGTTGGATTTAATATTGTTTAAGATATCTGATGAAAAGGTAACATACCATGTATGAGATATTTCATGTTTAATGTAAGTGTCTCTTGGCGTGAATTAGTTAGATCATAAGAAATGTAATATCAAAGATTTCTCTCTCTCTCTCTCTCTCTCTCTCTCTCTCTCTCTCTCTCTCTCTCTCTCGTGCGCACATGAAGGAATACTCAGATGGGGGAAGGGGGAGCGAAGAGTGAAGGGGAGGGCGAAGGAAGGGGAAGGGAAGGAAGGGGGAGGGGAGGGGAAAGCGATGGTAGAGGGAAGGGGAGGGAAGAGGGAAGGGGAGGGGAAGGGGATGGGAGGGGAGGAGGAAGGGGAAGAGTAGGGTAGGGGAGAGGGAAGGGGGAGGGGGATGGCAGGTGCAGAGCAACTGAAACAAACGACAAAATGAATGACGTAATATGACGTCAGTCGTGTAAAATTAGTTACAATTTATTTTGTTTCTTTCCAAACGAAAATGAATTAAAAACTTTTTTTTTTTATCCAATTAAAAGGGCAGTCTACAAAATACATTAATTGTTGTTACAAAACCTCAAAACAATCTAGCAAGAATAAAGCTAAAAGGTTATTGCTATTCACAAATTAAATTTCTAAGAGTCACGCTCACTTCGCATGAAACATTTATGAGAATTAAAAAGATCAAGCTATTGTTGGCATGTATAATTCATCTGGACATGTATAATTCATCTTTAACGTGCATATTTCATCTAGAGATAAATACTATGATATCCGTGTTTCCGTTTTAAACAGAGCTTTCACTTGAACGCTCACATTTCTCTCTAGGCATAAAAAATTCAGGGTTAGAATATTTTATGCATTGTTAAGGATATTCTACATTGTTTCAAGAATTCCTAACGCCTTGATATTGGTGACATCAGATATCAGTGAGAATTTCACGTGTCCTGTATTCTGAGTCAAAAAATATGTAAACGTGAAAACAATATAAATGAGAAAATTATGAGCAATACCAAAATGTTTGCATAATAAATTTCATTAAAATCTAAGAAAACAAATCTTTTGACATATTTGACCTGTGATACTGGAAAATAGGTCAAGGTCTAAATTCCTAGTCCATTTCATTCAGCTTCCGAATTCTAGAGACCACTGACCTCTAGGATAAACGTGGCAGCCATGGTTTTGGCTTTAATTGACCTCTGACCCCATAAACACTTCAAAGTTACTTAATGGAAAATAATCAGGAACCCACAAGGAGTCAGCCAATCAAATTTTAATAATAATAATAATAATAATAATAATAATAATAATAATAATAATAATAATAATAATAATATTATTCATCATGGTCGAATGTTAATGATGTAAATTTGCACGATTCAGTAACCAACAAGTCATGAAGTATGATTATATTTTGACCTGGCATTCTGTCTAGAAAACCGCGGGTTTATTTACGTGGCATTGTAAACATTATTGTTTAGTAAGGTTGCCATACTTTGGCAAGATTAACGAAATAAAAAAAAAATTTACACATCGCACTTTTATGAAGGTATTACCGAAAGTAAGATTAATTTGTACGATTTAAAGTAAGCATATTGTTAAGACAAACAAGTATCCCAATAATATGCTTTTATTATTATTATTATTATTATTATTATTATTATTATTATTATTATTATTATTATTATTTCATCGTATTTCGAAATAGTTTTGGGTATATCTGACAGAAATATAGCAGCTTTTTCGACAAGAGAGAAATAGGCAAACGAGAACGAAGACGAACATTATCTTTCTACGCTCTGAAATTCATATTGACGCCCAAAATGCGCCTATATAAACCTTACTGCTCCCGTTTTATGCGTAAGCATCTCCCAATACGATGGATGTTACTGCTGCGTAAAACAGCCCCTTTACAATCTCTAATTACGTTGTAAGTAGGGTCACAAAATACCAGTAAACGATGATTGTTTTTACATTCCCCAATAGCTTACTTCGCTGAAACAGAAAGTGTTTTTTTTTTTTCCTTTTTACGCTTCTCAGAGTCAAACAATGCGACAATGATAAATGAGGATTTTAAGCACAGTTTGAGCGGTCATATCAGGGATATTTCTCCTGTGCCTATGGGCATTTCAATATCGTCTTTTTAACTTTACTCTTCCCCCCAAAAATAAAATCTTACCAATAGATTTTTGCGTCATGTCAGACATTTGGTATTTTATTGATAATAAGTCTTTTCTCTTTCTGTCAACAGCAGAACTAAGTGCAGTTAGAACCATAAATAGGTTATTACAGTTTTCCTCTCAGTTTTATAAGATTTTTTGTAATGCATGTGGAAGTTTCAAAAACGAAGGAAAATACACCAAGCATTATGTTTTTTCCCCCTCCTGAAATGATTAAGGCTAGCATGAACAATGAGGATTATTCTGTCTTGTTCATTCCACGATAACAGTCATCGAGTAACGTCAGGCCTACTCTCTCTCAGTGTGGAAATGCCATTTCAAAGAGACACAAGATTATGTGGACAATGTTTATACCCTTTTAATATATTCGGGTAGATATATACATCCCCTTAGCCAACAGATCTCTGGTACCAATAAATGCCAACAGTTGTTGCTCGAAGAAAACTCGGCAAGAGTTGGCCGTGGAAATTTTTTAAGCGTAAGATTGAAGTAACATTTGCCGCGATAATTCTACACTCAATCCTCCAAACATAACGCCAGCAGGCACCCGATTATCATAAAAGCAACAAGCTGCTCACTCGAGTCAGGAACAAGCCTTGTTGGCAGCAACGAGTTTAGTATTCTGCGTATTCCGACCAGGACGTCAGTCAACAGAACCGTTGGGTGAAATTACGGAAAGCTGTGAATTAGAATGAATAACCAAATTAGTGAGCGAGATTTCATCATTAATATTCCGATGCCCACACTAATTAATGTATTTCACAGAATTTATCATGCGAAACATTTTTACATAATTTTAACATATTTAGCCTGTTTCAGTGATATATTTAAAAAGTGTCCTCCATTACAATATTGTACATCATAAAGGGAAAGTGTCAGGTAAAGTGATAACAGGATACGTGGTGACTTTTATGTGGTATGTACAGTTTATAATTTCATGCTTATGTGAAGTCTCTTTTGAAGAGATCGAATGTTTTTATGACTGATACCAGAAAGAATAGGAATACTTGAAATTCTTTTGTGCTGATAGCTACTGTATATAAGTTTAGCTTGGCAAGATTCTTATAGCAATTTCAAATCTAACACCACCATACCCTACTATATTTTCATACTGAGATTGTGGTGGAAGGATATTTAGATAAGGAAATATGTAAATTATTTTAAGAAATAACAACCCCTTTACACTGCAACTTTTATATTTATTTTTTATTGTATTTTTAAAGTCTACAGTCAAGATAATTTAATGTCCATTTTCAAACTATTTAATTTCCATGCATTAGAACGACGAGGTTTGATCGTCTGTGCACAGAATTGTCATCCCTGTACCTCCCTTTAAAAGAAGTTTCTAGAAGGCAAAAGCTATCAGATGGAATGAAATAATATGCCAAAATTCCTGGGAACACTATCATTAAAACCTCTCACTATATTAAGGAGCTTTAGCATTAGGTCTTTTATAAAAGGTGTTTTTCTCTTATTGGATTTAAAATCTAATCAAACAGTATATACTCCAGGCATAGAATGAAAATAAAGTGCCTGTTGATATTCTATGAAATATTAGTTGAGCAAACAGTGGCATTTTCTATTTTCCTTTGTGAGGAAAACCACATCGAACTATTCACTTATTCTCTTAATTTGGTTTTCCTCGGCTCAAAATAAGCAACTCACTGGATCTCCACGTTGCGACATGACAGAATATTTCCGTATTTCGAAAGTGAGCTCTCCTAAGGTTTTTGAAATAAGAAGTAATGTTGTAGGTCGTAAAAGCTTACAGCTTTAACACTGTTTGCCAGTACTCGGTATTACCAACCAGAAGGAAACGGTAGCATTAATATCGGAGATTCGTTTCCTGTGGTTAAGGCAGAATAAATGTTACGTAATGACAAATGTTACCCGATATTTTGTTATTGGTCTGGTAATTTATTTACAAATCTCTTGGGTATAGAATTTAGTAGATTTTAAATTATCTATTTATCTGTCTATATCAATGTACCTACATACACAGGTCAGAATTTACACCCTGAGTTATATTTTCCTTATAGTAAAGTTACACGCCCACACACATACACACACACGCGTATATTATAATATATATATATATATATATATATATATATATATATATATATATATATATATATATATATATATATATATATATATATATATATATATATGTGTGTGTGTGTGTGTGTGTGTGTCTGTGTGTGAATGTATGTATGTACGTATGTATAATAATAAATGTATATATATATATATATATATATATATATATATATATATATATATATATATATATATATATATATATATATATATATATTCATCTGGTATACAGTTTTTAATTCCAACAATATTGCTTGTTCCTTAGCAACAAGGTTAATAAAAAAACTGGGACAATAGATTATAATTGCAAGATATTGGAATTTACACACCGTTACATTTACCCGTAAAAGTTATTGAACTCAAATCTTCCAAGAGGGGCCAATTGCTCTTTCAGTAAAGTCACCTGAAAAGGGGAGGGGAAGAACGAGAAGGCCGAGAATTGAAAAGATAAAAGGAATGCATTCACATACCTGCCAGGTGGAAGGTCAACAGCAATCTATTGCAAAATCCCTAATCCTTATTTGCTTTTAGCTTAACACTCCTGGCGTCATATTCTCTGGGTGACATGTTGAGACACTTTCCCATTAACCTAAATACATGTGCAATCCTGTGTTTATATTTCAGTGATATTGCAGGTGTCACCCAAGGTTCAATGTGGTTGTGGATATGAATTTTTACAGAGAATGGCATGCAACACACACACACACACACACATATATATATATATATATATATATATATATATATATATATATATATATATATGTGTATATATATATATATATATATATATATATATATATATATATATATATATATATATATATATATATATATATATATATATATATATATATATATATATATATATATATATACATATATACAGTCATAGGAAAGAAATATAAAAGAGAGGGAGAGGGCTTAAGAGAGAGAGAGAGAGAAGAGTTGATTACGAGTGTTTCAGTGAGGCAATATTTTTAAAGCTGGGCATCAAAGCAAGGAAAAAACTATTTTCTAAAGGAAGTAGAGAATGGAATCTTGGTAAATGTGCATTATTATTATTATTATTATTATTATTATTATTATTATTATTATTATTATTATTATTATTATTCGTGTAAAGGCTTGCATTCAAGCATAGAGCTATGATCAGCATTACTACCATGAATGGCATATGTTGAATATTTTGAATATATATATGCAAACAATAATCTGCAGAGCATTAGGCATTATAAATGGTATATATATATATACATGTTATATATATATATAATATATATTTCATATATAGGAATATAATAACATCTATACTGGTTATTAGAGTTGATAATGAAAGTCCACAGTCCCGTGGATCGAACCAGCGACGGACGAGGAATCAGGACTATAGTATATATATATCATATAGTATATATATATATATATATCGATTATATATATATTATTATCAACTTATATAAATATATATTACGGTATACATATATGAAAATATATTATATATACATTTATCCATATATAAAAATCCATTAGTATATATAATCACGGTGATGGTTGATAAATATCATATATATATATATATATATATATATATATATATATATATATATATATATATATATATATATATATATATATTTATATATATATATATATATATATATATATACTATGTATATATATATATATATATATATATATATATATATATATATATATATATATATATATATATATATATATATATATATATATATATATATATATATATATAATCAAAGTATATTCATGACATGCCATTCATTGTAACAATACTTGTTCATAGCTAATTGCATTCTCTTCTTCATTGGGAACCAAGGAAAGACGCCCAGTTTTATCTCCGTTGCCTCACTGAGACACCCGTAATCCTTTGTGACTTTTCCCCGAGATAAATAATCCGAAAAACCCAGGGGCGAGATTGTGGCTGGGGTTGGTGTGTGTCAAAGAGGTTAGATTTAACCTCCTTGGTGTGTGGGGTTTTGGGGTCGACCATGAGCTTTAAACATTGTGAATCGCAAAAACACGGTTGCCAAGGCACTTGAGAGGTGATTTATGGATCAACTCGAAGGCCTATTAATGAGTTGAGTTTCCTCCGGGGGCTAACAACAGCCCGCAGCGATAACGAAAATCCATCAAGGTTCCTTCGAGAACCAGCCTCAGTAAATAAGATGGAAATTAAAAAAGAAGAGGATTCTGAGGAGGGGAAAAAAGTTGAGGGGAAAAGTTGAAGAGGTTTTGGAATTATCACTGATATACTCATCATGAGGATGATGAAGTATCTGGGCATTTTTTTTTTTTTTTTGCAAACATTCTTTGAATCATCCTTCTTGCTATAGTTACGTGTAATGATAAAATGCCTCAGAAGAATTTTTTACTTTTTAATTTCGAGGTGAATTGCATCTGTTTGTGCGTGTATGTGTATGTATCTCTTTAGCCTGCATATGGGACTGTATGAATGTCAACATGATATCTGTTTAAATGTGAAAATAGGCAAACTGGCTGCAAAATTATGATCACATTTTTTATCCACATGAATAAGTAAACAGAGATTCCCAAGGATGAGAAGCCTTTGGACTTTTTGTAGGAAAACGTCATTAGGATAATTCCTTTAAGACAATATTCTGGGGTCATGGTGAGACTCCTATGTTAAAACCTCAGGCCATTCTTGAAAAAATATGCAATTAAAACCAATTGGTTTTCATTTGATTTAGGCTATTTTCCCTTGCATAGAAAATATGACATTTCTCACTGACAAGATAATGTGATGCATTGCATTACAGAAAAGAATTGTGAAAAATATAAACATATGATAAGAAATAATCAATAAACAACTTAAACATATTATCAGACTCACTAAATCCTTTTAGGACGGACACGTGACATAAACATATAATAAACAATGATAAAAGAAAAAAATTAAACATGCAGTAAGAAACACTAAACCCTTTTAAAACGAACACAGAAACAAAAGTTCCCAGACGCCTAAATTTTCACGGTTTCCTGAACGAAAAAAGACGAACTCTCATTTTTCAGATCATTGGGCAGCTTAAGTATCCGCTGTAATAGAAGTCTCGGAGGCGCAAATGGCGCTGGGAATTTTATCGGAGGCTTAAAACGAAAATAACGTTTCCGAAGGGGAACTTCAATTGAAATAGTGGTTTTATACAGTTGGCCTTCTGCGCGAAGAGTCAGTTCCCACCGCCTTTTTTTTTTTTTTTTTCTTCAGGGTCAGCTAACACATGATTTTGACAATAATGAGACCGATTTTTCTTGCGAAAGGAAACAGTGGGAAGTAGATCGTGTTTGTTAAGGAACTACTCATGTGCGTGTACATGTCCGTACATACAAACCACACTCACAGGAGCGCGCACACACACACACACACACACACACACACATACATATATATATATATATATATATATATATATATATATATATATATATATATATATATATATATATATATATATATATATATATACAAACTGCAATCAATCGATTATATACCACACAATTAATCGCAGTGTAGGTCAACCTGATGAACGAATAATGCTGCAGAAGAAGATGCCACATCGCTCACCTGTTCCCAAATTTCTCCCGTTTTTTCTTTCAGGATGCATCAAAACCATATTTCCGAATGTTTATGACGTTCACGTATATCTGTGTATTTTGAAAAGTAGTGACAATATTTAATATATATATATATATATATATATATATATATATATATATATATATATATATATATATATATATATATATATATATATATATATATATATATATATAATAATATTCTGGGTCAGTTTCATTCAATTTCATATTGACTGTGACTTGCTATAACTCAAGGAACACTAAGGAACACTTTGAAATTTAAAGTTACCTTCCATTCAAAGTATTTATTCATGACGATTATAGACAAATAAGCAAGTGCACTGAATGTATTCACGTAATTACTGCGAGAATTGTGTTACATTGCTGAAATTCTCATGTCAGATTTACAATTGAAATTGTACCTCAAATTGATGTTTAGTTCACAAACATTTTACGAACAGACATAAGTACGACTAATGCACGTGGATACGAGCAATAATTATTCTGCAGGCTTGCTTATGCAAAAGTAATATTTCTGTAGGTTCGCACATATACAAATATTATTTCTGTAGGTTTGTACATGCATGCTCAAATTTCAGGCCTTCAGGTCAAGGAAGAGGAACGCCTTTTAAAGCATAATTTCCTGGGGAAAACCTATGAAATTTTTTATCATGCCATTAGGCTACGTTTAAATGTTGGCTATTGTCTTGAAGGGTGGATGGGGGAAGGGGGGAGAATGTTGGGGGGGGCGTTATCTGAGCATATGCGTCCTGGTTGTTTATACTTTCGCTGTCTGGAGTTTAAAGGTCAAGTTTACGACAGTCAATTAAGGTAGCTCCCCTAAATAATGCCCAGTAAAATAAATGATCAGTTAAACGAGCCTGGATTACGACGCAAACTTAGGGCCTCTCGGAGAGCTTAGAGAAAGGAGGTAATTTAAAGGAAATTTCTCCTTGTAACTGTTGAGTACAGAGGGTACGTTTGCAAGATGTAGTAGAGGTCATGGAAGATTTTGTAGGCGCGTTGTTCTTATTCTTATTTTTCCTGCTTTAGGCCATCAAACACTTTTAGTCGTATGCTTCTTTATTTTTGGTTTTATCTGCTTTTTTTAAAGGCTTAAAAATGCTGGTACATATTTTATTTCTCTTTCTTCGCCCTCTATTACTTTCTGAAGTAAATGAATGATACGTGTACCACATTATTTTTAATCTATTTTATTCCTCCTCTTTGTGTGCTAATTTCTATATCCTTATTTTTTTATTCGTTAAAAAGTCCGCAAATATTAAGATCAATACAATTTAGTGTTCAGAAATTTTGGAATTCAGTCATACTTTGCATCAGAGTTATGGTACTATACTACAGTGGGCAGTGAGATTTGATTCATGAAATCTAGGCTGTCAAGTCAAGCACTGAAGGGGCACTTTCGGCCATTCAGCGCTCAAGACAGTGGAAAATTAGGGGCTGGAGTGGTTGGACAGCAAAATAGAGACTAAAAAATAAATGCGATGAAGCACAAGTATCTAAGGTTGGAACTGGAAGAAAACCCTATAGTTGCCCTTGAAAGTAATAGTTAGAGGCGTTGGGCAGCAAGGATAAAGAAAGGGTGAGAGAATGGAGGCAAGTAACAGGCTCAAAAGTGGTGCAACTATTGGCCAAAGGGGCGCCGCAAACACCCTTCAGTAATGCCCACAGTGCATCATGTGAGGTTCACTGAAGTCACTAACTCCCTTCGTGGACATGGGTAGAGGGAACTTATTCTGGTCAGTTCGTTTATAAATGTTTCCCCAAGCATACACAAGCAAGAAATTGGGTAACTGTTGGCAACTATGGTGGGTAATAGCCATGCGTGAGCTCAAGCCCAAAATGAACAACCTCAGTTCAATCTTTTGTGGTTGCCATTATGAGTTTTTGCAAAGTTTTGGATTAACTAAATGCCTGTTTGTGGTGTGAATCATAAGCCTAATATAAATGAAGGTGAAGATTAACAGACTGAAGAAGAGGAAGAAGAAGAAGCAGCTAGTCAGTCTACTCAGGGGAACCAATCGAAAATGAAGGCTAAAAAGCACCTGAAACTGAAACGCCCATGACTTTGATGGAAACACTCGCAACTTTAAACGCCTCTCTCTCTCTCTCTCTCTCTCTCTCTCTCTCTCTCTCTCTCTCTCTCTCTCTCTCTCTAGCACGCCAACACACATGCACACGCACACGCACAACCTTTCATCAGAGGAAACGAAGCAAAATCAGAAAAGAAGAGATTGTATTCAGCGTCTAGAATGTCACCTCGCTGTTCCGGCTGTTTGAAATGGGAACTAAATTCATTATGTCGCTTTTGGCTGCTATGAAAGGATTGCGACATTCAGCAGTCAGTGAACTATTCGAATGGTCGTAGGTACGATGACCAATTTTTTTGGTGGGGGCCGGGGAAGTGTCGTCTTAAAAGTAATAATTTCTTAATCAGCATCCTCTTGAAGGGGATATATGTGTACAACATACATACATACATACATACATTTACATACATGATATACATACACACACACACACATATACACACATATAACATATATATATATATATATATATATATATATATATATATATATATATATATATAATGAACACCATGTTATATATGAAACTGTATATTTCAACACTTGTTTTAATTTTAAATTTATATATATTTCAGGAAAAAGATCCTTTATAAATTTTAAAGGACACATGATAATTTATAGCTTCAATGCTTTAAGATTTTGAAAGAATTTATTCATTTAAACTATGAATACTCAGGTAAAATCTTTGTGTTCAACAAATAGTTTGATTCCTCAGCAATAATCCATTTGATCTTCCCAGTGTTATGTATATAATATGATATTTAAAGTTAATTTCACTAGATTATCAAAATTGCCCTAAAATGAGTAGGAAATCTTTCATTCAATGAAGAACTGCAGTTTTAATAAAACTTTAAGGAAAGGCTTTAATCTGCAGGAAAAGGTGACTTGTTGAAATCATCTGTTTTTATTTTCAGGAAATTGAACTTGTGAACCATGATTTCTAATCATTATGAACTTTTGCCTGAGGTTTAATATGAATATTCATAGAATCAATTTTATATCATTATTTTTGTCATGTTACGTTTGCCATATCTTGGCTACATGTTATTTCACTTTCCAACAAGTTTTGCATTTCATATATTTTGGGAAAGAATCATGTTTAATTCTTCCAAAAATGTCTGAAACAGATGTGTGGACAATAATGGATAGTGTAAAATGTTTAGTAACATGTGGCAAACTGTTTTATTACAAAATAATAATTATTGATTATAATATGTTTTATATTTTGTATTAGTTAGCAATAGTGATAATGATTTTAATCAGAAGTGTTTTACAGTTCAAGTTTTTATCTAACAGAGATAATTCATTTATTATGCATTTTAATTAGCTTTGTTTTATTCATTTCTTGTTTTATTTTGATAATAAACCTATTTTTATAGAAAATGAACGTTTCTTTAAATGGTCCATTTAATTGATTTCTGAGAATGAGTTTATTCGGGTGGGTGAATATTAATAAAAGTTGAGAGAGAGAGGCGACCCCAATATTGCTGAGAGAGAGAGAGAGACTGAGAATCAAAGAGGAGTTGAATAAAATAGATTTTGTTATCGTGAGCGGAACGTTCATACGCATCTCGTTTCATGAATAAAGATCGTTGGATCACATAAAGCATTGACACTTTCAAAAAATGTTATATTCTGTCCTGGTTAATATATATATAGCTGATTACAGAGCAAAAATTTGCTCAAGAAATATATTTAAAAATTTTCATTGATGGGGAGTAAACCATATAATTTAAAATGATCACAGGTAATGTTTTAAAAAGAAAATATACATATTGGCAAGATCCATCCCTTTACTTCCTCTTCTTCCTAATGAACACCATACTCTTGGAAGCTTGAATTTCAAGCCAATGGACCCTGTGGGCTTGTTCCATATGAATAGATTTCATATAATGAATAATGATAATCACATTTGGATTGCTCTTCATTTAAAGATGAAGTATTCATATTAATCTTCACCTCGCAACTCAGATGTGGAAGTATTTTGTTATGGTTTAGTTATTCATTATATTTCACTGAGAGATGCTTTTCTATTCCTTCCCTTTCTCGTCCTTCATTTTCTAAGGGTAACTGCCGGTAGGGTGGGTCAAAACATACTTTTTTCTTGTCCAGGACTGATAGAAAATTACAAAAGGAAAATCGGAGGCTGCCACCACAAAGGAAACCAGAGACCTACTCTCGTGACGCAACATGTTTTCCATGTTTGGGGAAACGGGGCAGGAGGAAGAGTATTTTCCCTGTGGGATACATTCTGTAGTAAGACTATAACGGTGGTCAATACCAGGGCAAATGATACATGCTATTGGCATTATAATACCTTCTATGTTTGTCTTAGTAAATACTACTAAATAATTATTCGTCATTTTGTGTAGAGAGACCATGGCTTTTTATAATTTTAGCTATCTATCATTCTTTTATTGATTGAATGTCTTTTGTAAGACTGATTTGTGATTTAAAAACTCTTATCCTTTATAAAAATTAAAGGTTATACTATTATTTTAAATACATTATATATATATATATATATATATATATATATATATATATATATATATATATATATATAAATTACATACAAATTAGTAGGAAATCTTTTGAATGATGGGTGTAATTAAAGAAATTTTCATAGGAAACAGGAGACTTGTTGTATCATAATAGGAATATTTTCAGTTTCGAGTAAATACTACACTACATCAAAATAAAAAACAGGGGGATTTAGATAAGAGAAGATTAATTGATATTTTTTTACCGTAATTTATTCCATGAATGTCAATTATGTGGGGCAACGTTGATTTCATATGGGATGGAACTTGTAGTTCGCTCATATAATTTAGTACTCTGTTATCTCGTCCGGATATTAATCAATTGCCAATTGGAAGCAGTAAATTGTGCAAACAGTTTCATATTTTGCATACTGGATTCAATGGCCCTTAACTGATGAAGTATAATATATATATATATATATATATATATATATATATATATATATATATATATATATATATATATATATATATATATATATATATATATATATATATATATATATATATATATATATATATATATATATATATATATATATATATATATATATATGTGTGTGTGTGTGTGTGTGTGTGTGTGTGTGTTTATATATTCTACTCATTATTACGAACACAATAAACATAATTACAGTAATTAGCTTTAACGTTTATTTGTACATGAATATTGATAGAATGTGTAATTCTGTTCTAAATTTCGATTCTTTCTGCCTATATCCTAACTCTTATTCTCCCTCAACTGAAAGCCAGTTCAGATGACAGTTATCTGAACTGGGTTCACTGAACAAGATAATGTCTGCCTGTGGTTGAATTTTCTCATCTGACATTTCCCTTGGCTATAGAAAGCTATTCGGAATGTTATTTCATCAATCTTCTATACTTTACGGAATGTTATTTCATCAATCTTTTATACTTTACGGTTTATATTCTACGGTCTACAATGCTGCACTTGGCCGGGTTGGCAAAAATAACTGTACCGTGCGTGAGTTTGAATCAGTAAAATAATTCTTATATGAGCTATTTCTTTAGCAAGCAACTATCAAAGGATTCTTAATCCATTGATTATTGACCAAAAGGTTTAAAAGAATCTTTGTGTAGTGTTTTATTCCGATGAACAAAAAATATCTTTGGAAGGATACAGAGACTATAGAACTGGATGAGAATTTTGTTGAGACTTTGGTCCTATCTTTCTTTCATTGAATCTTCACCTGGAAACCCTTATTGACAGCCAACAGGCCATAATAAACCCAAGAGGGCTCCAAAGAGAATAAGCCTTCAGAGAGAGACAAGTTACAGGAAAAGGTGATAAATAAAGAAATACGAGGAATTGAAAATAAAACCGATACACCTGATATTCAGGAGACGTCAGCAGAGAGCAGGAATGAATTTACTCTTTGCTTAAATATTTGGAGGCCAGAACACTAAACAACTATACTGGGAAAACTATTCCACATTTTAGTTGCAGCTACGATAAAACTCCGAGTCAACTGAGTAGTATTAAACCTGATGCTAAAAAACGACATATTGTTGTAGCAGGAGCTTACCAAATGCAAATAAACGCAGTTACTTTACAGATTAATATTTGAAATATTTCGGATGAAACAGTAAAAATTACATTTATTAGAATACATGAAGCAGATATAGGAAATAATAGTCGAAATACATCATGATGATGATTACTGGCCGGTAGGTTTCTATGGCATGATGACGAGATATTTAGACTCGTTAGCAAAATTGCTTTACTTATAGTTTAGTAATAGGTAACTGCTTCTTTCAAAAATATATACGTGCTATATGGACATTATTTATGGCATCATTCCTTTAATGTATTTGAGTTTAAGAAAAATTTAATATGTTTTTGGATAGAACACGTATTAACCAACAAATATTTTCTGATCAAAAGATCTAAAGTATATTATTTAACTACAGCCATAATACAAAAGAACAAATGAAACGTAATTATTATTTTGGTTGGGAATGACGTGAGATAATTAAAGCATTGTATGGAAAAGGAAAATAAAACTTTTACTCCGGGACGCCTAATTAGAGACAACCTCAGTGAAAAAAATATCTTCATTTAATGAAAGTCAAAGGAGACAATGCATCTACAAAATAAAAAGGAAAAGGAATGAAAATGAAAGGCACAAAAGCAATTAAAATATCACGGCCCTTTCACTGGAAGGAAGCTTAATTTTACTTCCTTTTAGCAAAACTGTAGTGTTCCTGTTTGATTTTATACGTTTTCGTAGTAGTACAATAGTAATTTAAACAGCTTTGCTATCTAATATTTTGTTTTACGCCATCCTTGTATTTACTTACCAAAGCTATCTATCTATCTGTTTATCTGTTTATCTGTATATATATATATATATATATAGATAGATAGATAGATATATATATATATATATATATATATATATATATATATATATATATATATATATATATATATATATATATATATATATATATATATATATATATATATATATATATATATATATATATAATATATATATATAGATAGATAGATATATAGATATAGATATATATATATATATATATATATATATATATAGATAGATAGATATAGATAGATATATATATATATATATATATATATATATATATATATATATATATATATATATATATATATATATATATATATATTTATGGACACAGATTCAATTCATTGCCATACTATAAGATTGATGAAAGAGAGAATATTGAGATGGTGCTAAATCAATCGATGTCTGCAAAATCATTGCATTCAGCAAATAGTTTTTTTTCAGCAATTTCTTGATGAACACACAATATTGGCTCTGGTATATGAAACAGATGACCGAGTTGGTATGCGTGTACATAAGTTATATTATTAGAAAATATATTTTGTGATCTAATTCTAATAATAAAAATAAGTCTGATCGTTCATTAGAAGCTATAGCTTAGATCGTCAAGACGTGGTTTTGAGTGTTCCAATCTCTTAGAACTGGCAGAATAAGGTAAAAATCAGAAATAATTTTTCTGTGTGAACTGTGAACTTTTGTGAATTTTACCATGTTTCAAGACATTTATGAACTTGTGTGGAAAGTTGAAATGACTATTCATGCCGCTTTAATATTCTGTTTTATTGTGTATTGCTTAACCATTATTAATCATGCATTTTAGACTTTCATTATTATGTTTTGCACTTGTATATTTTTGGGAGATTACTATTGTGCTTAATTCTTTCGACAGATGTCTGTGGTCACATGGTGATGACATTGTGGTGGTATCTGTGGAATTGGTGTGGTTATAGAGAAGACAATGCAAAACCTTTGCAATGTCGGTATTTCTCATGTGGTTGACTTAAGACGAGACTTATAATGTCTAAGATGGTGTATGTGAGAGTTTTGAGTTTTAAAGGCTTTTAGCCATAGTAAGGTTTTTAGTCAGAGTTAGATTATTTTGACTTGATCATTCATTTATGATGCATTTTAATCTTTTCTTTGTTCATTCATTACTTGTTGGGTTAGTTTGAATAATAAATCTATTTTTGTAAAAAATATGCGTTTCCTTAGATGATCCATTCCTTTTGAGGATGATGTTAGAGAGAGAGAGAGAGACAATGCATCCATGCGAATGCTGTGACGAGAGAGAAAAAGATTTGCTAAAAAATAAAAAAGAGCAGTGTCTGAGGGGGAGGGTCTGTGTGGGTGAGTGTCAAGGAGAGGGGAAGGGTCGAATTACCATGTTCTCCTGAAGAAAATCACAAATGGCCCGTTACGTAACATTTCTACACGAAATGCTGAGTCTGTTAACATTAACTTGTATAGCTATATAAATATATTTATATATATTATATATATATAGATATATATATATATATATATATATATATATATATATATATATATATATATATATATATATATATATATAATAATATAATATATATATATATATATATATATATATATATATATATATATATATATATATATATATATATATATATATATATATATATATATATATATATATATATATATATATATATATATATATATATGCTTTTAATAGTCATGAAAGTAGACTTCTACCCAGAAAATCTTAATTACCAGTTAATGTATTAATCAAAGTATTTATCTGGATCTCTTGTTAGTGAAGTATAACTGATATACCCACGGGTCGAGTAGAGCTTCCATGAAAGGAACGTAATTATCATCTTTAACAGAAGTGTAAAAGGCATTATGAAGTTATTTTCAGAATCCATGGTATGACAACTTCTTTCCAGACGGAAGATTACAGATGATCTCTTCCGAAATCACTTTATGTCTGTAAAGTAAGATTTATATGTCTTTTATTTTGCAATATTCTTTCACCACGCGTTCCTTAACATGAAAATATGTTATTGAGCTCATAATCTTTTAAGCAGATTCTACTTCAAAGTTATTTTGATTCTAATAATAATAATAATAATAATAATTCAGGATCAAGCAAGTTGCCCTGTTGAAGCCATATAGATTAGTTATCAATGAAACCAAAAAAATCTAAATAAAAATTTATAGCCACAACTTTAGTATATGAACAAAACATACGATAGTTCTCTTTCGACTAATTAGACAATAAAATTCCTACCACATTACAAGGAGTTGCATTAAGAAATCTCCATTTCTAAGAATACTGTTCGCTTCTAATTGTGCCATTAAAGAATGTTTGCATAGCAGATGGAAAGGAGAGGAAAGATAGTTGCTCTACAAGAAATATTCTGGTTAATATTATCTGTTTATGATTATTATCACTTTTGTACGTGATGCATTTATCACACATTACCACAGGTGAAAAATAAGAAACGGGGTGTAGGTCCTGACCAGTTTCGACTTTATTTCCAAGCCATTGACGAAGGACTGATACAACGTATGAGAAGTCACAAATATATATACTACAAGAACAGTACTGACGAACATACACAACCGTTAGAGACTACATATCCCCACTCAGGCCGGTGTCGAGGTAGGAGTGGCCTTTAAAACTCATTTGGCTAAAAATCACAATAGACTCTCAGGGGACATTGCTGATAAACAGACCATACCCCACCTCAGATCCACACCTGACAGGTGTCATGGAGGCGGAGTTTGGAAACTCATTAACATTACTACCCTCGTACTGTGTTTACAAATATGATAATCCTATTTTCATACATCTCTACTGCCTACCTTAAAGTTTAAACCATTTACAAATTTCTTTTGATATTAAAGGATCAAGTTTATACATCCCTTGACTGATATTCATATTATGGTTGTAACTTTCTTTTATAAAGCTAGATTCAATGATGTTCCTTTCCAGTGCATTATTAGAATACACAATCCTTTTGCCCCTTCCCAGTTGATAGCATGATTGTTTATACTAACATGTACAAATATACTACTGTTCCCTTGTGCATATCTCACACATTTCTTATGCTGTTCAATTCTTTTTTCCAGTGCTTTCCCGGTTTGGCCAATATAAAAGTTGTCACAAGACTTACACGGAATTTTATATACACACCCTTTAGTATTGTCTGGGAGTTCTTGATAAGTACATTTTTCATTGTTGTATTGTTCTTAAATGCGACATTAACACCAAAATTCTTAAGAAGATGAGGGATATCTTTCATATTATTATTATAAGGCAAAACAAGCAAATTTGAAAAGGTTCTTTCTGGTTTTGATACATAGTTTTTTTTTGCCCTTCAAATGCACTATTTAATACACTATCAAATATTTCAATTTCTTGCCTGCATTCCTAATCTTATCTATTTCATCATCAATATATTCAGGGCTAAATACCTGTTATGCTCTTAAAAACATAGATGAAAACACTGATTTTTAACCTTATTGCTTTGTCCAGAATAAAATGCACACAGGAAGAAATATTAGTGGGTTTTTATACACACTATATTTAAAACTACTATTGAAAAGAATAATATGAGGACATCCAAAAAATAAAAAGCACCCATCATTTTCCATTTCCATCGTGAATTTAATTGATGGTACTAATTGATTTAATCTAAAATAAAAAAATATTTTTACATCTTGGTTCCCTGGCCATACACAAATTATGTCGTCAACATACCTAAACCATGTTACATTACGTGGGATTATGTTGTTTAATATCTTCTTTTCAAAAATTATATATATAAGTTTTTAACACTGGGGAAGAGGGTTTGAATGCCAACCAAAATTTTGTGAGTAAAATTTACCATTAAATTCAAATTTACAATCTTTTACGAATAAGCAAAATCAGTTCAATTAAAGTTCTTTTAGAAAATGGGATATCCAGCTGTGTGTTCTCTAACAATTCAGATAAAAAAGAAGATCATCTACTGATATCTTTATGAATCTGTTTATATAATACGCGAAAACTATTTTGAAAAAGGGTGTTTGTTAGAGTAGATAATTTTAGATTATAGAAATATTGAAAATATCGTTCTCCCTTTATGTATGTTAAAGTTTACACACACATACACACTACATATATATATATATATATATATATATATATATATATATATATATATATATATATATATATATATATATATATATATATATATATATATATATATATATATATAATATATTATATAGTGAGAGAGAGAGAGAAAGTATAGAAAATTATAAAAAAAATATAAGAAAATAATAAAAAAACATAGTTTTCATGACAAACGAACGCAGACATTGTAATATAAATTCATTATATTATTTTAAATACTGCTGGCAACGTACTGCCTCTACGCAATAAGATATCACCAACATTAACTTGTATAGCTAATAAAAACATAGTATTATTTTAATATTGCTGGATCCAGTTTTATAAGAAAAGCAAAACTTGAAATTTTACAGCAACTCGTGCTGGGGAATGATCCGTAACCAATAACCGACGTTGCCTAAGAATTTTTTGCGCAAGGCATCGCAAACTTTAAACAGCTGATGCAAAATATGACACGAGAGGCAACGTAGCATACTGTAAGGTTCCCTGCCTCAAGAAGTCCTCTTTCCTCTGCTAAATCTGAGGCTGGAAAATAAGATGTAGTTTGCCGTAGGCTTTCTCTTTTCTAACTCGTCATCTATACGGCTCACTCAGATTTCTCAAGTTATTTTACAGTATCGTTATGACGGAGATACACCATCTCATGCTGGCAATGTTCGTAGAAAATCCGGGAAAGTGTCCTTGACGATTGATTGATGTGAGTGGACGAATATCACATTGCATTCTCTTTGTTAAAAAATAAATTTTCTACCTTTCGCCTTCAGTATAGAATAGGTTCATTATCTATTTTCCAAATTTATGAAAATAGACGGCAGATATTCTTAAATATTGTGATGGAGTTTCAATTTTTTATATTCAGCAAAAATTAAGGATTCCATAGGATAACTTCGAAACAGCAAATGATTTTAGGAAATGGTCTTTGTTCATTAGTAATGTGCTAAAAATGGTGATACGGTTGATGAGGATGGCTAAAATGTCATATATATATATATATATTATATATATATATATATATATATATATATATATATATATATATATATATATATATATATATATATAAACATATATGTGTATATATTCTTATATATATATATATATATATATATATATATATATATATATATTATATATATATATATATATATATATATATATATTAATATTTATATATATATATATATGATATATATATATATATATATATATATATATATATATATATATAAGAGATATATATATATATATATATATATTATATAGAGAGAGAGAGAGAGAGAGAGAGAGAGAGAGAATTCCTCCAAAGCAAAAAGTTTATGGCTGAGTTCTAATTGATGACAGAAGGAATGAATGAAAGACTTAATAGGGTCTCAGAAGGAAACTCATATTTCAAGTAGTCTCAAGGAAGCAAAATCTCTGAGTAAATTCTTCCCCAAATTGATTGTCTCTTAGCTTAGCTTATCATCAAGGAAAGCCTTAGAAGAAGGATTATGATGATTAAACAGCTGCTACGCGTATTTGGAGGTTCTTAGAACATTTCCCTTAGAACTGAAACATTTTGCAAATTTTTTCGACATATCCTATGCAAAAAGAAGCCTCTCTCTCTCTCTCTCTCTCTCTCTCTCTCTCTCTCTCTCTCTCTCTCTCTCTCTCTCTCTCTCTCTCTCCTATAAAAGTATGTGTGTATATATGTGCATATAATCTAGACACCAACTAGCAAACGAGAAAGCAATATATTGAAACAGAGCGAATGATACAGTGCTAATAGGAATATAATACATATAGCTAGTTATTAGTTTATAAAGAACTTTCAGCTAAACATAACGGAACTTAGCTAAAAAAAAGTCAGGACAAAGAATAACTAAATTCAAAGGAACTTGTTAATACTAGCAGAAAAAAAGTCTGGACGAGAAAAAACCAAACATGAAGAAGCTTTTTAATGGTCACCAAAAAAAAAAAAAACTTGTTAATTCTCATAGAAAAAAAATTCAGGACGAAGAATTTAACAAAAAAAAAAAGAGAATCCTATTTCTATAGCCATATGAAGACCAATAAGCAAAAGCAGATAACGGAGATTTCTTCTTTTTTCTCCCCCAAGCAACGAAGGGCTGAAGAAATCCCTCGACAAGCCTCAGTTCTCAACTTCCTGGAAGAAGCGGAATTTAATTTGCTGACTGATGGACTAACTGCTTGAGAGAGAGAGAGATCGGAGGAATTTTTTTACCTTTACTCATTATTTATATGATATCTGAACATTGTAAATGTGAAGGCGTTCTATTTCTTGTTATCGTATTATATTAATGTGTCTTCTCTCTCTCTCTCTCTCTCTCTCTCTCTCTCTCTCTCTCTCTCTCTCTCTATATATATATATATATATATATATATATATATATATATATATATATATATATATATATATATATATATATATATATATACATATATATACTGTATATGTATGTGTATATATACAGTATACATTGTAACATAAAGCTGCTTTATTTTTGTTCGTGGCTCTTTTAAACGTAAATTTTCGCGCGTTCAGTCCATACAAGTTTTCATTTATTTCTTTGTTTCTTTCTAGCCTCGAATACCTGAATAGTGTCTTATCACTTCCATCAGGGGATAATTGTTCGTAATTGATACCTGGACCATGAAGTTTGATTCTTTCTTTGCATGTGCGAACACTGGGCTGTTTACCGTCTAAAATTTCACCCAACGAAGGTTTTTTTTTTTTTTTTTATGCACAGTGGGTTATGTGTTACAGAGTTCAGTACTCGGCTCCTTTCTGGAAAGAACTCTACCGAGAGTATTCCTGTGGCGGCCTTTGTGTGTGTGTGTGTGTGTTTTTTTTGTGTATGTGTCGGACGTTTTTGAAGGCGCATTTTTAGGCGTCTTGTTGTTTGAGGCCCTCTATGAAGATATCTTGAAAAGCCTTGTTGTCTTCAGTATCTAACGAGTTTTATCTCCTGCGTGTGTTGGTGAGGGCCATCCTGCCCTCTGCTGTACTGCCTCTCTGTTACACATCGAATCTACCTGCTGCTGTGCAGCCTCCCTGCCGTGTCGAGTCTTTTGGGACCGTTAGGAGGCCTTATAGTCACGAAGAAAGGTAAGCGTGCCTTCCGTGAATTGCTTATTCTTCGTAAAAGGACGACCCCTCTTCAGCTGTCCATAGTGTCTTCATTGTTACATTAAGACAGTCCTCTGCTGCTGCCCAAGAGTCTATATTCACCAAGGTTCATCGGTGCTGGGAATGTGTTGAATCACTTACGTGAAGAAAAATACTTTGAGTCAAATTGTACATATATTATATATTCAAGTTTGTAAATGGTAGGATCAAGGTTCCCTTCCCTTTCTGTGTCTCTTCCTGCCGTGTGTGTAACCATTACGTTATAGTGTGACAGGTTCGTTTCTAATTTTAACTTTGTCCTGTTTCTTTCTCTATCGAAAGATCGGTTGGTTGATTGAAGTCAATAAGAAGAATATGTATTGTAGGCGAATGGGGTTTTTTCTGTCCCATTATTCAGTTATAAGGGGACCTGTTAATGTTCAAACTTTTTAATAAATTACTAAATTTCACGTTAAAGACTGTCAATTATCACTTTGAGTTTTTCCACTGAATTGTGTCGTCACTGGTAATTCTGCTCTCAGGCAGGTTATGTCTATGTTGCATGCCATTTCAAGAAAATAAGAAAAATATAAAAAGAGGTACGTTACAGTATATTATATATATACCATATATATATATATATATATATATATATATATATATATATATATATATATATATATATATATATATATATATATATATATAGAGATATAGAGAGAGAGAGAGAGAGAGAGAGAGATCCGAAACTGCGTAAATGTCCATAGAAGGAAATTCGAATTAGGTGTAGTTTTCGTTTGACTGAAAGATCAATTCGGAAGTTCTTTGCTTCAGTGTTAGCTGTGGCTCTGTTGAATATTATGTCTTCTTTTATCTTTTATTTATTTATTTTATTTGTTTTACTAACTGGTAAAATAAAATTTAAGTATTTAAGTTATCTCAAAACTTGAAAGTTCTTCATAATGTACGTTGTTTGAAATTTATTTACTTCGTAAAAAAGAGCAAATGTTAGACCTGAACAAAAGTCGATAACACCAAAATCAGCGAAGGTAGGGCGTATCATCCACAAAGGCGGTTTAATGTTTGCGAAAATAACAGCAAATGCTTCGGCCAAAGGTTACCATTAGCATTTATCTCTCGCTAATGCTTTTGCATAATTCGTGACAAAGGCCGCCATAACCACCGTCGTAAAATTCAGATATATCCGCCCTGTGGTAAATGCGAGCTTCCGGGCGAGAGGGACATTACCGACGGTTATCTTAAACTTCGTGTGTGAGTAATTGAGGCATTTTCGTTTAATCAGTGACGGATGCGTTCACATAACGATTCAGAGGCACAGGGATGGAATGATTTGGTGATGGAGCCATGGACAGTTTTATATGCCAAATGGATTGGCGGGGAACTTGAGGATAACTGTAGGGTCAACAATTTATTTTACTAAAATTCACTCATTTCTTTTCTCTCACGTCATAAATCGATGTGAGATCGGACCTCCATGTTATATGCTTGTTCAAGAGGGCATGCGATTTATTGTGCGTTTCTGTTGGAGTATGTGCATTACCGTGCTTTAGTGAAATTAATAGGAAGTTTGCTAGTAGTTCTATCTCGGCTACAACTTAAATTTAGAATAGTTTGAGTAGTAGAGTTATGGAATCTTCTGATCTCCAAATGTTTAAGAGATGAGGTAAATTCATTCCTGCTTTCCGCTGACGTCTCCTGAAATTAGATGTATTGTTTTATTTTCTATTCTGTCATATTTATTTATTATATATCACCTTTTCCAAAAACTTGTCTTGCTCTCAGCAGGCTGATTCCCCTTAAGCCTCTTGGCCTCTTGGGTTTATTGCCTGTTGGCTCCGGCCATAGAGGTTTTCAGCTGAAGATTTCAAGAAAGAAAGAAAGAAAGAAAGAAACAAGATTCAAAGAACGAATTTCTTATGGATGCCTTATGTATTTTCTTTTATATATTTGTAAGGCATTAAGATTACTTTGAGGTGATATATCAGATGGTTGAATAAATTTATCATTTTAGTATCAAATGTCCCCAAAACTGAAAAAGCAAAATTTAAGGATTTTCATAACTTAAAGGAATAGTATAAAATCATAAAAAAATCTTTGATTTATCCGAGATGACAAACAATCTGGAATTCTAAAAAAACGAAGTGAAATGACATATGAAATCTAAATAGAAACATGATGTAATTTTTTTTTATATGTCAAGTTCACGCTCCGATAACAAATGAACGGAACTCATGCAGTCAGTTTATTGGGGACATTTGCAACCGAGAATTGGGGGAACCTTTCAAAGGGAGAACCTGGATCATTCGGCGAAAATCTCCCGTGATGCTAAAGAGCTTTCTGGTTAAGCTGATTTGCCCGAACAACCGAATTAGCATTTTTCTTGCTGCAGGCAACGCTAGTTATATAACACAGTTTGCTGTGTTATATAACTAACTCAGACATTATATTATCAGAGGCTGTCTGTAGGGATAAAGGAAACTAATTATAATGAATCCCTCTAAGTACAAGTATAACCTTTAAGATAGTGTGCTCACCTGTTTATTTTTCCAAAGACATTTACTTTCATGTATTTCTCATGTTATATAATCAGTTCATGTCCTTTTAGTAATTAATAATGTATTTGAAAGTATCTAATTCCATTCCTTTTAGTAATTAGAAATCTATTTCAAAGAACCTAATTCCTTTTCTTTTAGTAATATAAATGCATTTAAAAGTATCTAATTCCTTTCCTTTTAGTTATTAGAAATATTTTTCAGAGTACCTAAATCATCTCCTTTTAGTAATTAGAAATAGTTTTCAGAGGAACTAATTCCTTTCCTTTAGTAATTAGAATTACATTTTTAAAGTATATCATTCATAGAATAATTCTGAAAACTTTGCTGAGATTTGCAGTTCCTGGCAATTTCTACAATTCCAAGTCTCCACTGTAACTGCATCCTTAATGCGTTATCTATAGAAATGAAGTCCCACTAAAGCATGTCGAAATAATAGCAGGGATTAATTTATTTTACGCAACATGAACGCAGATGTTAGTTATCTAAAACAGAAAATGTTGACCTAATGAGAATCATGTAAAACTCGGGTAAACATTACGTAACTACCTTCAAGTACACGAACCCCATACTTGCTAAGCTATTGCACGGCCTGTTCTTCTATAAGAGGCTAATGCAAGGTTAGAACTAAAGTGAATCTGAATAAGTCTGAACTCAAATCTGTTGTCCAGTAATTTGTTTATAACTCAATCTGATTAGCTAGTTTGCGTTTTTTATATTAAAAGTTCACTCGTTTATATTACCTTTACATTCCTGTCATTCAATGATTTGTCGCTACTAGTTTCATGTTCATCAGGTTATCAAAATTTAAAATCATGTGTCAATAACGGGCCATGAACTGGGCCGTAAGTGGCGCTCGGCGCTCCCACCCAGATAGTTTATTTACAGGTGACGCAGTTGAAGATCTATTTGAACTTAATATTTCCTGGGGGCCGTTTATCAGACTGGATGTTCCCTGTCTGATAACTGTTTGCTAAATGTGTTCCCGTGACCATTTTATGTTTGAGAGAGATTATCTCTCAGATATGAAAGACATAAATAAAGATTAAAAAGAGATTCTCAAATAGCAGCCACAGCTGAAAGAGAGCTACATTTTGTTTGACTCCTTTATGGTATCAATTAAATAGAGCCTAGAGTAAGTAAGCGGACCTCCTGAAAGTAGGACAACCTACTATTTTTATTTTTTAGGTAGCTTTTTTCTCATGGATGTCTATAAATGTTTTAGTTTCG
>NC_089747.1:52692003-52712003 GCF_040412425.1 Macrobrachium rosenbergii
TATATATTTAGGAACCTCTTCCTCGTCTATGAAATTCTTATTTCTCGAGTGAATAAAACATCTCACCTTCCTCTTTTATTTTATTCTTTTTGACGTTTAATGAGCCGTTTTTAAATCAGGAAGGAAGGCGCATTTTTTCAGCCGAGACCGATGATTTTCCCGAATTCTTTGCGATTTATGAAGCACCTCAGTCTTAATTTAGTATTCATGGCCCATTTTATTTTCGCAGGTAGAATTTATTATAGGCGAGGGAATATCATGCTTCCGAAATCTAGATGATTTTATGCACCAGAAAACGTTTGAAATACTCGTAGAATATCTTAATGATTGTGGGTTTCCAGTTGTGAACATTTCTAAGAAATATTTTCAGTACTGAATTCACAAAGTTTTCTGGTTAGAAGGAGGAAAAACCGTAATAGCTGGAACCTTAGCCTCCGGCACCGATAGTTGACTAAAATATGTTATTGTTATTCAATGACAAGTTACAAGATACTTCAGATAACCAGTATCGTCTTATTTGGATTATGATTTTTTTTTTATCTACGTGCTCGAAGAGAGAGAGAGAGAGAGAGAGAGAGAGAGAGAGAGAGAGAGAGAGAGAGAGAGAGAGAGCTGAACCCCATCACTTATTTGCAGAGAGAGAGAGAGAGAGAGAGAGAGAGAGAGAGAGAGAGAGAGAGAGAGAGAGAGATAATTGAAGCCCAACAATGGCCTTCAATCTTTTGCCATGTCGACGAGCAAAAGAGATATTAGTTAAGATACATCTTAATGCCTCTAAAACTGAAGGTTTATGATGGGAGCGAACTTCACCAGGAAAACCAATGAGTTCATATCTCGTGTCGTGAAAGTTTAACCTTCGGTAACTTATGCAAATACATCAGCCCTTGTATTCTGGCCAGTGGCATACAGTTACCGTCCCCATACCTGGGGACTTATTTTATGACGCATGGGCGAGATACGGCTTTTGATAGTTTTATTTATATATATATATATATATATATATATATATATATATATATATATATATATATATATATATATATATATATATATATATATATATATATATATAAATAATGTTTCATTTCCTTCGTTTATTTTATCTTTATTTATATATTCATCACGTTCCATATTTTTATCTTATTTATATATTCATCACATACATATTTATCATATTATATATATATATATATATATATATATATATATATATATATATATATATATATATATATATATATATATGTGTATATATATATTTTTTATGAGGCATACAACTTAATCGAGTGCCAGTTATTTTTCTATATTTTATTGTAGTTTTTTTTTTTGGGAGTATTTTCCCCCCTCATGTTTTATTTTTATGAAAGTTAAAAATTAAATACAGTACTGTATGTTTAATTAGATATGAACATGTTTCAAGTACTGCTTAGATTTATTCAATTATAACTTTCATAGATTAAAACTTCTTTTAGGACCATGAAAACATTAAGTCCAGGCCATATTCAAGTGTACAGATACTCAGTTGTTTTAACTCGCAAAGACAATAAGGAATGCATTTAGAGCACAATGCAGCATATCACCTGAAAAAGAATAATACCAGGATAAGAATCCACTTTTCAGTTTTATCCTAGTTTATTTGTTTTGCAATAGGATCCATGACCTATCAGAAATAAGTTTTGTTTTGTTGCAATTATTGATAATCATGAGAGTGTAAAGTTTTAAAAACATGGAATGCTTCACTCAGTTCTCCTATAATCACTGATAAGAACTTGGAACTTCAAAAATGATATGCATAAGCGGCTTCAAATAACGGGTTACCATATCATCAGTAAACAGTTCTACATTGCAGTAAAGATCTAAAACATTAATTTCATTTCTCAAACAATTACAAAGTAAATCATTCATCAACGCCAAGTGGTAACACCTCAAAGGTCCATATCGTATTCAAAAACTTTCGACCCCGATAAAGTACGCGGCGCAGTTATGTCCACTGATCCTGGAAAAGCTGTTTTATTACTTTTGATATGGGCGCTAAGAAGTTTTTACCTTCAGTTCATGAATATATACTCAGAGTATTTTTGCATGTGGCAGCTACGAATTAAGTATGTCTTAATACTTCTGCCAAAAAGGAGCGATATGCTATTATCAGAGATATAAAAAGCAGGACAATTGTCTTAATTCATATATAGTTGTATTATGATATTGTACTCTAAATTTAGATTGCACTGTATGCAGCTCCAGTTATTATTTTTATCTTCAGACTGTTTTTCCCATTACACAAATCGAAACAGTTCTATGCAGGGAAAAAACAAATGTATCAATTACTATGTCAACTCCCAGCTTGGTATTCGTACCTCTATTACTATAAAGCACAGTTATTTCGTTGAGGTTATAAAAAGCAGTTATATGTATATGTTCTTTTATCTCTTATAATTCCCATAACCTCATGTTAGCGTTCAATAAGAGTATAAATGCAGGCAATTTGTCCGTGACATAAAACGCAATTTCAGTCATTAAATCCATCACTTTTCAAAATTCGTAATTCACGTAAGCAGTAAATTTTGTGGGAATACCACTTCCATTATTTCTCAGTTACTCGAAATTATGCCTAGAATTGTCGTGCTCCTCTGACAGCAATTTGCCTAATTTCGTTAGCGTTATAACTTTTATGTACCGAAACCGGCTGCTCACGCTGCCACTACTGGATAATGCATTTACAGTGTTGTTCATTTTTTTACTATTGCCTTCGCAAGCGAAAATAGGATTTTTTTTCTCTCACGTCTGTTTGTCTTGAAATTTACTGAGAAAGGAGTAATGCGGTTTGTACAGTCCTTAACTCTTCTTCTTCTTCTTCTTCTTCTTCTTCTTCTTCTTCTTCTTCTTCTTCTTCTTATTATTATTATTATTATTATTATTATTATTATTATTATTATTATTATTATTATTATTATTATTATCGAAGTGGGAGAAGATGAGGAGAAAGAGGAAATTATTATTATTATTATTATTATTATTATTATTATTATTATTATTATTATTATTATTATTATTATTATTATTATTTATCCCAGTCTGTCCAGGGTAGTGATTTATAATGTGGTGTTAATGTTTGCTTCCTTCTTCCTTAGGAATCCATCACTTTTTTTACTACCTGTGCTGTTCTTAGTATGCTCATCTGCATGAGTCCGGGCGCTACTTCGGCCTCCAGTTTAAAGAGATTTCTCTTTAGGGATTTTGGGATTGTGCTTATCGATCAGATGATTGTGGGCACTTCCTCTACTGGCATATCCCACAGCGCACTTTTTTACTATTTTCCTCTCCTTTTCTCTTCCACTCTTGTGTCATACACTACTGCTGAAATGTATGAATAATATTTTCCTTTTCATTATTTTGATCACAGTCAGATCTGGTGGACGTGCTTGTGTCACGCTGTCTGTCCTCGATACTGTAGTCCAAAGAACAATTTTGCCAGCTCGTTTACTACTAATTAATTGATTCATGGTTACTAAAACTAGCGTTACGACGTCGTTTTCTACAACTCCCCTCAGGTTGGTCCCTCAGGTTGGTGTTCATACCAACTGTTGCTGCATGATTTCTGATATATTTTTTTATACACAGAAACTTTTATACTGGTTCTGTGTTGTCGCTAGACATTCGCTTGCAATGTAGTTTATGGTCTCTTCTTTTACGTTGTATTTCCTAAACTTGGACGAGATAGTGATGCTTCTATCTATTGCTCTACAGTCTTTTATATCTAACTACCAAGATAACTATCCAAATATATATATATATATATATATATATATATATATATATATATATATATATATATATATATATATATATATATATATATATATATATATATATATATATATATATATATATATATATAAATATATATATCTGTTTGTATATATATATATATACCTATATATATATATAACTATATATATATATATATATAAACTATATTATTCTTCTTATGTTTATCTTCTTTCAGGAGGGTGTGCCTGTGTATATTTGTGTTTATGTTATAACTTGTATGTTCACACGGCCAGCCACTCTGGACAAGAAATTTTCTTGGTTTCAATGAGCATGAGAATTGAGAACATGAGCCAGCTGCTTCACACAAAACTTTCTTCCTCTTCTCTTCTCTTCTGTGCAATGAGAGATCGCTTGATCTTTTTTATGCCCACGTTTAGGAGAGCTCTATTTCAGCGAGAAACAAATAGAATCTTAGTAAATACAAGTTAAGGGAGTTCTGCTTCTTGCAAATGGTGTCAGAAGTATTTGCTTGAAACCTTCCGTTCCTTTTTGCTTGCAGGCTGTTTACATCGATCTGAACTCTTTACTCATTTATGGTATTTTATAGTTTTCTAATACATTGATGGTGTTAAGGTGTTATGCAGTTTTATCTATTTCAGCAAAACAGATGAGTATAATATATATGTATTCTGCACACATCACACACACACACACATACATATCTTTATATATATATATATTTTATATATATATATATATATTCTATATATATATATATAAATATATTATCTATAAAATATATATATATATATATATATATATATATATATATATATATATATATATATATATATTCATGCGCATGTTTTCACAAAAGAAATTGTTGATTGCTTTTCATAAATTAAATCGTCTTTTCATCCCAGAAACGAGGAAAAAACATTTTACCCTTTCAAGTTTAAACTCTCTATCGTCATGAGGGCAGGTGTTGGGAAATGGGTCATAAAATATTGACTTATGACCTCAAACTAGAGGCTCTAAATCCTTTCAGTAATTTTAGCAGAAGAGTCTCAGTAGACAAATGATGCTGTAAAAGTTCCTTTTGCAAATTGATTCTGCCGTTCTTGTTGGTTGTTCTTGATGTCCTTGGGAGGAGTTTTTTTGGAAACTACCTGGAAAACTCTTGATGGGTAACCTCCCTTAGAGGGATATATCCTTCAGTGGTGCACTGTAGGATTTACTAAAGGTATTTTGCACTGTCCCTTCAGTCTCTAGCTGCACTCACTTTTTAGCATTTTCCTTTATCTCCATTCCACTGTCTTCAATCTTGCTGTCCAACATCTCCAGCTCCCTCTTGTCACTGTTTAAAGCACTGAAAGCGCCCCATTTGTTGGATTTGTGCAAATTTCCATAAATCAATTAGTCTCGATGGTAAGTTCCACAGATTAAAGCCATTTTTCAACAGAAGATATTGTAATTAGATCGAAATGTCGATTAAGCAAAAAATGTATACATTGTTTGCATTATTTTGACTTTTGCCGCGTTAAAGGTCGTTCTACTTTAAATACGCGTAGTACCTAAACATTAGTTTTGGAATTGACGTGTCACTTACTTACAGTTCCGTGTTAAGGTTAGCAAACGTTTCCATTTGAAAAAGGTTAATGAACATTACGCACCAGTTTTTATAAACAAGCTAACCTTTCCTCCGCCCACCATCCCCCCCCAAGAAAAAAGGAAAGAAAGGGTCATAACAAAATCTATCTTCACGCCCTACTAATAGCAGATTCGCATGCACTACGCCCGCTTAAACTTTACATGACGATGCAAACTGGAATTATAAACGTTAGCTTACGTCTCAGATGCCACGCAAAATATTTCAGCTAAAAGGAAAGGCAGGTTAAAGAGAGAGGTAATGATAAGTGATTAAATATCTTTAAAGGAGCATCTATGCAAAATATTAAGCGTGGTCGCAATTCCAGTCACGTTACTCGGCCCGGCACTATGTTAAGTAAAGCACAGGATGCAAAGTAATATTATACATGTTTTTTTTTTTTAAATACTCATAAAAATTTAAATGTTAATAAATGGAAAATGATATTAATTTTTCCGAATTAACCCACACAGTCTACCGAAAATAGTGAGCAGAATAGTATACTCGGCCCGGTTGCAAAATAACATGGATGCAGCGTCTAATATCCTGTGTTGCTAGGAAAATATATATTTAATGAAATTACAAATAAATTTTCGCAGTAATGTACTAGTAATAATAACAGAGACGAAAAAAGATAAGAAATCAATAACGAAATCACATCGGTCTCAAATCGTTTTTTTTTATTTTTTTTTCGCGCCTTAAACACAAAACGACGGCATTTAAACTCTCGCCAATCAAGAGCCCCGTTACAGTGAACCACAGGCGCGATTTAAATGCCCTGATGGGGTTCCGAAGATTCAGGTGTCCGCTGTATAAATGGGGGGAGGGGTAGGGGTGATTTAAACCGTTCGTTCTCCGGGAAGAATTTAAAGGTATTCATTCAAACTGAGCTGAGCTATTTGATTCAACGGAGTTTAAATGGCTCTCCCCTTTTTAAAGCTAGGGGCGGTGTTGCCATTTGGTAGTGAGTGATATTTTACTTAAATGTACTTTTAAGTATTTTTGAAATATTTTAATGAGATTTTATAGTTTAAAATAGTTTTTAAGCTTATGTTGGATTTAATATTGTTTAAAATATCTGATGAAAAGGTAACATACCATGTATGAGATATTTCATGTTTAATGTAAGTGTCTCTTGTAATATCAAAGATTTCTCTCTCTCTCTCTCTCTCTCTCTCTCTCTCTCTCTCTCTCTCTCTCTCTCTCTCTCTCTCTCAGATGCGCACATGAAGGAATACTCAGATGGGGGAAGGGGGAGCGAAGAGTGAAGGGGAGGGCGAAGGAAGGGAAGGGAAGGGGGGAAGGGAGGGGAGGAGGGGAAAGGAAGGGAAGATGGTAGAGGAAGGGGAGGAAGGGGAAGGGGAGGGGAAGGGGATGGGAGGGGGGAGGAGGAAGGGGAAGAAGGGGGTAGGGAGAGGGGAAGGGAGGGGATGGCAGGTGCAGAGCAACTGAAACAAACGACAAAATGAATGACGTAATATGACGTCAGTCGTGTGAAATTAGTTACAATTTATTTTGTTTCTTTCCAAACGAAAATGAATTAAAACACCTTTTTTTTATCCAATTAAAAGGGCAGTCTACAAAATACATTAATTGTTGTTACAAAACCTCAAAACAATCTAGCAAGAATAAAGCTAAAAGGTTATTGCTATTCACAAATTAAATTTCTAAGAGTCACGCTCACTTCGCATGAAACATTTATGAGAATTAAAAAGATCAAGCTATTGTTGGCATGTATAATTCATCTGGACATGTATAATTCATCTTTAACGTGCATATTTCATCTAGAGATAAATACTATGATATCCGTGTTTCCGTTTTAAACAGAACTTTCACTTGAACGCTCACATTTCTCTCTAGGCATAAAAAATTCAGGGTTAAATATTTTATGCATTGTTAAGAATACTCTACATTGTTTCAAGATTTCCTAACGCCTTGATATTGGTGACATCAGATATCAGTGAGAATTTCACGTGTCCTGTATTTTGAGTCAAAAAATATGTAAACGTGAAAACAATATAAATGAGAAAATTACGAGCAATACCAAAATGCTTGCATAATAAATTTTATTAAAATCTAAGAAAACAAATCTTTTGACATATTTGACCTGTGATACTGGAAAATAGGTTAAGGTCAAAATTCCTAGTCCATTTCATTCAGCTTCCGAATTCTGGAGACCACTGACCTCTAGGATAAACGTGGCAGCCATGGTTTTGGCGTTAATTGACCTCTGACCCCATAAACACTTCAAAGTTACTTAATGGAAAATAATCAGGAACCCACAAGGAGTCAGCCAATCAAATTTTAATAATAATAATAATAATAATAATAATAATAATAATAATAATAATAATAATAATAATAATAATAATAATAATAATAATAATACTATTCATCATGGTCGAATGTTAATGATGTAAATTTGCACGATTCAGTAACCAACAAGTCATGAAATATGATTATATTTTGACCTGGCATTCTGCATAGAGAAATCGCGGGTTTATTTACGTGGCATTGTAAACATTATTGTTTAGTAAGGTTGCCATACTTTGGCAAGATTAAATCGCATTTTTATGAAGGTATTACCAAAAGTAAAATTAATTTGTACGATTCAAAATAAGCATATTATTAAGACAAACAAGTATCCCAATAATATGCTTTTATTATTATTATTATTATTATTATTATATTATTATTATTATTATTATTATTATTATTATTATTATTATTTTTCATCGTATTTCGAAATAGCATTGGGTATATCTGACAGAAATATAGCAGCTTTTTCAACAAGAGAGAAATAGGCAAACATTATCTTTCTACGCTTTGAAACTCATATTGACGCCCAAAATGCGCCTATATAAACCTTAATGCTCCCGTTTTATGCGTAAGCAGCTCCCAATACGATGGATGTTACTGCAGCGTAAAACAGCCCCTTTACAATCTCTAAGTACGTTGTAAGTAGGGTCACAAAATACCAGTAAACGATGATTGTTTTTACATTCCCCAATAGCTTACTTCGCTGAAACAGAAAGTGTTTTTTTTTTTTTTCCTTTTTACGCTTCTCAGAGTCAAACAATGCGACAATGATAAATGAGGATTTTAAGCACAGTTTGAGCGGTCATATCAGGGATATTTCTCCTGTGCCTATGGGCATTTCAATATCGTCTTTAACTTTTACTCTTCCCCCCAAAAATAAAATCTTACCAATAGATTTTTGCGTCATGTCAGACATTTGGTATTTTATTGATAATAAGTCTTTTCTCTTTCTGTCAACAGCAGAACTAAGTGCAGTTAGAACCATAAATAGGTTATTACAGTTTTCCTCTCAGTTTTATAAGATTTTTTGTAATGCATGTGGAAGTTTCAAAAACGAAGGAAAATACACCAAGCATTATGTTTTTTCCCCCTCCTGAAATGATTAAGGCTAGCATGAATAATGAGGATTATTCTGTCTTGTTCATTCCACGATAATAGTCATCGAGTAACGTCAGGCCTACTCTCTCTCAGTGTGGAAATGCCATTTCAAAGAGACACAAGATTATGTGGACAATGTTTATACCCTTTTAATATATTCGTGGGTAGATACATCCCCTTAGCCAAGAGATCTCTGGTACCAATAAATGCCAACAGTTGTTGCTCGAAGAAAACTCGGCAAGAGTTGGCCGTGGAAATTTTTTAAGCGTAAGATTGAAGTAACATTTGCCGCGATAATGTACACTCAGTCCTCCAAACTTAACGCCAGCAGGCACCCGATTATCATAAAAGCAACAAGCTGCTCACTCGAGTCAGGAACAAGCTTTGTTAGCAGCAACGAGTTTAGTATTCTGCGTATTCCGACCAGGACGTCAGTCAACAGAACCGTTGGGTAAAATTACGGAAAGCTGTGAATTAGAATGAATAACCAAATTAGTGAGCGAGATTTCATCATTAATATTCCGATGCCCACACTAATTATCATAATGTATTTCACAGAATTTATCATGCGAAACATTTTTACATAATTTTAACATAATTAGCCTGTTTCAGTGATATATTTAAAAAGTGTCCTCCATTACAATATTGTACATCATAAAGGGAAAGTGTCAGATAAAGTGATAACAGGATACGTGGTGACTTTTATGTGGTATGTACAGTTTATGATTTCATGTTTATGTGAAGTCTCTTTTGAAGAGATCGAATGTTTTTATGATTGTTACCAGAAAGAATAGGAATACTTAAAATTCTTTTGTGCTGATAGCTACTGTATATAAGTTTAGCTTGGCAAGATTCTTATAGCAATTTCAAATCTAACACCACCATACCCTACTATATTTTCAAACCCAATTTATTATAAACTTTACTGAGATTGTGGTGGAAGGATGTTTAGATAAGGATATATGTAAATTATCTTAAGAAATAACAACCCCTTTACACTGCAACTTTTATATTTATTTTTTTATTGTATTTTTAAAGTCTACAGTCAAGATAATTTAATGTCCATTTTCAAACTATTTAATTTCCATGCATTAGAACGACGAGGTTTGATCGTCTGTGCACAGAATTGTCATCCCTGTACCTCCCTTTAAAAGAAGTTTCTAGAAGGCGAAAGCTGTCAGATGGAATGAAATAATATGCCAAAATTCCTGGGAACACTATCATTAAAACCTCTCACTATATTAAGGAGCTTTAGCATTAGGTCTTTTATAAAAGGTGTTTTTCTCTTATTGGATTTAAAATCTAATCAAACAGTATATACTCCAGGCATAGAATGAAAATAAAGTGCCTGTTGATATTCTATGAAATATTAGTTGAGCAAACAGTGGCATTTTCTATTTTCCTTTGTGATGAAAACTATTCACTTATTCTCTTAATTTGGTTTTCCCCGGCTCAAAATAAGCAACTCACTGGATCTCCACGTTGCGACATGACAGAATATTTCCGTATTTCGAAAGTGAGCTCTCCTAAGGTTTTTGAAATAAGAAGTAATGTTGTAGGTCGTAAAAGCTTATAGCTTTAACACTGTTTGCCAGTACTCGGTATTACCAACCAGAAGGAAACGGTAGCATTAATATCGGAGTTTCGTTTCCTGTGGTTAAGGCAGAATAAATGTTACGTAATGACAAATGTTACCCGATATTTTGTTATTGGTCTTGTAATTTATTTACAAATCTCTTGGATATAGAATTTAGTAGATTTTAAATGATCTATCTATCTGTCTATATATCTATGTACCTATCCGTAAGGTAGTTAGTGCAGTCCCACAGGCATACACAGGTCAGAATTTACACCCTGAGTTATATTTTCCTTATAGTAAAGTTACACACATATATACACACACACATATTATAATATATATATATATATATATATATATATATATATATATATATATATATATATATATATATATATATATATATATATATATATATGTGTGTGTGTGTGTGTGTGTGTGTGTGTGTGTCTGTGTGTAAATGTATTTATGTATGTGTAATATATGTGTATAATGTATGTATGTATATATATATATATATATATATATATATATATATATATATATATATATATATATAATATATATATATATATATATATATATGAAATATATATATATATTAATTTATTAAAATGGCCCTAAAAATTCATGATATATAGTTTTTAATTCCAACAATATTGCTTGTTCCTTAGCAACAAGGTTAATAAAAAAAACTGGGACAATAGATTATAATTGCAAGATATTGGAATTTACACACCGTTACATTTACCCGTAAAAGTTATTGAACTCAAATCTTCCAAGAGGGGCCAATTGCTCTTTCAGTAAAGTCACCTGAAAAGGAGGGAGGAACGAGAAGGCCGAGAATTGAAAAGATAAAAGGAATGCATTCACATACCTGCCAGGTGGAAGGTCAACAGCAATCTATTGCAAAATCCCTAATCCTTTCCTGCTTTTAGCTTAACACTCTGAAAGTGGCGTCATATTCTCTGGGTGACATGTTGAGACACTTTCCCATTAACCTAAATACATGTGCAATCCTGTGTTTATATTTCAGTGATATTACAGGTGTCACCCAAGGTTCGTGGTTGTGGATATGAATTTTTACAGAGAATGGCATATACACACACACACACACACACACACACACACACACACACATATATATATATATATATATATATATATATATATATATATATATATATACATATATATATATATATAGAGAGGAGAGAAAAGAGAGAGAGAGAGAGAGAGAGAGAGGATTACGAGTGTTTCAGTGAGGCAACGGGGATAAAGCTGGGCATCTTTCCTTGCTTCTAAAGGAAGTAGAGAATGGAATCTTGGTAAATGTGCTATTATTATTATTATTATTATTATTATTATTATTATTATTATTATTATTATTATTATTATTATTATTATTATTATTATTATATATTATTATATATTATATATATATTATTATATATGTATATATATATATATATATATGTGTGTGTGTGTGTGTGTGTTTACTGTATATATATATATATATACACATGTATATACCCACACATGCACTCACATATATATTTATATACATATAATATACACTTATATATATATATTTATATATATATATATATATATATATATATATATATATATATATATATATATATATATATATATATATATATATATATATATATATATATATATATATATATATATATATATATATATATATATATATATATATATATATATATATATATAATCAAAGTATATTCATGACATGCCATTCTTTGTAACAATACTTGTTCATAGCTCTTTGCATTCTCTTCTTCATTGGGAACCAAGGAAAGACGCCCAGTTTTATCTCCGTTGCCTCACTGAGACACCCGTAATCCTTTGTGGCTTTTCCCCCGAGATAAATAATCCGAAATACCCGGGGGCGAGATTGTGGCTGGGGTTGGTGTGTGTCAAAGAGGTTAGATTTAACCTCCTTGGTGTGTGGGGTTTTGGGGTCGACCATGAGCTTTAAACATTGTGAATCGCAAAAACACGGTTGCCAAGGCACTTGAGAGGTGATTTATGGATCAACTCGAAGGCCTATTAATGAGTTGAGTTTCCTCCGGGGGCTAACAACAGCCCGCAGCGATAACGAAAATCCATCAAGGTTCCTTCGAGAACCAGCCTCAGTAAATAAGATGGAAATTCAAAAAGAAGAGGATTCTGAGGAGGGGAAAAAAGTTGAGGGGAAAAGTTGAAGAGGTTTTGGGATTATCACTAATATACCATCATAAGGATGATGAGGTATCTGGGCATTTTTTGTTTTGTTTTGTTTTGCAAACATTCTTTGAATCATCCTTCTTGCTATAGTTACGTGTAACGATAAAATGCCTCTGAAGAATTTTTTACTTTTTAATTTCGAGGTGAATTGCATCTGTTTGTGTGTGTGCGTGTATGTGTATGTATCTCTTTAGCCTGCATATGGGACTGTACGAATGTCAACGTGATATCTGTTTAAATGTGAAAATAGACAAACTGGCTGCAAAATTATGATCACATTTTTATCCACGTGAATAAGTAAACAGAGATTCCCAAGGATGAGAAGCCTTTGGACTTTTTGTGAGGAAACGTCATTAGGATAATACCTTTAAGATAATATTCTGGGGTCATGGTGAGACTCCTGTGTTAAAACCTCAGGCCATTCTTGAAAAAATATGCAATTAAAACCAATTGTTTTTTATTTGATTTAGGCTATTTTCCTTGCATAGAAAATATGACATATTTCTCACTGACAAGATAATGTGATGCATTGCATTACAGAAAAGAATGGATGAAAAATATAAACATATGATAAGAAATAATCAATAAACAACTTAAACATATTATCAGACACACTAAATCCTTTTAGGACGGACACGTGACATAAACATATAATAAACAATGATAAAAGAAAAAAAATTAAACATGCAGTAAGAAACACTAAACCCTTTTAAAACGAACACACAAACAAAAGTTCCCAGACGCCTAAATTTTCACGGTTTCCTGAACGAAAAAAGACGAACTCTCATTTTTCAGATCATTGGGCAGCTCAAGTATCCGCTGTAATAGAAGTCTCGGAGGCGCAAATGGCGCTGGGAATTTTATCGGAGGCTTAAAACGAAAATAACGTTTCCGAAGGGGAACTTCAATTGAAATAATGGTTTTATACAGTTGGCCTTCTGCGCGAAGAGTCAGTTCCCACCGCCTTTTTTTTTTTTTTTTTTTTTTTTCAGGGTCAGCTAACACATGATTTTGACAATAATGAGACCGATTTTTCTTGCGAAAGGAAACAGTGGGAAGTAGATCGTGTTTGTTAAGGAACTACTCATGTGCGTGTACATGTCCGTACATACAAACCACACTCTCACAGGAGCGCTCACACACACACACACACACATATATATATATATATATATATATATATATATATATATATATATATATATATATATATATATATATATATATATATAAACTGCAATCGATTATATACCACACAATTAATCGCAGTGTAGGTCAACCTGATGAACGAATAATGCTGCAGAAGAAGATGCCACATCGCTCACCTGTTCCTAAATTTCTCCCGTTTTTTTTTTCAGGATGCATCAAAACCATATTTCCGAATGTTTATGACGTTCACGTATATCTGTGTATTTTGAAAAGTAGTGACAATATTTAATATTATATATATATATATATATATATATATATATATATATATATATATATATATATATATATATATATATATATATATATATATAGCAAGTATTCTGGGTCAGTTTCATTCAATTTCATATTGACTGTGACTTGCTATAACTCAAGGAACACTAAGGAACACTTTGAAATTTAAAGTTACCTTCCATTCAAAGTATTTATTCATGACGATTATAGACAAATAAGCAAGTGCACTGAATGTATTCACGTAATTACTGCGAGAATTGTGTTACATTGCTGAAATTCTCATGTCGGATTTACAATTGAAATTGTACCTTAAATTGATGTTTAGTTCACAAACATTTTACGAACAGACATAAGTACGACTAATGCACGTGGATAGGAGCAGTAATTCTGCAGGCTTGCTTATGCGAAAGTAATATTTCTGTAGGTTCGCACATGCACAAATATTATTTCTGTAGGTTTGTACATGCATGCTCAAATTTCAGGCCTTCAGGTCAAGGAAGAGAAACGCCTTTTAAAGCATAATTTTACTGGGGAAAACCTATGAAATTTTTTATCATGCCATTAGGCTACGTTTAAAATGTTGGCTATTGTCTTGCAGGTGGATGGGGGAAGGGGAGAATGGGGGGCCGTTATCTGAGCATATGCTTCCTGGTTGTTTATACTTTCGCTGTCTGGAGTTTTAAAGGTCAAGTTTACGAGGGTTGCTCCCATAAATAATGCCCAGTAAAATAAATGATCAGTTAAACGAGCTTGAAAACTTAGGGCCTCTCAGAGCTTAGAGATAGGAGGTAATTTAAAGGGAAACTTCCTTGTAATTTTTGAGTACAGAGGGTACGTTTGCAAGATCTAGTAGAGGTCATGGAAGATTTTCTAGGCGCGTTCATCTTATTTTTATTTTTCTCTTTAGGCCATCAAACACTTTTAATCGTATGCTTCTTTATTTTTGTTTTTTCTGCTTTTTTTAAAGGCTTAAAAATGCTGGCAATATTTTATTTCTCTTTCTTCTCCCTCTATTACTTTCTGAAGTAAATGAATGATACCTGTACCACATTCTTTTTAATCTGTTTTATTCCTCCTCTTTGTGTGCTAGTTTCTATATCCTTATTTTTTTATTCGTTTAAAAGTCCGCAAATATTAATATCAATACAATTTAGTGTTCAGAAATTTTGGAATTCAGTCATACTTTGCATCAGAGTTATGGTACTATACTACAGTGGGCAGTGAGATTTGATTCATGAAATCTAGGCTGTCAAGCCAAGCACTGAAGGGGCACTTTCGGCCATTCAGCGCTCAAGACACTGGAAAATTAGGGGCTGGAGTGGTTGGACAGCAAAATAGAGACTAAAAAATAAAAGCGATGAAGCACAAATATCTAAGGTTGGAACTGGAAGAAAACCCTATAGTTGCCCTTGAAAGTAATAGTTAGAGGCGTTGGGCAGCAAGGATAAAGAAAGGGTCAGAGAATGGAGGCAACGTAACAGGCTCAAAAGTGGTGCAACTATTGGCCAAAGGGGCGCCGCAAACACCCTTCAGTAATGCCCACAGTGCATCATGTGAGGTTCACTGAAGTCACTAACTCCCTTCGTGGACATGGGTAGAGGAAACTTACTGGTCAGTTCATTTATAAATGTTTCCCCAAGCATACACAAGCAAGAAATTGGGTAACTGTTTGCAACTATGGTGGGTAACTAGCCATGCGTGAGCTCAAGCCCAAAATGAACAACCTCAGTTCAATCTTTTGTGGTTGCCATTATGAATTTTTTGCAAAGTTTTGGATTAACTAAATGCCTGTTCGTGGTGTGAATCATAAGCCTAATATAAAATGAAGGTGAAGATTAACAGACTGAAGAAGAACCAAGAAAATGAAGAAAAAACACCTGAAACTCAGGAAACGCCAATGACTTTGATGAAGCACTTGCAATAAACGCCTCTCTGTCTCTCTGAACTCTCTCTCTCTCTCTCTCTCTCTCTCTCTCTCTCTCTCTCTCTCTCTCTCTCTCTCTCTAACACACCAACACCACGCACAACCTTTCATCAGAGAAAACGATCAGAAAGAAGGCCGTCTAGAATGTCACCTCGCTGTTCCGGCTGTTTGAAATGGGAACTAAATTCATTATGTCGCTTTTGGATGCTATGAAAGGATTGCGATCAGCAGTCAGTGAACTATTCGAATGGTCGTAGGTACGATGACCAATTTTTTTCTGTCTCTCTAATAATTTCTTAATCAGCATCTCTTGAAGGGGATATGTGTACACACACACACATTTAAAACACACATACATAAAATACATATATATATATATATATATATATATATATATATATATATATATATATTCTATATATATATATATATATATAATATATCATAGATATAAATATACTGTATAATAAAATCAGAAATATAATATATATATATATATATATAACTACATATATATATATATAAATCCGGCTGTATATAAATATATATAACTAATATTATATATATATATATTATGTCATATGATTACAGAGCTGCTGCTCAAGAAATATTTTTTAGGATTTTCGATGGGGATAAACCATATATTTTAAAATGATCACAGGTAATGTTTTAAAAGAAAATATACTATTGGCAAGATCCATCCCTTTACTTCAAATCTTCTTATGAACACCATACTCTTGATAACCAATTTTTGGGGCCCAGGGCCATATGAATAGATTTCATCTAATGAATAATGATAATCACATTTGGATTTTTTCATTTAAGATGAAGTATTCATATTAATCTTCACCTCTTGAGATGTAAAGTATTTTGTTATGGTTTATTATTCATTATATTTCACTGAAAGATGCTTTTCCTTTCCCTTTCTCATCCTTCATTTTCTAAGGGTAACTGCCGATAGGGTGGGTCAAAACATACTTTTTTCTTGTCCAGGACTAACAGAAAGTTGAAAAAGGAATGTCCACCAAAGGAGGATGACACCTCGTGACAAACATGGTTTGGGGAAACAGGGCAGGAGGAAGATATATTTTCCCTGTGGGATACATTCTGTAAATATGACTATAACCATGAAGACTCTATCTTCTATGTTTGTCTTAGTAAATACTAAAATAATTATTTAAGATTTAATAAAGAGTCTTTTTATAATTTTTAGCTAATCATTTTTTTTATTGATTGACTGTAAAGTGTGAATACTCGTTTTTGGTAAGACTGATTTTAAAGATTTAATAAAGTCTTATCCTTTATAAAATTAAGGTTGAATATTGTTATTACATATTTGTATATATATATATATATATATATATATATATATATATATATATATATATATATATATATATATATATATATATATATATTCAAATTAGTAGGAAATCTTTCGAATGATTGGAGAAATTAAAGAAATTTTCCTAGGAAACAGGAGACTTGTTGTATCATAATAGGAATATTTTCAGTTTCGAGTAAATACTACAGTACATCAAATTACATAAAAAAAAGGGGTGATTTAGATAAGAGAAGATTAATTGATAATTTTTTACCATAATTTATTCCATGAATGTCAGTTATGTGGGGCAACGTTGATTTCATTTGGGATAGAACTTGTAGTTCGTTCAAAACAATTTAGTACTCTGTTATCTCGTCCGAATATTAAGTAAATTGTGCAAACAGTTTCGATTTTGCATACTGTTCAATTCAATGAAGTATAATATATATATATAAATAGTTATATATATTTATATATATATATATATATATGGTGTATAAATAATATATATATATATATATATATATATATATATATATATATGTATATATATATATATATATATATATATATATATATATATATATATATATATATATATATTATATATATATATATATATACTCATTATTACAGACACAATAAAACATAATTACAATAATTAGCTTTAACGTTTATTTGTACATGAATGTTGATAGAATGTGTAATTCTGCTCCAAATTTCGATTCTTTCTGCCTGTATACTAACTCTTATTCTCCCTCAACTGAAAGCCAGCTCAGATGGCTGAGTTATCTGAACTGGGTTCAATGAACAAGATAATGTCTGCCTGCAGTTGAATTTTCTTATCTGCCATTTCCCTTGGGTATAGAAAGCTATTCGGAATGTTATTTCATCAATCTTTTATATTCTACGGTCTATAATACTGCACTTGGCCGGGGTTGTCAAAAATAACAATACCGTACGTGAGTTTGAATCAATAAAATCATTCCTATATGAACTATTTCTTTAGCAAGCGACTGTCGAAGGATTCTTAATCCATTGATTATTGACAAAAAGGTTTAAAAGAATCTTTATGTAATGTTTTATTCCGATGAAAAAAAAATCTTTGGAAGGATACAGAGACTATAGAACTGGATGAGAATTTTATTGAGACTTTGGTTCTATCTTTCTTTCACTGAATCTTCACCTGGAAACCCTTATTGACAGTCAACAGACTATAATAAATCCAAGAGGGCTCCAAATGGAAATAAGCCTGCAGAGAGAGACAAGTTATAGGAAAAGGTTATAAATAAAGAAATACGAGGGAACAGAAAATAAAACCGATGCACCTGATATTCAGGAGACGTCAGCAGAGAGCAGGAATCAATTTACTCCTTACTTAAATATTTGGAGGCCAGAAGACTAAACATCTGTGCTGGGAAAACTGTTCCACATTTTAGTTGCAGCTACGATAAAACTCCGAGTAAACTGAGTAGTATTAAACTTGATGCTAAAAAGCGACTCACTGTAGTAGCAGGAGCTTACCAAAAACAAATAAACGCAGTTACTTTACAGATTAATATTTGAAATATTTCGGATGAAACAGTAAAATTATATTTATTAAAATACATGAAGCAGATATATAAAATAATAGTCGTATACATCATGATGATGATTACTGGCCGGTAGGTTTTCTATGGCATGATGACGAGATATTTAGACTCGTTAGCAAAAATTTCTTTACTTATAGTTTAGTAATAGGTAACTGCTTCTTTCAAAAATATATACGTGCTATATGGACATGATTTATGGCATCATTCCTTTAATGTATTTGAGTTTAGGAAAAATTTAATGTGTTTTTGGATAGAACACGTATTAACCAACAAATATTTTCTGATCAAAATATCTAAAGTATATTATTTAACTACAGCCATAATACAAAAGAACAAATGAAACATGATCATTATTTTGGTAGGAAATGACGTGAGATAATTAAAGCATTGTATGGAAAAGGAAAATAAAACTTTTACTCTGGGACGCCTAATTAGAGACAACCTCAGTGAAAAAATATCTTCATTTAATGAAAGTCAACGGAGACAATGCATCTACAAAATAAAAAGAAAAAGGAATGAAAATTAAAGGCACAAAAACATTTAAAATATCACGGCCCTTTCACTGGAAGGAAGCTTAATTTTATTTCCTTTTAGCAAAACTGTAATGTTCTGTTTGATTTTATACTTTTTCGTAGTAGTTACAATAGTAATTTAAACAGCTTTGCTATCTATTTTACTTATAGACAAAGCTATCTATCTATCTATCTATCTATATATATATATATATACCCCATATATAATATATATATATATATATATATATATATATATATATATATATATATATATATATATATATATATATATATAAATATATATATATATATATATATATATATATATATATATATATATATATATATATATATATATATATATGCTTTAATAGTCATGAAAGTAGACTTCTACCCAGAACATCTTAATTACCAGTTAATGTATTAATCAAAGTATCTATCTGGATCTCTTGTTAGTGAAGTATAACTGATATACCCAAGGGTCGAATAGAGATTCCATGAAATGAACGTAGTTATTATCTTAAAAGTAGT
>NC_089747.1:52717003-52774503 GCF_040412425.1 Macrobrachium rosenbergii
CAAGATGGCTAATACCAGAGCCCAACAAAACGAGGGGATTTCAAATTCTACATGTCCGCTGGGAAGGACATGGGACTATCGGGGCAAGATCTGAGAGCATGGGTTCAAGAACGAGTGGACGATGCCAAGGCTGAGAGAGCAAGAGAACGTGAAGAGAGAGAGAGAGAACGTGAGGAGAAGAGAGGGCAAAAGAATTGCCCAAGAGCAGAGAAGGATAAAGAACGTGCAGAGCAGAGAGGGAAAAAGAATTGCAAGAACAGAGAGAGAGGGACAGAATTGCCCAAGAACAACGAGAGGAGAGAGACAGAATCGCCCAAGAGAAAAGGGAGGAACGAGAATGGGAAGATCGAGAGCGACAGTGCGCCCACGAGCTCCAGATGCTAGAACGACAGCCCGCCACCCCCGCCCCTGCCGCGGGGATGAGTGCCCCTCAGCCAAGCTCACTCGTTCATGCCAAAATGGACCGAGTCCGAACCCGAAGTATGGCTTGAAAGGGCCGAACGAGTCCTGGAGTGCTGCGATCTCTCCCCGCGGAACTCTCCTTGTTCTCACTAAATTCCTGGGCGGAAAGGCCCTCGTTGCCTACCATGCCCTTCCCGCAGACAATCGGGGAAACTGGGGAAGCAGACGCCAAGCAGTTACGAAGGCGTACGAGATTACCTTGCGGTGGAGGAGACGTTGGAGAGAGCAGCCCAGAGAAGCAGGCCAGACTTGGTCCGATTGGGCGTACCATTCGAGCGGGCATTGACAAAATGGCTCGATTCCGAAGGAGCCACTAACACCGCCGAGGTACTTGAGCGGTTTAAATTGAGCATTTCCTGCGCGCTGCCTCCTGCCTTCGCCACCCATATAGTGGAAAAAGCCCCAGCAACACTCACCGAGTGTTGCCGAATAGCAGATATGTGGAAACCCACCACCCTCAAGAAGGATCCATGGGGCGGAAGATAAATCCCCCGTCCCTCCTTGGAGGTTCAAATTCCACAAAAATGGGAACTGGGCAAGCCCCTAACTTGCCATTATTGCAAGAAAACGGGGCATTCCTCCGAACAGTGCCGGAACAAGAAACCGGCTCCTCTCTCTCCCAGAAAAACCGACAAATAACTCGCCTGCGCCCTCCACAGGGGCAGCGCGGAAAGACTTTAGCCAGACCTTTTGCACAGCGTGCAAGGTTTATGGCCATTCTCCCATGGGCAAAATGCCCACGCAATAATAAATCAACTACTCCCACCGTCGCCTTGGCCGTCACAGATCCCCAGTCATTAGGCCCTCCCGCCGAAGGGCCTGTATACGTGGCCCTCCACGAGGTAGCGAGCCCGCGCGCCGAGTCACTGCTTTCGAGGACTCGGCGCGCAAATCTCCCTCATCCGAAGGGACAGAGTTCCTACGGAAGCTATCATCAATAGACGAAAACTCGTCACGATCGAGGGAATAAATCAATTTAAATGATACTCCCTACGGTCCAATTGAGAGTCACAAGACCTCACCAATCCAAAATTTGCAATCTTGCAGTAGCAAGCCATCTCCCGGAGGCTATGACGTCATCCTGGGACAGGACTTTCAGTCCCCACCGAAATCACGACAATCTAGGGGTCCACATTCCCCGAATCATTCCCGCGGGCGCGAGTAATCCTCCCCGCTTCTCCCTCAGCCAAGACTGGCGCCCCCTGGGTACCAGGAGGACGTGCAGTCCCCACCAGTGCCACCTGAGTACGATGTACAGTGGCCCCCTCGATCGGTTCCCCGATCCACCCCCAGTGCCCGGCCCTGCCTCAGTGCCAGTGCCAGGGCCCCAATCAGATCTCCCTTCAGGAGATGCCAAATTCCTGCCGGTGCCACTTGCATGCCCCGAGCAGGGCCAAGCTTCGTCCGTCCTGACCGACGAGCCCAAGAAACCTCTGATAGCGCCTGACTCTGCCCTAGTGCCAGCGCCAGAGCGCTACGCCGATCTCCATTCACGGGATCCAACTCAGGACCCCCTCTCTTCCCGGCCTGGCACCGCTACCAGCGTCGGTCAGAGAGACGGTTCCTCCCGACCACCGCGGAAGCTCACCTGCAGGTGCGGCCTCGCAACCCGTGCCTGAGCTGGTCATCGTTACCTGCGAGCCGCTCACGCCACCCCCGACCGCCTCCTCTCTGCCTCAGCCCGTCGTCGACGCAATTGCAAGTCAGATTCTGCCATATCTCACTTGGCCGATGAACTACAAGAGCCGCGACGGATCATGGTAGAACCCGCACGAACACTCCTGCGTCAGCTGTCGCATCAGCAGGCCCAGGTGGTACTCCCGCCACCCTCCGGTCGCGGGCCCTCCGCTTCCCGGCCGAGGACGACTGTCCCATTAAGAAAGGCTCGAGGCGAAATTACACGGGCGTGGGACATTCCAGGTAATTTACAAAGAGCTCTAGAGCTCCCATGGCACCTGTGCCACCATTTCATTTTTCGAAGGTCTTGGCACCCTAATCCAGAAGGGGATGTCAGGCCCTCCTCTATCTTCTCTCCGTTCCTCAGGAACTTCTATCTCTTATCACCTTCTATTAATCTTCCCTTAAATTATCCCCACAAGAGGCAATTAAATAAGGGATACCATTCCCCACACAATGTATAAATCATTAAGAATAACAGAGTGAGAAGTGGCACGCCCTTGCGCCCATACCTTGGCACCGGGCGTGCGTGTCAGCCCTCCTGAAGGAGTCGCGCCTTCAGTGCACTTTCTCGCCCTGGGACTGAAGTGATAGTCCGGGGCCGTAATTTATAGGCGTAGGACGATAAATTCCTGCCTAACACAATAAAACCTCACTCTTTTTTCCTTAGCTCTTCTGCCAATATCATTTACTTTCTTTTAGTCATTTATTTATCTTTAATTTTAATGAATCATGAGTCATAAACTCTTGCCCTTGTGATTTAAATGCCCCTTTGTAAGCTCTGAGGACGTGTCCCGCGTTCATATGCGGTCAAGTTTCATTCGTAATGTCTTGGTAATTTTCCTTTTGTTATTATTATCCCTTTCCCCTTCCATTCCTTCCAAGATTGCTGTTTGTCCTACCCCACATCTTTTGTCTGCTCGCCCCCGTCATAACATTGAGTAGGCAGTGGACGCATAAAATTAGCGTAGTTTAAGGTTAGCGAATTAAAACCTGTGAATACTCTCGCCCGCATACAGGTGTCAAAATCCCGTGTGGGGCCATCCCTAAGCGTTGAAGTACGTTAAAACGAAGATAAATTATCAATGCGAATATGTATAGTCATTACAGTATCGCGTAAAGGGGATGTCATTTACAAAAGTAAACGCTGTTTTTCATTTACACAGCCTCTTCAAGGCAGATTGTACTAACCGCATGCATTTTATCTAAAATTAAGTAACGTGTATTTTAATTCTTGAACAATAACCTTTCTTTTCATTTGTTGTATAGCCTCATATAATGCGTGGTCCTATAATCTTAATTAATTCACAATTGTTCGAGTCACATTATAAAGTTACCAGTGGGTAACCAAATCTAAAGTAATTATTCTTTTGCAAGTGTTTAAATCACTTTGCGTTCTGTTAACGAAAATTGTCCCAATGTGTTATTAAAAGTAATGTCACAGCCTCATAAAACCCTTAGGAGTAAAGTTCATTGCAAGGCAGAATGTAGAGTAACGTAAAGCATTTGCCGCTCATTCTTGAATATCGATGTACACACCCCGAAGGAGGTATGTACATCATCTTGTATGGGGAGGTATTATGATTAGCAAGAATTTGCTAGCAAATTGCCTCCTCCCCCTCCTTTGTTGTTGTTGGTTGTTCTGTTGTGTTTCATTTTACTGCCAGCCAGCCAATCGATAGACCATCTGTCTATCGACTTAAAAACAAGGGTTTAAAAGATTAAAACGCTCCCATTTTTGATAAAGATCTTTCCTTCGAGGCAAAGTAATCTGGCTTGGGTGTTTCTCCTACAGGCCAAAACCTCCCCTGCAGGCAGCAGGTGCAATGAGTCAAAACATCTGTGTTGGGCGCCCCTGCCCCATAGGAGGATAAAGCAGAAACCCACGGTCGACACACACGCGGGCTGGAAGATATGGAATGAAGACGTCCCCAACACCTGGCCCCATCGATGCCCTTGCATCCTAACCACGTGGCCCTTTCCAAAGTATACTTTTCCTCGTGCCCTTCGACCGTATTCCTCGAGCCCACGCCATTGCTTGGAGTTTCGAGGAGTCCCCATCGCTTGCCCCTTTACGGAAGCCCTTGCATCTCACCACGTGGAAGAAACTCGCCCTCGGAAATCGCCGTCATCCACGGACTGCCTTCTACTGCGCCCTCGGAAAATCTACTAAGGTAAAAAGTGCCCTGGAAGAGCCCCATTTCAGTCACGCTTTTGTCTCGTAATATTTGCTTAAAGAGAAAAGCCAGAAATCACCCTTGTCTAATGTCCGTGCGCCTCTTGCATCGGCAGTATTAAGTCTTTATTACTCCTTTGGCACCCTCAGTGCAGCCTCGAATTCATTATTCTTTTGTCTATTTTTCATTACTGGCGTAAAATGTGCATATCTCTCATTTCAGAGGATCCTATTTCGTGGAAAGCTTCTCGGACTGTGTCTGGAATCCCCCAGTTTCATTCAATCCCGTAGGAATCTCCTTCAGGATAGTAATCTACTTGAGTTCCTCTTTCGGTACTGATATCATTTATGTAAATACACTCCTTTAAATTTGCCCACGTGTTTTACGTAATATTTCCCTCAGTAACAAGAGCCCTATGCTCATATGAAATTCTCCTTTGTTTTCCTCTTTTTTTACGTTTTCCCGTACCCACAAGTCAGAATCACTAAATTACCTTAAATTGTTGCTGCCTGTCTCTGAGCATATTTCAAACTAAAACCATGGAAAAACGTAAATATATATATATATATATATATATATATATATATATATATATATATATATATATATATATGTGTGTGTGTGTATATTATATATATATATATATATATATATATATATATATATATATATATATATATATATATTGTATATATATATATATATATATATATATATATATATATATATATATATATATATATATATATATATATATATATATATATATATATATATATATATATATATATATATATATATATATATATATATATATATATATATATATATATATATATATATATATATATATATATATATATATATATATATATATATATATATATATATATATATATATATATATATATATATATATATATATATATATATATATATATGTATATACTGTATATATATATATATATATATATATATAGAGAGAGAGAGAGAGAGAGAGAGAGAGAATTCCTCCAAAGCAAAAAGTTATGTGGCTGAGTTCTAATTTCTTCTCCGGAAAGGAATGAATGAAAGACTTAATAGGGTCTCAGAAGGAAACTCATATTTCAAGTGGTCTCAAGGAAGCAAAATCTCCCTGAGTAAATTCTTCCCAAAACTGATTGTCTCTTAGCTCAGCTTGTCACCAAGGAAAGTCTTAGAAGAGGGATTATGAGGATTAAACAGCTACATGTATTTGGAGGCACTTAGAACATTTCCCTTAGAACTGAAACGACATATTGTGCAAAAGAAGCCTCTCTCTCTCTCTCTCTCTCTCTCTCTCTCTTTCTCTCTCTCTCTCTCTCTCTCTCTCTCTCTCTCTCTCTCTCTCTCCTATAAAAGTATGTGTATATATATGTACATATAATCTAGGCACCAACTAGCAAACGAGAAAGCAATATATTGAAACAGAGCGAGTGATACAGTGCTAATAGCAATATAATGCATATAGCTAGTTATTAGTTTATAAAGAACTTTCAGCTAAACATAACGGAACTTAGCTAAAAAAAGTCAGGACAAAGAATAACTAAATTTAAAGGAACTTGTTAATACTAGCAGAAAAAAAATGTGGACGAGAAAAACCAAACATGAAGAAGCTTGTTAATGGTCACAAAAAAAAAAACTTGTTAATTCTCATAGAAAAAAATTGAGGACGAAGAATTTAACAAAAAAAAAAAAAAGAGAATCCTATTTCTATAGCCATATGAAGACCAATAAGCAAAAGCAGATAACGGAGATTTCTTTTTTCTCCCCCAAGCAACGAAGGACTGAAGAAATCCCTCGACAAGCGTCAGTTCTCAACTTCCTGGAAGAAGCGGAATTTAATTTGCTGACTGATGGACTAACTGCTTGAGAGAGAGAGATCGGAGAAATTTTTTTACCTTTACTTATTATTTATATGATATCTGAACATTGTAAATGTGAAGGCGTTCTATTTCTTGTTATCGTATTATATTAATGTGTCTTCTCTCTCTCTCTCTCTCTCTCTCTCTCTCTCTCTCTCTCTCTCTCTCTCTATATATATATATATATATATATATATATATATATATATATATATATATATATATATATATATATATATATATATATATATATATATATATATATATATATATACTGTATATGTATGTGTATATATACAGTTACATTGTAAAAAAAGCTGCTTTATTTTTGTTCGTGGCTCTTAACGTAAATTTTCGCGCGTTCAGTCCATACAAGTGTTCATTTATTTTTTGTTTCTTTCTAGCCTCGAATACCTGAATAGTGTCTTATCGCTTCCATCAGGGGATAATTGTTCGTAATTGATACCTCGCCCATGAAGTTTGATTCTTTCCTTGCATGTGCGAAGACTGGGCTGTTTACCGTCTACAATTTCACCCAACGAAGGTGTTTTTTTATGCAGTGGATTATGTGTTACAGAGTTCAGTACTCGGCTCCTATCTGGAAAGAACTCTACCGAGAGTATTCCTGTGGTGGCCTTGTGTGTGTGTGTGTTTTTTTTTTTGTGTATATGTCGGACGTTTTTGAAGGCTCACTTTTAGGCGTCTTGTTGTTTGAGGCCCTCTATGAAGATATCTTGAAAAGCCTTGTTGTCTTCAGTATGTAACGAGTTTTATCTCCTGCGTGTGGTGGTGAGGGCCATCCTGCCCTCTGCTCTATTGCCTCTCTGTTACACATCCAATGTACCTGCTGCTGTGCTGCCTCCCTGCCGTGTCGAGTCTTTTGTGGCCGTTAGGAGGTCTTATAGTCACGAAGAAAGGTAAGCGTGCCTTCCGTGAATTGCTTATCCTTTGTAAAAAGGAAGACCCCTCTTCAGCTGTCCATGGTGTCTTCATTGTTATATTAAGACAGTCCTATGCTGCTGCCCAAGTGTCTATATTCAGCTAGGTTCATCGGTGGTGGAATGTTTAATCACTTACGTGAAGAAAAATACTTTGAGTCAAATTGTACATATATTATATATTCAAGTTTGTAAATGGTAGGATTAAGGTTCCCTTCCCTTTCTGTGTCTCTTCCTGTCGTGTGTGTAACCATTACGTTATAGTGTGACAGGTTCGTTTCTATCTTTTATCTTTATCCTGTTTCTTTCTCTATCGAAAGATCGGGTGGTTGATTGAAGTGAATGAGAAGAATATGTATTGTAGGCGAATGGGTTTTTTCTGTCCCATTAGTAGGTTATAGGGGACCTGTTAATGTTCAAACTTTTTTAATAAATTACTAAATTTTGCGTTAAAGACTGTCAATTATCACTGAGTTTTTCCACTGAATTGTGTCGTCACTGGTAATTCTGCTCTCAGACAGGTTATGTCTTTGTAGCATGCCATTTAAAGAAAATAAGAAAAAATAAAAGAGCTACTTTACAGTATATATATATATATATATATATATATATATATATATATATATATATATATATATATATATATATATATACTATATATATATATATATATATATGGAAGATATATATATATATATATATATATATATATATATATATATATATATATATATATAACTATATACATAATGTTAGAGAGAGAGAGAGAGAGAGAGAGAGAGAGAGAGAGAGAGAGAGAGATGCGAAAACTGCTTAAATGAAATTCATATTACTTGTAGTTTTCGTTTGACTCAAAGATGCAGTTCGGAAGTTCTTTTTGTCAGTGTTAGCTGTGGCTCTGTTGAATACAATATCTTCTTTTATCTTTTATTTATTACTTTTTTTCATTTGAGTGGTGAAATAAAATTTTAAGTTTTAGGTTATCCCAAAACTTGAAAGTTTTTCAAAATGTATGTTGTTTGAAGTTTATTTACTTCGTAAAAAAGAGCAAATGTTAGACATGAACAAAAGTCGATAACACCACAATTAGCCAAAGGCGGTTTAATGTTTGCGAAAATAACAGCAAATGCTTCGGCCAAAGGCTACCATTAGCATTTATCTCTCGCTAATGCTTTTGCATAATTCGTGACAGAGCCGCCATAACCACCGTCGTAAAATTCAGATATATCCGCCCTGTGGTAAATGCGAGCTTCCGGGCGAGAGGGACATTACCTACTGTTATCTTAAACTTCGTATGTGGGTAATTGAGGCATTGTCGTTTAATCAGTGACGGATGCGTTCACATAACGATTCAGAGGCACAGGGATGGAATGATTTGGTGATGGAGCCTTGGACAGTTTTATATGCCAGATGGATTGGCGGGGAACTTGAGCATAACTGTAGGGTCAACACTTTATATTACTAAAATTCACTCATTTCTTTTCTCTCACGTCATAATCGATGTGAAATCCGACCCCCATATTATATGCTTGTTCAAGAGGGCATGCGATTTATTGTGTTGCTATTGGAGTATGAGCATTACCATGCTTTAATGAAAATAATATGAAGTTTGCTAGTAGTTCTATCTCGGCTACAACTTCAATTTAGAATAGTTTGAGTAGTAGAGTTATGGAATCTTATGATCTCCAAATGTTTAAGAGATGAGCTAAATTCATTCCTGCTTTCCGCTGATGTCTCCTGAAATTAGATGTATTGTTTTATTTTCTATTCCGTCATATTTATTTGTCTGTCACCTTTTCCAAAAACTTGTCTTGGGTTTATTGCCATAGAGGTTTTCAGCTGAAGATTTAAAGAAAGAAAGAAAGAAAGAAAGAAAGAAAGAAAGAAAGAAAGAACAGTTTCAGATGCAAAATTTCGATAACGCTACATAAGCTATTAAGCAGCAAGTGCAGCGGAGTTCAGAACACTCATTACTCCTTGACATCAACTCAGAAAGTAAATTAAGCCTAAATTACACATTCTGTCTCTTTAACCCCTATAGCAGCAATGCCACATGTAATTACTAACTATTTCAAGGCCCATAACACCCTCCTTTGTTAATATAACTAATGAACTAGGCTTCTGATTAATGTGAAATCGAAACCACCAGAGTTTGAGACACCGACCTAATTAAGAAAATTGGATTCAAGCATCTACTCCGCATTATTGTCTTACTTTATATCGAGAAATGTCATCTCAATTTGGTGGGCATGGTGAGAATGGAAATTAAGACCTGGCAACTAGGGGCAGAATGACGTGTGTCGACCATGACGTGTGGCCCCGTGACGTTTACACCTGCCACGCCCCCCTTTCTGTATGGTTATCATTATATCAGTACAAGAAATTATATATATATATACCTTTGATAGCGATAAGGTGTTTTTATTTTTCAATACAGGTATACAGTCATTAGTGGGTTGAAGTTATGGAATGAAAAAATGTTCGGTCTGGCAAAGTTTAAATTGGTCATATTATTTTATTATTCCCTGATTTCAATAACGTCACGAAAGTAATTTTAGATAGAGAGTTTAATCGTGCTATATGTGAATTGATTATTGGTGAATATGATTGTTGAGGGTGCGCACATAATATGATCATTATAAATATTTAATATGGCTGAGGATTGGTTGGAGGTGAAAGGATAGTAATACTTTGTTAACAATAAGTGTATTATACATAGATAGTAGTATAGCAGCTAACATTTTAATGAATAAAGTTACAAGACTGAAGTAGAATATATATATACATATATAAGTAAATAAATAAATATATGTATTTATATATGTATATATATATATATATATATATATATATATATATATATATATATATATATATATATATATATCACTTTTCATTACCCTCAAAACTGTCTAAAATAAAGTCTTCCTCTTCGTCGTCACTGGCGAGACTTATGATGATGGATATTATCTAATGACCAGTACTCTCTCTCAAAGTATTCAGAGTGCCGAACAGCATTTGCCCACACGACCTGTCCTCTGTCACACACAACTTTGCTTCATTCAATCTTGCATTGAGGTCCGTTCGTGTAAAACGGTGAAGGGATGATCGAACGTACTTCTTCCTGACACCCCATACTTGCTCAATAACATTTAGCTCTGGGTGTGCAGGTGGTAGCCGCACTACTTCATGACCCCACAGGCAAATGGTATTGTCCACTGTGAATCTGGGAGGTGGTCAATTTTCCTTGCATATTTTGAGCAGTTCAGGTCGCAAAGCGTGTGGTGGGTATGTGATATTACCCTGCTGCACCAGTTTATTAGAGGTGCCAGTAGTTGACAGTGGCTCCTCCCTCTGTGAGGTGACTGGTAATAGTGCAGCAGATAAATTGCATATTTCATAAGAATCGTTCAGATAGTGAAATAAGTATGAAATTTTGCACAAATGTTCTTTAAAGTTCCTCTATCAGAAAAGGGCGCTGGCCACGCAAAAATTTATGATCGGCTTGTTTCGACTTTTTAAATTTATTGGTTGTTGATATATAGGGGTTTGTTAAAGGATATTGTGTGGAACTTCTGGGGAAAAAATTTTGTTCAGTGACCTTAGGTTTTGTGACGCCAGAGCATTTTTCGTAAAAATGGCCATTTTCAAAATGCATCTCCTCCTTGCTTTTTGGTTTTATGATGATTTGAACCATGTATAAAACACATATGGACCTTCGATACAAAGCCGGGGATTTTTGATTTTCAATTATTTTTCGAGATATGAATTTTTTTTTAATGAAATTTTCCCGGAAAAATTACAGAAAAAAAAAATTGCCAAAAATCAGAAACTCAGAATATTAAAATCCCCGGCTTTGTTTTAATCTACCATGTTTCCCCCATGTTATATTTAAAATTTCATTTAGATTGGTCCAATACTAAGGGAGGAGATGCATTTTAAAGGTGGAAAACTTATGTTTTGAAACGGGCCTTCAAAGTTTTAGTTACATAAAAAAGTAAAAGGGACTTCAAAGACTTCAATTACAATTAATTCTGTGGTTTTAATTTTTATTTTTGGGTATTAATTAATGCAAAATGATTATAAATAAGAATATTAATTGATTATTTATGTGCCTAAGACACATTCTTATAAATTTTAGGTTCTTGGTCCCCCTGTCTGATCTTGCTGCAAGGTATTACTCTAGGTATCATAGTTGCCTACACTTTTTATTATTATGTCTCGAATCCATCCCTTGCCAAATGGATCCTGGAATTACTTTATTCACAATTCTGGGGATTCGTGATTCAAGTAATTCATCAAGTCTTGCTTCACTTATTATGATCATTTTATTTTCAGGATCGTCTATAATATCAGCCTCCTGAGCTACTGCTTTCTTTTTCTAAAATATCTTTGCCCTTTGGTAGTGACGAACAAATAAAGAGGCGTTTAGGGGTGGATGGGTTGGTCTCTGGTCAGCAGAGATCGCTGCCTCACGCCGCCGTTTGATGGGCGACAGCTCTCTCTCTCTCTCCATCGCTCCATTCCCTCTATGGCACTAATTTCTTGAACTCTTTCTTTCTACTTCTCGCCTGGACTTTTCCACTTGGCTTTCCGCATTCTAGAAGCATGAAGTGAAGTCTTGGACCTTTAGGCACGGTGAAAAAACAAAACACCGCAGGAAAATACAGAGTTCAGTCAAGGCTACGAAAGCAAGAAAAACGTGTCCTTCTAGCTTTCAGTTTATAGGGCAACTCGTACAGTGAACAGTCATGGTATGGCGGTGCGGTGTCATGGCTAGGGATAACTAAAAAGGTGCCGAGTAGGATATTATTGACATTATACATTTCATTTCAAAGGAAGCTTTCATGTATATCGCAAAAAACTATACCAGACTAAATCATTTGCGCCACTACAATGTTTTATGGGTATATAGTTATTGTTACATTTTGGCCATAACTAGAGAAATACAGCAAATTTTAGCATAATATTTCGTGGACACATTCTTGAACTCCTATACGAAGCCAGAATTTTTTCAGCAAATCGAATTTTAATTTTTCACTAGAATGGCATGTATTTGCTTCTAGCAATATGGTAAAGCTCCGGCATTCTAGAAGCATGAAGTGAAGTCTTGACCTTTTGAAAATGGTGAAAAAACAAAAACACCGCAGAAAATACAGAGTTCATTCGTTATTAGCGAAGCATGAAAACGGTCCTTCTAGCTTTCTGAAGTTTATAGGCAACTCGCCACAGTCGGGCGCCATGGTATGACGTGTGCGCTGTCAAGTATTAGGATAACTAAAAGGTGCTGAGTAGATATTATTGACATTATACATTCTATCTCAAAGGAAGTTTCGTAATATATATCGCAAAACTATACCAGACTAAATCATTTGCGCTACTGGTGTTTTATGGGTATATAGTTATTGTTATATTTTAGGCCATGCACCAGAGAAATACGGCAAATTTATGCTAATATTTTCGTGGATACATTCTGAACCCTAGCACGGCTATAGAATTTTTTTCAGCAACCGAATTTTTTAAAGATTATGTCTTCCCGGTGTGGGCATTTTCTGTAGGCTTGGAAGGCGTGCGTTCTCTGTCCCCATGAGTAAAACAACGGAGTTCCGCCATATTGGCGCCAGATATACGCTAACGGAGAATAAAATTTGCTGAACAAGTTAGCTAGATAGGCTGAATTGGAGGGAGGAATGTATATCCTTAATAGGTCCCCCTTAAAAAAGGCCCTTCACACCCTTTCGGGTGTGAGGGTCTTAGCTAATTCCTCCCGACTGGCTCGGGACCCTACATAAGGTGGATTGTGGCTCTGCACATCTAAAGGAACCTACCTAACTGCTAAGAGGTTCTGAATGATAATTGCAAGCCTAACCTACCTAAGGAACATGGATACGGCTACTGGCTGGGTTGACGGGATAAACTACACACCTAGATAAATACACTATAAACACTTAACTTCTTCAACCTGCTATTCCCTGACTCGGGCACTGCGAACTTACTAAAAAAGATAATACTTGTGCGGAGTTATGATCAGCACTCGCTTTCTGATTAACACACAACAAATTGAAACTTTAACCTGAAGGGTAATTCACAATGCATGGTTAAGTAATATATCAATTTGAGTCTAGAGTGGGTTGGAAGGAGGTTAGTTGGGGGAAAGGTTATTGCAGGCCTAGGTGGTTAATGGTTAATGCTACAGGCTCAGAGTTCACACAGCTACCCTCTCTGGGCAGGTGCCAGGATCGCTCTGAGATGGAAAGAGGGGCATGCCAACAGGCACGAGTGCCAAAAGAGCTTATGGCTCTGATTCACTGAGTCAATTTCTTCCGCCCCTTCTTCTTCTTCTTCGGGGGCCTCCAGGGTCTGGCTCGGCCATTCCTAGGGGGCGATGAGGGTACTAACTCTGGAGAACGGCCAGGAGTGCCGTCAGGAGCAGGATCAGGGGCAGCCTCAAGGGCTACAGGCTGTGGCCTCCTACTTCCCGGCTCCTGCGACGAGCCGTCGTGGGAAGGAACCAGCGTCTGCGTCCTGGCGGACAGTTCCTGGTGACCAGAAAATGCGTCCAGGCCTGCTAGAGGGTCATCCTCAGCAGGTGAAGGAGTGTGGGAAGAAGCAACATCCGGGGTTGGAGAATCGCACTGGGCGTTGAGCACAGTGGTGAGATTTGGGGGATCTCCCGTAGGAGGATCCAAGTCATGTTCGGGGCCCGGCACTGGCACTGACTCAGGGCCAGGCTCGGGAAGTGCGCTTGGCAGGGAGCATCCCGCCAAGGTGGATAAAGCTAGGCACTGACCAGTGCTGGCAAAGGGCACTGGCAGTGAAGTAATGTCAGACAAGGCTGAAGGGGGACCCGGGGGATCGAGACCCCTCGGAGTCCCTGGCATGAGGTTGGACAGCGAGTCCTGTCTTAATGGGAGGACTGGGTCTCTTAGTTTAGTGGAGTTGGCCGCTGCGGCTAGCCTACTGGGGCACTTTGCCCATCTCTCCGAGTGACCCCTTACGTTGCAGGGCCTGCAGCGGTAATTAGTTCGGTCCCTTTGGAATGAGGGAGTGATTCTTGGGTAGCCGTCAGTCATAAGACCCATGGACTAGAGCTAAAAAATAACTGATTGAAAGAAGTATTGGTAGACAGGGGCACAGCTGTCCCCTGAGGCTGTGTCCCCATCTGAAGAAGTAGAGCTGGAGGTGCTGGCGGAAGCAGTCAGGCAACAAGTGGTGTGGGGTGGGACATCCCAGAGAGTCATCTCGACCAACCGGAACTCCTCCCGTGCCAGGCCGGCTTGACAGCATGAGCGATGCACTGCTGCTGAGGGTAATCACCTGAGCTCAACTGTGGGGACGGTCAGGGACTGTTCGTCCACCAGGTCACGGTCCACTTTGTGCTCCTCTGCTGTAGCACTGGCAGGCGGCACCTGGGCGGTCAATCAGACAATGTCCGAGCCTGTATGGCAGTAGTTGCTTTGGAGTGCACTGAGGGCTGGAACTGTCCAGAGAAGCCACTGAGGCGGTCTGCGTCCAGACCCTCTCGGGGTGAGTTCTCTCAGCCCGGCTCAGCTAAGGAGGCAGTGGCACTATCAGGTTCACGTGCCTGGGTGTGACCACATGTTTTGGGCAAGCAGGATACCCAGCAGAAGAGTGTCCAGAAGCTCCACAGTCTCCCAGCGGTGACGGTGGGTGGAGAAGCTGGTATGGAATTTGGCGGAGAGGAGGACTGACGGTTGCTGGTAGGCTGCCGAAAGTTGTTGCCCTGCTGATTGCCATCCTTATAAATGCAGGACACGGAGGTTTGTTAGGCGGGCCGTTCCATAGCGATTGAGGCTGGAGGTGTCGGGTGGCTCTATTTTTGCGCTGCAAGGTGCCATGGGAAGGATTGTATGTTTCCCGGGCATCAGCTAGCGGCAGGCTTCCTTGAGAGTGGCTGGCTGCTTATCGCTAAGATACACAGCCAGAGGCGGACTCACTGGAAGAGATCCTCAGCCTTGGTCGGTTGAACAAATCTTCAAGGTGTCGCACTGCATAGACTCTAGCCAGCGGGTCGACTGGGTCTTATGGCAAGACCAGCCGACATTCTTGGCCATACCTCTGAATCGTTGTCTCCACCTCTCAGGGGTGATCTCATACGCCTTAGCGATGGCCTCGCGGACGGCAGCCATGTCTCCTAGTCTAAGTGCTTGGTAAGCAGTAGGGCCCTCTCAGCCAGGCTGACGTCATAGGTCTCGAAGAGGAATTCGATCTCTTCGAGCCATTGTTCCGGCTCGTCTTCAGTCCACTTTCCCACAAGGTTATTGACTGTCGACAGAGAGGTATTTGTGGCCGATGGGGTGGGGCTCGATGCTTGTTGTGCTGCCAAAGCTTCTGCGCTGTCCTTCTTGGCTCTCTCCAACTCGAGCTCCCGGTCTTTGAGGGCTAGTTCATGCTGCCTCCGTCTTTCTTCTCTTTTTTCTTCTTCTCTCTGCAGCTCGGCTTCTTGATACCTTCTCCGCTCTTCTCTTTCTGCTTCTTCTCTCCGCTGCTCTGCTTCTTGCTCTCTTCTCCGCTCTTCTCTTGCTTCTTCTTCTTGTCTTCTCCGCTCTTCTCTTTCTTCTTCTTCTCTCCGCTGCTCTGCTTCTTGCTGCCTTTGTTCTTCTTCATATTTTCTCTTCTCAGCGATCTGTTCCTTCACAAACCTTTGAAGGGCCTGGCCGGAAAGACCATCCTCGCTACGATTTTTACGAAGATATTGAAGGTGCTCCTCGGTTGACATGTTGCTGATGGGAAGGGGTGCTGAGTGAAGTACATGGGTGTTCGAGGAAGGAGTTTGTGGCGATGAGAAGTGTCCTTAGACTAGTGGCACTTATTGAGTGACACACCTGTGAGTGAGTGGCACTGTGGAGAGTGTGCCTTTGCAGTCACACCTAGAAGGAAAAGCGTTCTGGTGAAGTCTGAGTCCTTGTGGCGGGATGCGGCTGGTAAATGGAGTGCTCCTGAAGGCTCTATATGGTCCTTATGGGCGGATGCACTGCTAATGGGGTGTTCCTGAAGGAGCTGCGGTCCTTATGGGTGGAAACAACAGTTGTATGGCACTCTGTTTCTTCAACACAGGTGCAATGACGTGTAAGAGGTTGCTTTAGTTGGGTGGCATGTGCCGGTGCACTACGATGGGCAATACCCAGATATCAGTGCATGAATTGGCACTGAAGGTGAAAGTACTCTGCCTGAGCAGAAGGTAAGTAGGGAGTAGAAGGTAAATGAGGGCTCAGCAGACTGGAAGAGATATAGGAAAGTGGAAGGAAAGATAAATTAGCCTTCCAGTGATTGGGTGCTTAGCAGCGCCGCAGTTAGTGGCACTGGGAGAAATAGAACTGGATGTGGCACGAGTGGGTGGCTAGTTATGAGAACTAGTGAGCGCTGCCTGACTTGCGGACAAGGAGCTGCGGGTAGGTACTCAATGTGCAATGGTTGCACTTACCTTTTGCAAGTCTGGGATAAGGATTCCACTCCGCACATCAGTTGGAACACGTCACAAAGATATAATCTATCTGCTTATGCTTTGTCGCTTACGCTAAATGATTTGTGTTGAAGCACTTGGAAAGAAAAGGTAAAGTTTGCTTGATTAATCCGCTAAGCACAAGCGGCATTTCGCACTGGTATGTGATAAGGTTTTAAATGGGTTAGAGATTTGAAATTTCAGGTTTTGTTATTACTCTAAGTCTTTGTATCTGCCCTTTTTATAGTTTATTAGTGATCCCCAAAATAAGTAGATTACGTTTGTCCCGTGAGAGAAAAAAATGCACTGATACGGATGCGAGAGAATGGGAGAAGGCAAAACACGATCTCTCTCTCTCTCTCTCGATGACGATATGAAACGACATGTATTTGTTATGATTTATAATCCCTTTTTTATTTTACGCTTAAGCAAAATCAATTATCGTTGTGAAAGCACGTTAAGTTTCAATATGGAATTGCTACTGCTTGCTCTCATAGAAAAGTTAGGAGTATGCAAGGGCGTTTCAAATTGTTTCGCACCGTTTCGATTTTCGTTAACTTTTACAGGGAGGGATTTCGTTTCGTGGAACGAACGTTGTGGGAACGGATCTGCGCGGGAAGCAGCTGGTTTGAATTTACTCGCCGTGTGACAATGGGGCGAAATTGAATTGAATGGATAGCGAGCACAACAAAATGCACTTTTGCTACATGCGGGTTTAAAGCAAAATAGATTAATACTTTTGAATATAGCACTGTCTTTACTTTACGTTAATACTTAAATATGCAAAATAAAAGCTGGGAACTTTTTCCAACACGGAGACAAGTTGACGCATGCGCGCTCTGAACACCACGCTGGCTGGCTGGCTGTATAAATGCCAGATATCGCTATACGGATTCCGGTAAACTAATCGTTATTTCAAAATTTATCACTAACCAAGAAATGTACATTTTCTTTGCCGTAATTTATTCAGAAATAGACTCCTAGCCACTGGTCCTAGCATTATATGCAAAATTCCCTCATAGCACTTCATAAATCCTATTTTGTTCGTCGGCAAACCGGCGTTTCCTACACACTACAAATTTTGCGGGCGAACATTTCGCGCCTTCCTCTATGTTCATATAAAGAGACCTATTGCGTTTCCTTGTTATGAACGCTTTTAATGCTACGAGAATTATTTTGCGTTTTAAAACAAATATTAATATGAGTTTATTTCCTTAATATTAGGACATACACTTTATAAGACGTCGTAACGATCGCTTCCTTTGCTCGCTAAAATGAAAATGATTATCGTGGAGTGATAAAATAATCGATTTATAATTCCTGGCTTTAGTCTAGCTTTACTGTGACTAATTCAGCTATTTGACTATATCCTGGCATTTGGTCGTCACTGTTATCTATGGACTCGGTTTTGTTGAATTTACACACAAAATGATAACTGAGGCTGCCACACGAGACTAAGAGAATTCAGTCGTAAACAAAAAAAGGGAGTTAATGAAGACTTACCTCAAATTTTCCTGGAGTTATAATTTAAGGTGGAAGGTCATATGTGGAATTTGAATTCTTTGCCAATTTACAGGGGTTTATTCAGGAAACTTAACGACTTAACATTAATAAATTAACAGTTAGACACCACACGACATAATCACTGAGGGACAGATTTATGATAGAGCACAGTAACAATGATGACATGGATTGGCAACCAAATAAGTGGATAAAACGGCCAATCTGCAATAATCAGTCAATGATAATGATCACTTTCAATCTGCCTGACTAGAAGTTGGAATAGTATTACTATGATGGGGTTCCAGGATGGAGAATTACTTCTTTAAAATGGTTAGCTGTGGAACTACTCTAACTACAACCAGGTAGTGCGGTGGCAGGTGGGTATGGAAGCATGGAATTTTGCGATTCGTACCACGTGTATCGTCCTGAAATAGACGGTTTGGGTTAGCCCTTCTCACACTAAGGGAAATGGAATCTTCCTACTGCAGATTACACAACATTTTCTTAAATACAATACATAAATTAGCCTGGAAGGTGCTTTTGAGGAAAGCCCGTGAATAGGATCTGCGTCGCCGGTGCGCTAACAATGGAGACAACTGTACGCGCCCCAAGTTAACTACCGCTTAGTTGTTTTAATATGCTAGAATAACCCTTAGATTGCACTGGTGGAGGGATAAATGATGGTTTATCGGGATCGTTACTCGAATTCAAGGTAGGCTACGTGGATGACAAGGCAATGGGATACAGGCAAGATTTGGGTAAGGGAAGATTTTCGTGGAGGAATAGGTTAAAGGATAAGGGAATTGGGAGAGTAGAGACAAGGATAGGGCTGGCTAAATGGCTACTGCAATGTACGAACCTGTTCAACTGTTATGAGCGCCCACAATCCAGATTGGCTGTTCATCCCGATGCCCGTCATGTAGCAGGGATGGAAGAATCACTTGGAGCTGCTGCTCCAGATAAGTCGAGGAGTTCTCTGTTGTCCTTTTTTGAACAACCAGATCGTTTCGCGTTGGAGGGAGAACGGGGGCAGGACCATGGTGTCACTTGATAAATGCTGCTCTGCCCTTCCTAATCCCTACAGGTCTCCCCATCACGCGATGGGAAAGGGGACGGGAGTATTGTCTTTCGCATCGTACGATTCGTGAGGTGGAGAGGACCCGGTGTGTTCTGGTAACAGGGGTTTTAGAGGGGCTTATTGTCTTCCCCGTGGGCATTTTCTGTAGGCTTGGAAGGCGTGCGTCCTCTGTCCCCATGGGTAAAACAACTGAGTTCCATATATTGGCATAGATGCCACGTAACGGAAATAAAATTCGCTGAACAAGTTAGCTAGATAGGCTGAATTGGAGGGGAGGAATGCATATCATAACAATATATATATATATATATATATATATATATATATATATATATATATATATATATATCTATATATATACACATATATATATATATATATATATATATATATCTATATATATATATATATATATATATATACTCTTCTTTATATAACTATATATATATATATATATATAACCGTTTCATTGCATGAGTGTTTCATTAAGGAGAGGAGACAGAATTTCCTTCGCATTTCCCAACCAGTATCTGTAACCGCAAAGATTCCGAATTACTCGACAGGAAAAGGATGGTGAATACTGATTCATTTTCTTAAGTCACCTAAAACCTTTGGATTTACAAAAAGGTTACAGCTCTGAAACACTTCACATACTATCACACTACTGCTGACACCCTTATACACTGTATGTAAACTGCCACGCTCCACATAGAGAATGGTAGACAACGAGTTGGTGAACAAGTGTCAGAGTGACCTCTTCACAGGGAGAAAAACAATGAAAAGATCATTAATCCATGACCATGCACACACACACAAACACAAATGTAGCTAGCATTCTGTCACATTCAATAATAATAATAATAATAATAATAATAATAATAATAATAATAATAATAATAATAATAATAATAATAATAATCCTTCTGTTCATCAGATCATTAGTTTTCTATCCAGAGGCCAAGAAAAAGAAAAAGAAAAAGCAGGCATTTCGTTATTAAGCCTGGAGCAGCATTTGCTCTTCACTGGCCAATGCGGTCCAGCTTCCACAAAAAGACGACAAAAGCGAGAAAGTATACAGTCTGTTTTAAATGAAAACAGACTGTATACCAAATTAAGTAACAGGTAAATATAGATATAGTTGCTGCAATTCATAATAATAACAAATCAAATATTCAACTCATATTCTGATGAATCAAAATGATGAATATCTGTGGGCTACTCCCCACACAACTTACTTTAAAACTCATACTTGAAGCAAGTTCAAGTTCATAACTGGAGAGAGACAAAAGTGAGTACAATCATTGGAGTCACTCTCCTGTTTTCCAACTATGTTGATTTTCTCACTAAAATGTAAAAGACTGATAATAGGTATGACTAAATACTCGATCTTATTTTCATTTATTGTCATACTTCATGATACTGTAACATCGAAGCATTACCTGGAAATGCTTGCCTTTACTCCATGAGTTTTACACCTTTGCCGAAGTTAGTGAAGAAATGTAACTGTTTCCAACACCGCCACCTGGCAACAGCCTACAAAAGTCGGACACTGCAGCAGAAAACACAGATCCAGGAGAGGAAAGCTCTACAGCGGCGTATACATCTACAAAACCACAAAGAATCCGGAAAAGAGCGACGGGGCGAGAGTCTAAATCCCTAAAAGAACGCCAAGACCTCTGAGAGGGAAAAGGCAGCCGAGTCTCGTCATTCGGGGCTTAATTTCCGCGATGTAAATATTAAGAAAATCCTCGACAAGTTTTCCAGTGAACACTTTCAGGAGGAGCTGAGTAAAATGCTATGCCCAGAGTCATTTGGACGTCTTCCCCAAAAGCGAGGATGTCCTCAGATGAACGTTCAGAAGGCCGGTGATTAATTACTGACTTCATGCCTTCAAGTACCAAGCAGAAAAATGCTAGTCACTAGCTGGAACATTCCAGGCTTTCTTGGAACCTGGAAGTGTTAACGAGGGATAATTTCTTATATTTGTTGAAATAAGGTCAGGATAGATTTCATTTCAAAACACTTCAGGCTCTGGAAATTTTCACTTGATTTAAAACTGAAATTTTCCTTTTTATTACATTTAAAATCTTCATATCTTCTACCAGAAGACTGCAGGCTACGTCTACAGTCATTTTTGGTCGTACAGTTAGCAAGTCATGTTGCTGCACGGACCGTTCTCTCAGCAGAGGTAATTTTCAGTCAAGTTTCTTGCATTTGACTGATTGCTTAGTCGATTCTACGAACAGGAGGACAGTTTTTTTTTTTAAAAATAGTATTCCTTCTTATTGTCAAATATCAAACTAAATAATAACATTAGATAAATATAAAACAAACCATTACAATGTTTCAATCATAGTCACTGTATAGCTGCGCTATTGTCTCGTTTCATCATTCATTGTCTCTACAGACCATTATATATTTGGTCGCCAGTTATGCTTTTGTTTCTTGTTAGTAGATAGATTCGTGAAGAAATGCACGAGACTGGCACATTTCTCAAGTGTCCGTGAAGCTTTATTAAAACTTTTGTCATAAAAAGTTATGAAGAATATTAAGAAAGTACACCGCAGTTACTGTGCCAGAAATTGCAAAATGAAGACGATATTAAAACAGAGAGAGCATATATTTCTGTTTAGCCCTTATTCAGAAACGAAAATCAGCAATACTTGTTATCTATACCTCGCTGTCTGCGGAATTTGTGGAAATAATAAAGGGAAAGCCATGAGAAAACATAAAAACGCGTCTTACATTTGCCACCTCTCTCTCTCTCTCTCTCTCTCTCTCTCTCTCTCTCTCTCTCTCTCTCTCAATTCGTGAGGAATGTCATATCTTTTTTTATTTCTTCTTGTGGGAAGAGCAAGAGAGACCTACCTCTACCAGTACTAAAACAGAGGAAGATTAGCAGCCCTGTGCAGATACCCAGAAGAGACATTCCCAGCTTAAATGGTGCATGAAAACTTTATCATCTACACAAACTAATCTGGAAATACTGGTCTTCACAAATAAAATAAAAATTCAGTTTCAGCACCACAGGAAAAACCTCATTTCCACAAAAAAAACATCTTTTTCTACATAACACCAGCAAAGCTGTTTCTGCAACATACAAAAATTCAAGTATATAAAATAATATGAGCACATTTTTCATAAAGGACTGACATAAGGTGACTCCTTCCAACACACAAGGGGAGATTCTGATGCCTGTTGCAGATGGGGGAAAGTTCACAGTTTAATAGGAAATAGTGAAACTGATTCCACCTTTCAAAATCCATTCGAGAGTTGAGAAGCTCTTGTGCCAAAATAAAACGTCACAGTTTCTCGAAGAATATGGCGGCATCAACACGTATCCCTTCCTCTCAGGGGCTAAATACTCCAACTACCAGATTTCAATGAAAAGTCTACCTTGTACAACGCCGTGATGATTCATAGCTCCTGCATGAGCATTGTTTCAGTGACAAATTTGAAAGAACACATTTCTTCATAAAAAGAAAAACATATACAATTTGTAGTTTGGCCACTCAAGCACTGGGAACTATGAGGTCATTCAGCGCTGAAAAGGATATTGCGAGTAGGTAGGTTCGAAAGGTGTAACAGGAGAACCTCGAAGCATTTGAAGCCCTATGAAATAATTGTTAGGCGAAGGTGGATAGCAAGATGGAAGAAAGATAACACTATGAATGGAGGTACAGTAAAAGGAGTGAAAGAGGTTGTAGCTAGGATTTGGATGTCTGAATGCCCTAGTGCTTTCAAACCTTTGTATTACCGTAGGTATGTAGATGATACTTTCCTTGTGTTTAAGGAATTATCACATGTTGATTTGTTTTTTGAATATTTTAATTCTCGTCCCTAACATTTCTTTTACTTGTGAGACGGAACAGGATAATAATTTGTCATTTTTAGATGTAACAGGTATACAGAAATAGTGGCAAATTTGAGACCTCTGTTTATAGGAAAAGTACTTTTACTGGCTTGATTAGATTACCTCAGTTTTTCGCCAAAAGTTGTATAAGATGAACTCAATTCGCACTTTGATTAATAGAACTCTGATATTTGTTTGATTTTAATTTATTTTCATCAAGATATGGTTTTCCTCAGAATTATTTTCTGAAAACTCATATCCCATTTTTGTATTTACAAAGTTCTGAAAAATTTTTTAAATGAGAAAGTTTTGTCCCAGACCGGTGTCGTACTGCTAAACAAGATGTAAAGTAGAATTAAATTGCCTTACCTTGGTCATAGTAGCTATGGTCCAAAGTTAAGAAATACTTAGCATTGTTCCCTCAAATCAGTTTCCGGTTTTGTTTCTGTAATCCTTTTACAATAAGATCACTTTTGGGAAAGCCTATCTTGCCTGGACCTTAATTCCCACGTGTCGTTTACTTGTTCACTTGTTCGCAGTGGCATGGTCTGGATAGCCTACGTGGGATCTAGTTCCCCCTGGCTCAGACACAGAATTTTGGAACACAGAGGCCTTTCTATTAGAACTAGGTTTCCCCTTTCCAAACCACCCTTTTCGATTCACTGTAATTACATCGCCGTAATTTCATCGCGGTAATTACATCGTGGTAATTACATCGCATGGTAATTACATCTCATGCATTTTCACCGCATTAAAAATACATCGCAATATATCACATCGTCTGTAATTTCATCGTCTTGAATACATCGCAATATATCACATCGTCTGTAATTTCATCGTCTTAAATTTTTAAAGATTATAAATTTTTTTTTTGTTTATGCTTTTCATGGTGTCTTTATATTAACTACGAAAATTTTATTATAAAAGGAAAAATAAATATTTAGTATTAATAGGGCTTTAAATGATTTTTAATTTTTTGTTCAGCTTCGAGAACTATTAGCTGTTTGACATAGTCTTATTTTAAATGAACGATAATTTGCCCAGTAGATTCCCTCGTAAACTTTTGAAGAAAATAGATGTATTTTACATATTATATATAGTTGCTTTTAGGTTTAGCTGAATGGCCTTTGCTGCCCAGTGCTTACCTTTTGAACCTAAATTTCATAAATTAATTCATTCAATTTAAAGAAGAAAAGAATGGAACATCCATTAAAAGTACTATTTTATTTATTTATATACTAATACATACAATGCAAGAACAAAAAATCGACAAACGGTCTTCAGCACATTCTCAAAACGACAAGTTATGAACGATTCCTCTTAGATAATCAATAGTTCGCAGTTTTTCAAAATCGTTGACTATTCTTTGAATTCTTAATGCTGTATCCTTATACTTCTTTTTTTTACGGGGAGGTTCCGCGCCTGCTATATATTGTTCCCTTATTGCTTCATTTCTCCTTGCTCGTCCTTCAAGGTTTCTAAAATTTCCAGATTGTGGTCTTGAAGCCCCAAATTAATTCGCTGAATGAGCGATGCCACCCTTCACGAGCATTGTTTGTCTTAGGAGTACATAGTGCTGCTTAGCATCGAAGCCAATTCAAAGAACATGATCAAAGCGAGGCGGTCGACGTATTAAGCGACGGTTTGGCCGTCCAATCCGTACATCCTCAGTAATCTAAGACAGACTGGGCTTTCTTCGGGAAAATCCAGTATTGTCAATTAAATGTTCAAAGAGGTAATCACATCACTGCGACAGGAACAAATGCAATGGCTGCTATCATACGCATTTTTAATGCGAATTCGGCAGCATCACTCTCGTACAACTGTTGCAGGCCATTTGATTGTATAGATCGAAATAAACATTGTGAGAAATGAAAAAAGCAGCCTTGTTGATCTGAATTAGGAAAAGCTGCTTTAAATGCATTAATGGCTGCACGTTCAAAATCAGTCATAATTTTGCTTGGTGATAAGGTTGGCTCTAAACCTTTAGTTCTGACAAATCTTATTAAAACTCTCCTCAGTTTTACGGTGGCCATTAAGAAATAAAGACAAAGAGGCAAAACGTCATCATTCACGATACCATGTATTGAGTAGAGTTGATGAAATAAAGGAGGTGTTGTCTTAAACGTCCTATCTGCATACCAGTTGCTTGCACTGGATAATACCTGAAGATTTTTCCGAGTCGAAAATATAATAATCCTGTCTGATCCATCATCACTGTCAAACGAAGAAATGGCTGATGTGAATGTATTTATCCCTATATTTGGGGGGATGTAACTCGGGTGGTAACTGGATTTGCAGGAACTTGTGCTGCTACATTTCTTGCATTTCATATATCCTTTTTTAAGTACAGTGGTGTTTGGTAGCTGACCTGCAACTGCGGGATACTCTACATACACTTGGGTTGCGATACAATGTCGTTCTTGAGTTTATTGCTTTTTCTTTAGTTATGTTAATCACTTTGGCAGCTTCAACACGAGCAATATCTACTGCATGATTGTGTTCTCCGAGTCGTTTTATAATGGATTCGTTATTTGTATGCACTCTTGCATGGCACTTTTTTGTATAAAATTGATCACATTTCCACATAGTTTTTTCGCCATTTGTTTTCTCTTTCACAAATAGATGACTATTGTCAATTAACTTTTTCTTATTCCTTGTGCTTACAACATACTCCAGAGGCATCTTGAAGGGTTTAGTCCGAGTTATTATCAAATGTTTTCTACTCAGAAGACAAATAATTTCTGTTTTAGGAAAAGTCAACAAGCTGGCTGTTTGCGAATAATGGTTAGATAGTTAAGTCCCATCAACAACTATTACAGTATTAAATTAGACGTTTATGTTTTATTGTTCATTTAGTTTTGGCTTTGAGCAGTGACTTAGCTTGTGACGATGAGGCTGTTTGCGAATAGTTAGATAGTTAGATCCCATCAACAACTATTACGGTATTAAATTAGACGTTTATGTTTTATTGTTCATTTAGTTTTGGCTTTGAGCAGTTGACTTAGCTTGTGACAGTAGAGGCTGTTTGCGAATAGTTAGATAGTTAGATCCATCAACAACTAATACAGTATTAAGGTAGACGTTTATGTTTATTGTTCATTAGTTTTGGCTTTGAGCAGTTGACTTAGCTTGTGACGATGAGGCTGTTTGCGAGAATGGTTAGATAGTTAGATCCCCATCAACAACTATTACGGTATTAAATTAGACGTTTATGTTTTATTGTTCATTTAGTTTTGGCTTGAGCAGTTGACAACGTGACGATGAGACTGTTTGCGAATAGTTAGATAGATCCCATCAACAACTATTACAGTATTAAATTAGACGTTTGTGTTTTATTGTTCATTTAGTTTTGGCTTTGAGCAGTTGACTTAGCTTGTGACGATGAGGCTGTTTGCGAATAGTTAGATAGTTAGTTCCCATCAACAACTATTACAGTATTAAATTAGACGTTTATGTTTTATTGTTCTACGTTAGTTTTGGCTTTGAGCAATTGACTTAGCTTGTGACGATGAGGCTGTTTGCGAATAGTTAGATAGTTAGATTCCATCAACAACTATTACAGTATTAAATTAGACGTTTATGTTTTATGCTTTGAGCAGTTGACTTAGCTTGTGACGATGAAATTACAGACGATGTATTTATATTGCGATCGGATTTATAATACGGTGATGCATGCGATGTAATTACCACGATGTAATTACCGCGATGAAATTACCGCGATGAAATTACCGGACACCCCCTTTTCTGCCATTAGAGAACACAGTTTAGCACAGGACCATCCTTTCACTGACCTGGATTTTCGGGCACTGTCTTTTTGTTAAAATAGACTGGACCTTTCAATTTCAGAGTCGCTGACTATTAAAAAGATGAAGCCGGAATTGAACAACAACTCGTCTGGTATTCAACTAGCTATCGTGTAATTTCATAGTAGGTACTCAATTAGATCGTTAAATATTTTACTTTGTGAGTGGTAGTTTGTTTACATTTCACTTTAGTTTTATTTTCATATTTTTATGTTTGTGTTTTTTAATTTTTCGTTGATACACGTCTCACACCCTTTTAGTTTGTATTTACTTGTTCATTTATATATTTCGTTAGTGATATTTTGCTGAAGATTTATTATGACAATTCATTTTATTGTAATTTTATTGATTCTCATGTATAGGTTTTCCAGCCTGATGATGAGGTTTTATACCTCAGCTTGTACAATAAAGAATGTTCTTCTGAATCACTTAGCAATATTATTTTATCATTAATATAAGATTTCCAAGTAGCCGCCCAATTACCGAGACTATATGTATATATATATATATATATATATATATATATATATATATATATATATATATATATATATATATATATATATATATATATATATATATATATATATATATATATATATGCTTACTTCAACTTTGCTGTTCAACTTCGCTAACCTAACCTTACTCAAGTTTACACCTTTCACGGGTTATGTTTAATGTTAAGCAAGAAGCATCATTTTCATGGCAAGAGTTTTACGGAATTTAGAAAGAATCGTTAACTGCTTGAAACTAATGGCAAGATTTCCGTCTGTCATCAAGTCTGAGATAAAACTGGTAAAATAAGTTGTGAAATATATCCCCTCTTAACAGTGCAAACGTGTAAAAGCTTCAGGCTGTGATATCTCCCCCGTATAAAAAAATGCCTTTCAATAGTCTAAGTTGTGGAGTAAAAGTACCTATGTAATTATTCAAGATCTCGACACTATTACAAAATTAATTCTGAAGGAACTCCGATATAAATCAGTAACTGAAACATACTATGGATGAAGGCCACGAGGACTACATGAGAAGCTTACCTCCAAGTCCCTACTGTGATGGAAGCTAGTTTAAGAGTATCTGAGACTTCCTGTGATAAACTAACAGTAATCATTTGTGCTTTGGGTGGAAATATATTATGTATTCTCTGAGGGTTCATGCCTAACAGATTTCATTCTACAAAGCTATTCCTAACCATTTTGACTATCACCAAGATAAAACCTATTCCTTCTAACTAATGAACTTTTTGCTACTGATCATTATGAACTTAAGGAAAATTACTGAAAATAATAAGAAACGTCTTCTTTTAATCTCGCGTGCCCTTCGTACCCAGGCATATTATGTATTGATAATGACCTGTTGGATATGGCAAATCAAAACTAATTTATCGAAAAAATTGTCCTTAAACATACATGACTTTAAAATAAAAAAATAAGCCAGAGAGTAGCTATGACTACCTAATAGCTGCTAATAGGCTAATATTGTGTATTATTATGTAGCCGGAGATATCACTAACTAAGCTACTTGGAAGCTGATATCAAACCAGCTTAGAAATTCAACTGAAAACTTTGGTTCCTGAAGCGTAGCTGTATTAAACGAAGTAGAGAGAAGAGAGAGAGAGAGAGAGAGAGAGAGAGAGAGAGAGAGAGAGAGAGAGAGAGAGAGAGAGAGAGAGAGTCTATCGCCTAACAACCTAAGCTTCTTGAAAGCCGATCTTAAGTTTGTGAATGTTGCTGAAGAAAAAAGAATGCTAATGCCAGATAGCTAACACGAACAAGAAAATTAAATAACCTACGAGTATGTATCCGGACACACCGAGCTATTTGCAACCGTCATTAAACCGATTCCAGATTCTCGGAAAAACAAAACTTTGTATCCTCCAACATGTGAACTACTTGATAGCTGATGTTAAACAAGAAATATACATAATTACAAATACATCCTAAACAATTGCAAACTGGTAAAAAAATGTTAAAAAGCTTATTCCTGACATGTACTGAAGTACTTGATAAAATAAGCTTGGGAATCTTACGTAAAAAAAAAACCGGTGTGTCCTGAATTATAATGAAGTACCACATACCTATTGTAAAACTGATGATGAAATTATGTAACAATAAATATCCTGAAACACTGACCTACTTAATGGCAGGAGGAGAAATTCAAGTAATATTAAACTGATATAAGTTTTAAAGTATAAAAAGCTCCTGAATAATAATGGGCTACCAGATGACTGATAATCTAAACAGTAGCATGTTTAGATTATAAATGATCAGCTTGAATCAGTGAACTCCCTGATATAACAAATACTCCAATAGTTCTACTTAAAATGATAAGCAGCACAGCTGAACTTGCCTCAGTTTTTGGGTCATCAGGCTCTGCTTTGATCCTGATAAAATGCTTACGTAATACTAAAAATGTAACCGTTTTCTACTTTTGACGGTGAAAAGAGGTAAGATTGTACAAGCTAGAAACTAGAGTAACATTTCTTTTCAGTTTCTCTACTTCAGTTCTATTAACAGCAAAAGATAACATTTGTGAATCTACATCCTGGCCCTTTGTACAAATTTAATGCATAAATGAGTTGCTTCTTGAAGTTCATGCTCTTCTTTCATAGCAGATACGTTGTGGAAATCTAATGTGAAACTTGCGTTTGCTTCTCTTGTTCAGTTTCTGTTCGGAAGCTTCAATGTTGCACATGTAGACAATTTCCTGAAAATATGAGGAAGAAGTTAATGACGTCATGTCAGGGTGAGTTCTTTTGGCTTACAAGGAACTAAGATAAAAGATGGTTGTTTATAACAGGGTCCCCAAACTTCCTAACCTAGGCCCCTAAAAGGTGCACAGGTGAAACAAAGTCTTTTTAGACCCGTATCAATTTTTTTTTTTTTTTTTATTAAGAACATCTTGATGAGGTGAAATTTTACTTGGTCACAGGTACAGTAAATATTAATCTAAAATTGGACAGCAATGCAAATTTGACTTGAAAACAGTGAGAGGCTTCTTAGTGTAAGTTTCAAATAGCAAATTACAATAAAAAGTTCCATATCTTTACCTCATAGTCACACGAATCATTAAAATGGTGAAAAATCCACATTGATGTAACTGGATACTGACACTTACATCAATGTGGACTTTTCACTATTATTATTATTATTATTATTATTATTATTATTATTATTATTATTATTATTATTATTATTATTATTACTGCTGCTTGCACCAGGCTACATCATTTATAAAACCTTTTCAACATTTTGTCATTATTATAATAACCTCACAATTACACGAGTCATTAGGACGATGAATCCACATTGATGTAAATGTGTATTTACACTTAAATCAATGTGGATTTATTATTATTATTATTATTATTATTATTATTATTATTATTATTATTATTATTGCTTCCGCCAGGCTATAACAACATATACAAACCAGTTTCAACATTTTCACGTAGTCTGGTAGGATTTTTCATTGCCAGCAATGTCCCATCTATCTCCAATTTTACTTAAATTATCTTAGAACTGGACTAGTTGGCTTAATTCTTTTAAGCAATTAACTTTTACCGCTCTTAATAACTGAGTTTCTCACGGTACTCATTTTATTTATAACCTAAAATTGATCCACAATCACTACGGAGTAGCAGAGAAAACTGAATAAGTCTTACAGAAGTCCAAATTTCATAATACTTCACCAATGTTTTTATATAAAAGTTATGAATACTAAAAAAGATTATTCTCTTCCAAAATCCATTATTTCTTGATACTGTATTTGTTTTGTCGAAGTTTTTACAGAATTCTATACTTGTACACTTTATTATAGAATATAGCACATATTTCTAAAAGCACCATATCTGACTTTTGTTGAGTATGATATTTGTGCAACACAAACAGTTTATTTTTAATTGGTGTTAGCGGATAACCCGGTTTCAACTTTATACAGTCAACCATGGGTAATCAGTAGAGCATTTCTAATTTGAGCAATGTCTTACCTTGAAAGATCATAGGTTCAAGTGACAAAATGGTTCATCATTCATCACCTTCTCATATTTGAGCAGTTTCCAGAAGTCCTCAGCTTAAAAGGAAAACAATTTATCAGATACTGATAACTTATAAACATTATCGAAATCCAGTATTTTATGACTTGCATGCAAAGCTGCTCAGCAAATGTCTGTCCTGTACTAATGCTGTTAGAAAAGTTTTATATGATTTCATCATTGCCTTGTAAACTGTCTTAATTTAAACTTTTTATTGATATCACTCATTTTCAAGGCATGCTGTGGAATTTTACTGCAAGGTGATATATGTATCTTAAGCCAACCTTCTCTAGGGAATTATGACCTATTAAGTTCATAGTTTATGCCATCAAATTCACTAGTTCCACCTGCTAAGGATAGCTGTACTATGTAAATTACATCTACTGCTAATGGATTTTTACATCCGAATTCTATAAAGTTAGGGTGGCTTATACCAGTACCCAAACCTGACAGTTGGCCATAACATCACACTAAAACAGCTATATGAACTTTTCATCTACAGTAGTTCCTTCAGTGAGAGATTAAATTTAGTCACTTTGTACATCTGGCTCAAGATATAAATTCTACCATTTCGTAAACTGTCCAGAATAAATTTTAATGGATTTTCAACAGTTCATTATACTTTATCAGAAATGAGATGGTTATATACAGGAACTCAGGCTCCTTAAGAGGGAAAACATGTACCTACATCTAGTAATACCTAAACACCTCATAAATGATAAAACTATCTCTCTCAATAACTAATGCACTATTTCTTCATACTTTTGGCACAGCCCAACACAAACTCGGATTTCCTTCGAAGTCTGTCATTTTAGCATTTCAGAATATCACTGAACATGATGATTATTTGTGCTGCACAGTACATGCAACCTTTAACTTCCTTAATCTTTTAGTGCTACCAATCATGGTTTACTTTAGTTTTCATATTCTCTTACTCTTATATTCATATCGGCAAAACAGAGACCTTAAAAGTGTTACCCGTAATCTGAATGGTCTCCAGAAAAACTGTAGCAGAATTTCATACTACTAAAAATGTCAAGACTCACCCATGATGTTCGAGGCTTCGATGGCATAACCCAGTAGTTCGGTTTCTCCCTGTTCCTGTTTGTTTATGGGAGTCGCTCCTTTGGCTCTTGTTTGGTTACTCAGGCAGGTCCTCTCGCCAGTTTACGTGAATTGTTTACTTGAAATACTACTTCTCATGTATCAGAGCACTCTTGATATATTCATATTTTCTTATTTCCTTGGTTCCTGATGCAACCAAGTACTCCGTGAACTGGATATAAAACATTTTTCTTTTCTAATTTCTTTATAGCAACCTGGTTCCACAACCTCATATTTCTCTGTGCTCATGGTGCAGACATACTTGAAATCAATTAGTTAAGGGTGGTTTCATAAATATTACTTGGTTGGTTATCTACTGCAGAACCACTTCCTCTTTTCAGGCCCCAGCACATGATGAGATTCACAGGCAATTAGTAGCATTTCATTAATTTTCCATCTTTTGCGTTTTTATTTGTACAGTCTAGGCTTTTGTAATCTGTTCTCTTGATTTAATAGTTTAACTTCTCAATGACTGTCTGTTTTACAAAATTTTATTTTAATTTCTAGCTGCTTCCTTACTCTAGCGTTCTTAAACTTCTGTGCAAGCGGTCAGTGACATAAAATACCTATGGTCTTCCCCATACTTGCAACCTGGCACACATTTATTCCTGGACATTGCAGCCTGGCAAACTTCTGTGATGGTAAATGGCAGGAGTAACTAGGGTTCTGACCTATTAGACATTACCAACTCCACTAATTGCTGTGATACTCATTCACGGCCATTGCATTGCATTGCACAAAAGCACATTAACTCATGTATTCGCATTACCATTCAGCAGGATTTGACCCACCAGATGGCCAGATCTGTACTAATGGGATAAATAACATCGTAGGCAGCTATGCAATATTCACTAGGGAGTTGTTTGCAATCTGTGAGGTGTGTGCTCAGGAGGTTACACCCATGCTTGCCCATCCCCTGCCTGGGTTGAACTGGCCGTGGAATTTCAATCTGTGGCTATAGGTCGAGATACCCGAGCACTTTGCCTTTTGCATTTAGTGTCCCGACGTCTTCGGACAGAGTTGCCATCTGATGAGGCGATTGAGAGCGATTGAGATATGATGATGTTGTGGGTCTCTGATGGGTACCCTTTAACTACTATCTTGCCTTCGCCACCCGGTTGTGGTAAAAAAGTTGCCTTACTGCAGTGGAGGGGCAACACCCATCATACCATTTCCTGCTACACTTGTGGGATTCATTCTACTTCAAGACTGGTGAAGTGTGCCTAGCAAAAATGGCAGTAGAGGTCTTTGGCACTGAGTGCATGGCTTCCTCGGATTGAGACTCGACTGTGACTTGTGACTTGACCAATATGCTGTGGGTGTACCCCCCAGAGCAGATAAGCCATGTACCCATTCTTGGGGAGTGGTGAACTCAAAGGATGGCATTGCAACCTAGATGAATACACAATTAGAGAAGGATGCTCAATTCTGTAAGATAGCCAAATAATTCATCATCGAGTTGGTGACGTGCATGAATGGATTAGCGAGACTACCAGTGTTACTGCCTACTGTCTATCAAACCCAAATGCAGGGAAAATGGCTTGCACACAAGATCAAAGAAAAAGAATCCTGTTAAGTTCGACCCCAATCGTTTCATTTGTCAGTAGCAGAAATTTTGGCTATTGTCTTCTACCCATAATTTTTTCTAGTGTGCTGATTATGATACATTTCCGTAAGTGGTGAATTGTCTTCTGCCTTCGTTACGTACCATCTGAATGTCTCGAATTTGGTTTAGCTTTCTTTCATTTCACTCAGAAAGTACTGCAGCAATGAACCTGCAAAAGGATAACAAAATCCCTGTTGAAAGTAAAACTTACTGGAATATGAAATATAGCCTAATCTTTCCTTTAATGAGATCAAAATATAGTATGTAGTGTAGTATGAAAACTGACACAGACCCATAGAGGTGAATCGTCTTAGTACAAGCCATATTGTAAAATTAAAATAAAATGGCAAATAATTATAGAGGTTAATTGCATGTTACACAAGGCAACCTGAAATGTCATTTGTATGAGTGCTGCAAAGTCAAGAACACTAACTAATTAACATTCCGGGGCAAATGAGTCTTTGAATTAAATGTTAAACAATCCAGATGTCACTCTTATCAACAGATTTAATTAATTATATTTCTCAATACGATTACTGCATCATAGTGTTATGCAAAAACTTGTTACTTCGAAGGTGAATTGGTTATAAAAAAACTTTGAAAAAAAAAGTTTTACGAGGTGTACAGCATATTAACATTATCTTTCCAGTTCCCGAACGAAACTGGTTATTGCATTCATTCTTTCCAAATTATTCATTAGACCCACAAGTCAAAAACTCGACCTTCCCTTTTTTACTCAAAAAATCTGAGGAAACCAGCATTTTGGCAGAAATATCGAAAGGTAAAAAGACAACCTATTCACATCTCGCCCATGAAAACTTAAAGGATTCATTCAACAGATCACTGCATATTGCCTTGCGGAGTCTCTAGGCTTTATCATGGATACATCCTCCATTTTACTGGAAACTAGACGGACCAATAACAAAATTAATTATATTCGTTTGCATATAGGTATCTTCTGATACACTGTACATGCGCCATATTTTTTTGGGCACTGCGTAGGTAAAATAAAAGTGATACACACTTCCTTACCATTCAACAAAAATTAGACACGTGATGATATTGTACCAAATCTAAACTTCAAGCTGCTTTGTCGTGGATCGGACGTGTTCAATCAGTCAATCAAAACGCCCCACAGACCTAAGAAACAAAGAGATTCTATTAGTCCAGTGTTAGTTGACTCTAACCCAACACTAAAAAAAAGTATACCTTAGTTTTACCAGACCACTGAGCTGATTAACAGCTCTCCTAGGGCTGGCCCGAAGGATTAGACTTATTTTACGTGGCTAAGAACCAATTGGTTACTTAGCAACGGGACCTACAGCTTATTGTGGAATCCGAACCACATTATAGCGAGAAATGAATTTCTATCACCAGAAATAAATTCCTCTAACTCTTCATCAGCCGGCCGCGGGAATTGAACTCCGGCCCATCGTGTGACAGTCTGAAGCTCAACCGACTCGGCCAACAAAGGGCTTAACCCAACACTAACAGGGGGTTAGGCCTTATATAGTATTTGGAGGCTAAAAATCTCGACAAATAATGCAGGGTGTCTAGGTAGTGAACTGAGATACCTGGATCTAAGTGCCTGTCTTTTATGGAATGATCAGATGGAAAAAATACTTACCGAGGTCATATGTCGACACTGTTAGACCTTATATAGTACTTGGAGGCTAAAAATCTCGACAAATAATGCAGGGTGTCTAGGTAGTGAACTGAGATACCTGGATCTAAGTGCCTGTCTTTTATGGAATGATCAGATGGAAAAAAACTTACCGAGGTCATATGTCGACACCTGCCCTGTCATAACGTTGAATAGCTTCCAATCTCGTTGTTAGTTTACATATTTTAATACTTGAGCGTTTTGGTAAAAACTTAATCGTTTCAGTTCATCTATGAAGCGATTCGATACAACCCACTTCGTTTCCACAAAAATGACAAACACTAAAATTTACCTCTTCAAACGATTACGAGTTTCTTTAATCAAAATGGCCGCAGTTGCGTTACATTTATTGGCGCTCAAACAACACATACAAAATTTTATTTTGTACAGCTACATCGAAGTTTACGTAAATAAGTAACATGTTTTACAGCTGTCATTATATACTGTACTAGATAATTCGGTGGTTCTATTATAATAACAATAGCTTAGCCTAACACGCTGATTTTAGAAACCTAAATTTCCATGGCTATATTTGACTCGCATGCTAATTTCGACATTCTAATTGACAAGTGACAAAGCACTAAATTATCACGCTTAGCCTAACGGTTCCTAAAAGTTAACTGGCGGCAATTTATACGCCAGAGTAGAATGTCTCACAAACAGATTATTTTCAAAACTACTCTTACAGCGACAGACCGCGTAGCATATTTCGCTTTACTGGAGGACATTTCGTATCTCTGTCCAGGGATTGGCTTTACTGATTTTTTAAATAGTGTCAGGATTTGGCGTCAGTAGTCATATCTTATACGTTTCTTATCTGTTTTGTTAAGTAACTAATGACTTGGACAATTCGAAAGACGGTGGGTTGCATCGAATCGTCTTTAAGGATGTTCTGAAACGACTTGACTCGAAACGGACGTAGTCCTTGAAGCAATGCCTTTCTGTAATAAAAAAAAAGGATCTACATTAGTCACTTATTAGGGAAAAAGTTATGTAAATGATAATTACAGAAGAACAAGTCTCAGGTTAAAAAGAAAGTGGACCTTATATTTCCTCAAGTTATAGCACTTTGGGAGATGAAAATTACTATTTGTGGTATGTTAAACTAGAGTAAAGAACTGGGCCATTTTTAACATTTACGTCAGCACAGGTTTTAAGTCTATTCTTCCTGAAATGAGAAATACTTGAATACCCTTCAGTTAAGCCTAATTCAACCGGCAATTATCATCAGTTACCATTTTCTGATATTAAACACGATCGTGAATTTACCTGATTGATCAGAATATGTGCACACTGACAAATTCTTAAAGAATGGTGGAAATGTGGTATTTCCTTCATGAATTGCTTTTGTAAAGTTTTTATTTAGTAGCGTTTATTTCAGATATTTAATGTATTTAACGTTAATATACTGCAACATTTCGTATTCAAATAAAACCACCTCAATCACTGACATCTGAAAGCACTTCCATAGTTGACCAATGGGTACAGTGTGGAAAACTGTTTTTCTCACAGGTGATCTGAACCTTCCAGCTAAGCCTGGCCGATTAATGCACTAATATTAGATCAGGCACAAGATTTGGTACCTGAGAATATTTGAAGCATTTTTCAAAACATTTATCATTATATATACTCTGGCCATCAATGACACATTCTGCCCATGCAAGCTTCATGATTCATAACACCTATACGAAAGTTTTCCAGTTAAGACTTGAATCATGTGAAAAAGTGTGTGCTTAATCCAGGACTGTCAATTATTTCTCTTAAATTACTAAAAAAAAAAAAAAAAAAACTAAAGCCGCTATGTTCATGTGAAGTTACTTAACCATTTATCAGTAACTGATACCAAGCTCATAATGGCACTCCCAATTTTGAAATTAATCGGTACGGCAATAGTAATTATCTGTTTAAGCATATTTCCTTTTGGTATTATATAGACCTATGGATCTTTTAACTTCGATATAAAAATAGCTAGTAAGAAGGCCAAGGCAGCTAATATCACAGCACTTTCAGTCAACAACTGAAAACCTACCAGATATAAACATCCTATATCAATAAAGTCATTTACTTTACCACACGCTTCAGTACAACAAGTTCAGTATAATATTAAACTAAAACGAACTACATTTTACTGCCCCGTACCTTTCCACTAACCTTCCACCCACAGCTCTATCCCTCGTCCCTTTCCCACCAGATTTACTGACAAAGCAACTGACGATAAGCTGACGCAAAACACTAATTTCCTTGTAAACCCTCATTATTTTTTTTTTTCTTTTTAAGCGTCTTACTAAAATAATAATCATAAAATATATAAAAGCTCAAATGGCACTAACATTCAAAATGTTGTCATTTTAGACTACTACGAAATGAAGAGTTCATTTATAATGTCAGTTGCCATAAGAATTTGAAATCGCAGGAAAGATAAAAGATGTTTTTTGTTAAATGACATCATCCCACGTGGAAGACTATTTAGTCAGTTCACTTTCTATCGCTTAAGCTTAAATGAGGTGTAATGATTAATTTCAACACATACCTTTCATTGCCTGGGAAAAAAAGGTCCTAAGGATTTAACTGTGTCCTGTAGCTTCAGGATTTCATAGCTTTCAAATGACAAATTTACTTCTAGCTTAGTTCAATATTTCATTTACTGTATGTTTAAGTTACGCATTATTTCCTGTAACAGAAATCAATAGGAATTTTTTTTACTAAAGATGTCAAGTAGGAAGTAACGAACATACAACAGTTTTAGAGCGGGTCATAAAATTACAACATTTATGATGCTGCCAAGTAATTGGTTTGAAAACCAAACTTCCTCGTAACCTCAGATTTACAGAAATACTCTCATTTTCCAACGTTCTCGGGTAGCCCCCCACGCCGCGTGCCTACGAGGAATGCAGGTTAATGCAGTGGTGCTTAAAACCCTGCCATTTACATATATTCTGCCAACGCAAGCAGTGGGCGGATATCCATTTCGATCTGTCATCAGTCATCTAAAGCCTTTTTTCTTGGTCAATGTCTCCGTACAATAATATTTGGGTAACCCATTTACTTACATAATCCAAGCCAAAGGCAATATATACATAAAGATACATTAACCGTATTGGTCAGGAATATACCTATAATAATCACAGGACAATGCCCTAGATACCCAGTTGTTTACGTGAAAATATTTCACTATTTGAACACTTGACACCAATTCAGCCAATACGAAATGAAATACAATATAAAAGAACAAACACCTTTGTTACCCAGAAGCACCTACGGATTGAATAGCACCAAATAAGTACAATTTTCAAAAACTAAGGATTTTAGCCATTAACAACAAATATATCCACCTCGCCACGAGCAAGGCAGGTGACTGGTGTACCTAACCGGCGAACAATCTCACTCCCGGTTAACTGTCAAGTCACTACGTAACTACGGAGGTGAACTTTGCTGACAGGTGGTTGTACGGTAATTAATGTCGCACTTTTTTTTAATATGGACGAATAAAAACACACATAATCATATAATTTCTCAAAATAATGCCTCTGTTAACGAAACCAATATTGCAACTGTTTATGGACTGCTGCAAGTTGCACCAAGTGTTGTTAAAGGCATGGGGCCTTCAAGTTGCACTTCACAGTTTAGGAAGTTAAAGCACGTTTAATCTAGATCACTGGCTCTTTGCACATTGGAAAGGACAATTGATTACTCTGAGTCCAGAGGTCCACACCAAGCCCCACGTCCCTTCTATACTTATCCACCCTTACAATAAAAGGTCTGTTATGGACTCTGGACCATACCTATCATTAGCTGCCTCAGATTTTGGGGGAAAACCTGGAAAGATAGGTTTTGAATGGCACACAATCTGCAAATATTTTTCGGAAATGTAAATGCTTGATTCACTGACCACACTATATATTTCGTTCTATAACATTGTTAAGATTTCTAATGCTTATTCAAATCTCTAACGTCTACAGACTGAAGAATACCCTCAAATACGTAAGAAAATAAATTGTTCTTACCAGAGTCCTTTTCGTCCTTTGTAAGCTCTTGTGTGCAAAGCCGATCCGTCTTCGTGTCTAGAACCATACTGAGAGCCTTCCTTCCAGTGTCAGGGTAGGAATTCCTCTGGCCAATCAGTGGGCCCCACCATTAACTTTTCTGTCGCTCCCTTTCATTGGCTGAAAGCTTTGATGTTTGACAAGACGCCTTCGTAAATGATTCCCCATTAGCTGGGGGGACGAGAACCAGTTTTCAGAAGATATCCCTTTAGAGGTCGTTGTTATTGGTTTTTAACATACATATGAATGGTTATAAACACTATGTGGGAATGTGTGTGCACTGATACCTAGTTACTTAAATTATCTAATAAACTACGAAATATAAATAGAGGTAGAAGAGGGGGGAGTTGGAATAAAAATAAAAGTTGAAATGACCAGAAATGGAACCAGATAAAGAAGAAAACTCTTGTAAAAAAAATGCAATAATAATAAAAAAATTATATAAGAAGAGAGGAAACTGCAGATAAAGCAAAACACATACACACAAACACTCATGTAAAAAATGTATTTAATAATAATAAAAATATATATATATATATATATATATATATATATATATATATATATATATATATATATATAGTCTGACAAACTATGTGCTGGCCTGTCAGTAGTACATCCGCTCCAGATGCATTTGTGTCGACGTTGGAACACAGCAGGTATCTGGTGCATGCATTTGTGCTTCTCTGATCATGGCCTAAGTGCATGCAGACTGTGATCTTTCGAACACTGAACTGGTGTCGTCAAGAAGTGATTCCGGTGAGTCTATGTGTTGCACCTCTAATGGTATATTATCAGAGGAACAGACAATCGTGAGGGGACTTTGTTTGAGAACCACCACCATGAAGATACCTTATCTGCAAAGAAAAGTGAGTAAGATAACTTGAACACTTAGATGTGGAAGTACCCAGTTGTGCTGCAAATTATGCATTTGCCCATTCTGTTCTCCATTGTGCATTTTTCCATTTTGAATACTCATTTCTTGTAACACCATTTCAGGAATATATGATATGTTTCTTTTAACAGGAATTCTGGGTTCGTTCTGTGAGGACGAATATTTTGAAGTGGTGTTTATTTTAACATACTCTATGACATGTATACTGGAATAATTATGACAGTTTAATTAATCTGATGACCAGAGATTATCACTAGATTGGTTGGTCCAGAATCATTATCTGACGGATGTGTATCAGAATTTCCATTAGTTATGATTTCCATTTATATGGATGAGCTACTTCATTTCATGATTGTAGCATATATAATTATATGGAGTATAGGGTCAATATATATACAACATAGTAGCCATATCCTTTTAAATTTGCAAATAAAGTCTAGTTTTGACATTTTTTCCAGTAAGGATAGATTCAGTTAACAATGAACACGAGAAAAAAATGTGCTGACCCAGGGCTTTGCTACAAATCTACAAGTAAACATGATATATTAAAACACATACAGCAAGAGATTCATCTGACCTGGGTATGTCATAACATATATATATTAATAAACAGATGATAGAAATTTCTTTAGTAAAATATTAACAATGAACATCTTGTTCATTTAAACGATCCATAGACCATCTACCATTAACAAACAATACCATCTTGTTCATTAACGTTAAACCATCTACTAAGGCGACAATACCGACTCATCATAATAAATGCTCAACAATATAATTTCCCCTACAGAAAGGGATTTGAATATCGGACACCCATCCAACGGATACACAGAGTGAAAGGCCGTCCTAGGCAGAGGGAGAAGCCAACGCATCAATAACCGGTCTCACACACCTTGGTCCTACGTGAAGAAATGTATCCACACAGCTAATAATGAGGTAAATCATTCATAGACCATTGCAACCATTCAACCATGAATTTAGGACTTCTGACATGTCCTAAAAATAAATATTCATAAGTGAGGAGGATAGTGTGTCATATTCATATTAGAAATAGTGACACCTGAAACTATTAACCCAGCAATAGAATTTAAAAAAGTAACATGAAAAAAACTGCAATAGTTGGTGGAAATCGGTTTCGCGAAGTAGGTATACGCCAGGGTCTTGTATGAAGAAGGCAGAGAGAGAGACAGACAGACAGACAGACAGCGACAGGGAGAGCGGGGGGGGGGGGGGGAGTGGGACCAGTAAGCAGGATTAGATGGAGTATGTGTCGTCATAATACTAATTTTGTAGTGAGTTTTCCAGAATTTAAAAAAAAATTGGTAACCCCCAAAAATCGGGAAGCGCCCTAAAAATCAGAGGAAATCCAGATGTTATTCTGAGTGTGGCCGATCTTTGGACCAATTTGTGACCCTATAGTCTACACTGAGTGTGGTAATTATACACACCCACGGATGTTTGTATCAGTAATTTATTTGTGACTCTGTTCGAATAAGATAGTCACATTTGTATGTGGCGGCAACCAAGGCTAATGATGATGCTGATTATCTACTTAAAAATATCTATAATTTATCTCGAGTCATTTACCACGACTTCATATGCTTAGACGGAGTCTGGCCTTGAACACAGACACTAACAAGTGGTCGCTGTAAGACCAAATCAGAAGTGTTTGCTCCCGGACGACCTTTGAAATTCTTCTGACGGATGGCCTCCCATCAGGAACCTCTACGGAAACTTCTCTTCGTCTTTCACTTCCTTCCTGTTCTATGCAAAACAAAATTACTGAACCTCTGCTTTTGTACCATTTCTCTCAGCCATACGAACATTGGTCAGCTCTTGTCTAGCACTGGTACTGAATAAAAAAGAATTGTACTGGCACTAAGAAGAATCAGTATCAATCTGACTGGCGCTGCCATTTCATTCAACAGAATAATAATAATAATAATAATAATAATAATAATAATAATAATAATAAATACAACAGCAAATAAAAATACTTGTTAAAATAAACTTTGTAGTGTAAATAAAATAGTGTAAGTAAACATAAACACCCTATTGCGTTTTAATTCCAAACATTCGAGGGCAGGAACCTGGAGTAAATCGTCAGACTCATATCTAGGGAGAGAAGGCAAAGTTCATTTGTTAGTCAATAACGTGGCAAGGAAGAGCCAAGAACCCCCTGAAAGGGGAAAAGTGTCCTGAAAATAGAAATGTCTTCTCGTTTCACTTGTCTGCGGCAGAATACAAATTAGAGACGGAATTAGTCCTTAAATGGAGACAAATGGTTCTCCTGAAAGTAAACGACCTTGAATTGTAATTGTGCTGTTCTTACCATCAGAGAGAGAGAGAGAGAGAGAGAGAGAGAGAGAGAGAGAGAGAGAGAGAATGGTATTTCATCGGATACCTCGTTAGAATTGGTAAAAAAAAAAAAACATAATCCAGACCTGTTGAAAAAATATCCAGATCTAATGCTTTCTTTGAGATCTTGTTTTATGAAGTGAATTACTTTTAAATCACATGAAAAAGACGCATTCGCAAACCTGTCTCTGCCATGAATTCCAAAACATGACAGAAAGAATATTTGTCAAAATCTTTCGTATTTAGCAGTTAGGATGAGCAGGGTTAGATACCAGTGAAAAAAAAGGCTACTCAAATTAATATTGAATGATTATTATACATAATAAAACTGTATACTGCTTATTTTATCCTCCAAGAGCAATTTATTGGATGTCTGTAAACTTGTTTGTCACGACTTGAAGAACCCGTATGGAAAAATTCGATTTCAAGCTTCAAGGTTCTGTGAAATAAAAAAAATTAACAGAAAATGGTATTTAATAATAATAATAATAATAATAATAATAATAATAATAATAATAATAATAATAATAATAATAATAATAATAATATTATAATAATAATAATTATTATTATTATTATTATTATTATTATTATTATTATTATTATTTCCCCGATAATGAAAATGCAATAAGGCAATAAAAGTAAAGCAAACTTAATTTTAGACGGAACAATTACACCTGACACTTCCAGTAGTGTTTTCAACATGTTTATGAGATTATTCGCCCAAAGAAGCCTTCCAGCGACTAAGTTCATTTGATATTCCGTCATATGACAGAAACAAGACTGAAAACTACCTCCCAGAGAGATTTGGTTGGGTATAAGATCCTTATTACTTCTAAACTCTTTTAGAAGCAGGTTATATGAAGTACCCTGAAATTTAATTATACCCCAAAAAATTTAAATTAATTTTTCAGATTTTTTCTTTTAACACAATTAAATACCCAAAAACAGAAGTGAGGCTACAATTAATGATATTTTAATTGTATATATAAAAGTAACAGTCAAGGAATTTTTGTTATATTTTTCAGATTAAGCTAGACGTATTAAAGTATTTTCCTGATGGATATAAAATACTGAAAACTGCATTCGAAGCACCTGACAACAGAGGCAACAGAGTCAGATAGAGGAAACTTCGTTGTTTCATGTCTCACTGAAGCCCATAAAAAGACCCTGGAACTAAATTAGGTTTCTTGAATGGAATTAATTAAGAGCGTTTCTATATTTGGAGCACCCTTTGAAGATCGAGTCACAGAAGCCCATTAAATGTGACGTAATAAGATTTATTTTTCCCCCAAGAATTATAAATTATGAATGGGAAATTTAATACGCTTGGTTACCCTCAAAGGCAAATTGTCTTATAATAAAATTATTCAAGAAATACAGAAGTGTTTTTTCTAGAAATAATAATAATAATAATAATAATAATAATAATAATAATAATAATAATAATAATAATAATAATAATAATATAAAAAAAGGAAGCAGACCCTCCCTTAAACATTTCCTCTTATATAAGATGGCTGCATTATTATTTTTATTACTTTTTGTCTACTTCAGTCATCCTTTTCGACTGGGTGGTATTTATAGTGTTGCATCCTGCCTCCTTAGGAGTCCATCACCTTTCTCACTATGTGCGCTGTTTCTAGCAGCACACTTTTCTGCATGAGTCCTGGAGCTACTTCGGCATCTAGTTTTTCCAGATTCCTTTTCAGGGATCTTGGGATCGTGCCTAGTGTTCCTATGATTATGGGCACAATATCCACTGGCATATCCCATGTCCTTCTTATTTCTATTTTCATGTCTTGATACTTAAAAAATTTTCCTCTTTCTTTCTCATTTACTCTGGTGTCCCATGGTAATGCATCATCAATGAGTGATACTTTCTTTTTAATCTTGTCAATCAGCGTCACGTCCGGTCTATTGGCACGTATCACCCTATCTGTTCGGATACCATAGTCCCAGAGGATCTTTGCCTGATCGTTTTCTATCGTTCACTCAGGTTGGTGTTCGCACCACTTATTACTACAAGCTAGCTGGCGTTTCTTGCACAGGCTCCGGTGGGGGCTTTTGCTACTGAATCATGTCCCTTTTTGTACTGGTTCTGTGCAAGCGCCGGACATTCGCTTGCTATGTGACTTATGGTCTCGTCTTTCATATAGCAATTATTATTATTATTATTATTATTATTATTATTATTATTATTATTATTATTATTATTATTATTATTATTATTATTCAGAAGATAAACCCCTATTCACTGACTTGAAATTTAAGCTTCCAAAGAATATGGTGTTCATTTCAAAGAGTTTACATAAGATAATATGAAAAATAAAGAGAACAGATCAGTTATTGGAAAAGAAAAAAAGATAAATTGATAGACTGATAAATAAATCGAAAAAAATAAGTAAAGTACAAGGTGAGGTGTATGAAGTTAGTAAAGCATTGCATCTTCGAGGTTCTAATTGCAAAATATCCTCATTCGAGTTACTTTCATATTGAGTTTTGTGAAGTTTCCGAATGATTCTTTTCTCTCCAATAGTATCGTAGAAGAGAAAAGAATTATACGGACAACTGACAAGACTCAATATAAGATTTAATAATAATAATAATAATAATAATAATAATAATAATAATAATAATAATAATAATAATAATAAAATAATAATAATAAATATTATTTTCTTTACATTCTGAGAAGTGGTGGTACACCTAGAAAAAATACTGAGTAAATCTGTTATTCAGAAATGTTCAGTGTAAACTTGAGTCCTTCGAGGCAGAAGTTGATGAAAAAAATAAATAAATAAAAACAGCAAGTCTGAAATAACAGTAAAATGCGAAAATGAAAATACGTTTTCCCAAAGGTCGAGTAGCTAGGAAGGAGCTGATGCCTCAGGAGACACTTGTCTTATGATTTCCTTTTAACCCTTGAACTTCTCTCTCTCTCTCTCTCTCTCTCTCTCTCTCTCTCTCTCTCTCTCTCTCTCTCTCTCTCTCTCTCTCTCTCTCTGTCTTTATTTTTCTATCATTATCGTTATAAGCTGGCCCACACAAAATTGCTGAAGCAGACTAAAATGCATTCAAATTACCTCACAAAGGTATGTAATTGTAATAGCACTTTTTGGGTGCGCTTACCACTACAAAGCCAACTGAAGAAGTAAATGCAGAAGTTCTGAGGCCCGTGGCAGGATTCGAACCTGAACCCGTTAAACCGAAGAACCAAGTGGCTTTTTAGTGACAAGTGTATCCAAAATGTGTAAAGAAATCGAGAAGTCAAGAGGGTATTGTGGTTATAACAATTTCTTCAAATAGGTAAAATAAATGTGTACTTTTAATGCTAATTCTTTTTTTTTTTTTACTGATGTGCCCTTTTATTTGCATAAATAAATGACTTATTTACATAAATGCTTTGCCAGGTCCCTTTATGACATTGGGAAGTTTACAGACTTTCTAAGTATATAGACAAGAATAACCATGAAATCCAATCTAAAAATTTATCACTATCGAAAGACATTCCGAGGAATCTAACTTTTCCGGAAAGGAAAAGTTATATATAAGGTATTAAAAAAACCTGACATTATGAATTCACCATTTCCCCATATACTATAAATGTAAACAAGGAAGAAAAAGCTTATGACACTAGGTATAATAAAAAAAAAAAAAAAGTTGACTGAGGTATCATGCTGGAAAATTTTAAGGAAAATTCGCACCAAATAAAACAATAAATGCTTCAGTCTAAGTGTCTGGAAGCCATTTGATAGAAAAGAAATCTGATGTCGGAAGACGCAGCTATCAGGAGGGAGCTTTACCCATTTCATAAATGGTCACTGCACCAGATGGACAAAAGTGTATTGCGCTATAAAAGAAAATGAGACCGATAGGAAAACCCAACTCTTCTCCAGCCATTTATGTAAACGGGCTGCGAATATTATCACTTATTCCCTCGGCGTTTTAATGTCAGGACACTCCAAGAAGTGTGCATTTACAAGAATTAATAATGATTTGGTCGCAAGTATTTGTACTTTTTCTTAGATAAGTTTTATCCGTGCGTCGAAGTGGGAAAAATTAATCTCTGTCAATTCAAAATTAGCATACAGGCTACAGACTATAGACAACAGACTATAGACACCTCCAGTAATTCAGCCTATAGGCACCTCCAATAATTCTTAATAACCCAACTGTTCTATCTTTTGAATATGTTCTTTAATCACATAACCTAATATCCATGAACTTCACTGCAAAGAAAATACATATCACAACAGCTGTGCTCGTCTCAGGTCTCAAACAATCGGGCACCGGACTGAAGCATTTGACCACAAACAAATGCAAGTTGCTAATGCTTATACATATAAGGAAGAGGAGATAATGATGCAACTGAAAGTATTTTATGAATGGCTAAAAGGATAGAATACAACGGGCAAAAATGCCTTCCTTTCACTCACTAGTCATGTCAAATTTTCTTTTTATGAAATATTGCAAAGGCCGTGTCTCTGAGAGCCCTTATCGCTACGGGCCATCAAAAATAATGAGTAATATTCTCACTGACCTGTAAGTTAAGAGGCAATTAGTATATGACATCACTCTCTTAGGGGTCTCTATAACGCAGGGGGTCGATTTCAAGCGACTCTCCAAATAGGAACTTTCAATGAAGTGCCTTTTATTAAAGCCATTCAAGGAATAAAACTTAACTGAAGGCCATTTGCTCCGACTATAGGACAGGGCATTCAGGAAATCTCTCTCTATCTCTGTCTCTCTCTCTCATTATAATTGAAATTCCGTCGTATTATTTTTCATTTTTAGGATTGTTTTTATGCATATCAATTCATTCTCTCTCTCTCTCTCTCTCTCTCTCTCTCTCTCTCTCTCTCTCTCTCTCTCTCTCTCTCTCTCTCTCTCTCTCTCTCTCTCTCTTAAGGCCAATTAAGAGTATGTTTAAAAGAGAGTCAACTTCCTTTATTATTATTATTATTATTATTATTATTATTATTATTATTATTATTATTATTATTATTATTATTATTATTATTATTACAGTGTACCATATAGGCTACGCGTGCGATGTATGTGCCTAGGACAAGTAATCCGAAGAAAATTAGTTTTAGAAATATTCCCTACTGCATCTTCATTCAGTGGTGATATCGTCTTAATTCTGTGTTACTTTCATTTTTCATATCAGTCATTTTGCAATTCACTACTTTGCTGTATACTGATTCTTTCCTGGCGTATGAAGAAACGGTTAAAAACAGTTACTACGTACAGCCTATGACAAGAATTCTTCAGCTTGTATTAAGCCCCTTCTACCAAATGTTGCTCTCGGTGCAAGAGGGAAAAGGCTCCCCGAACCGCAATCTTATCGTCTGGAGAAAAAAGGCCACTTTACAAGATCAAGAAAATTATATTGCATTGTAAACGAAATGAAACTGGGAGCTCTGGTGCCACCTTCTGCCCTTGGAAAATATGATTTTTCTTAAAGAAACCAGTTTAGACTACAGCTATGTTCGGTCTACCTTTGCATATACACACATAGTAATAATATATATATATATATATATATATATATATATATATATATATATATATATATATATATATATATATATATATATATATATATATATATATATCCTTAGAAGAATGAGCTGCAGCTCTAGGTACATCTCACCACGGGAACCACAGGGAAAGGCGTCGTACTCAGGTACATTTATTTTGCCTTAAACGTTTCACGATTCTTAATCGCATCCTCAAGGCTATAATAAAGATACAAACGAACTTAAAACCAAGCACTGCATAATCCACTAAAGTTACGCAATATTTAATCAAATTTAATGAACATCAGCATGTAGAAAGCTTGAAAAAAATTTATGAACATCTTAAAACAGGAAATTATTACTAAACACTAAAAATATGTACAAAATATCTATAAGATTCTAAAAACAGTAAAAATATTTAAAACACTAAAAAATTAAGGCTATTCTGTACCTTATCCTCGCAAAGGACGGGCAGTGACTGAAAGAGTTTCGTTAAAACAAACAACGCACCTTAGGCAATAAACAACTGTACAGAGGAGGATTGCATATTTAAAGACGGAACTATCTTTTTTATCATAAGGGACTCCAAGATTGTTAGGTCGTTTTCATTATGTACTTGACCTATAATTGCAAAGTCCTTATCTTCAATGTATGCTTTGCATGACTTTGAATGGTCCCTAATATTTGACTGTTCGGGATTTGATAATTTACTGCCCGTTCTATAACTTACGCCCCTGTGGGAATCTATTCTCACCTTGAGCAGCCTCTTCGTACAACCCACATAAGTCCCGTGATCACATCTCGGGCGCGTATATTTATAAATAACATTAGATTTTAGAAGAGGACTAAGGCGGTCTTTCATTCTGAACAAGGATCCGATCGTTAATGGATTTTTTGGAACTATTTTAAGGTTTAGGGCCGGGAATTCTTTTTGAATTATTGTCAGGAACTTTTTCCTGAAAAGGTCATCATGTAAAAAAGGGAAGCTGGCAAACATTTTCAATTTTGGTGCTGTCGAAACTGATGGTACCTCCATGAACCTAGCATTTAGCATTTTCTTAAGCATTTTAAACAATAGTTTGTCTTGAAAGCAGTTATTTTTAAGATACTGAGAAAGAAAGTTAATTTCCTCATTAAAAGTAAACCAATTAGAGGTATGGGAGAAGGCCCTGTGAAGGAGAGTTGAGATAGTATTGAGTTTAAAACTACAAAAACAAGAACTATAAAAATTGATACCTAACCCAGTAAAAGTCTTTTTTTCTAAAAACCCCAGTGTAGAAGCCTTGTTCATTCCTGGACACTAAACATCTAGAAAGGGAAGCTTGTTATTTTCTTCTTCATCAAGTGTAAATCTGATATTAGGGTGTAGGGTATTGAAAACCTCTATGGCCGGAGCCAACAGGCAATAAACCCAAGAGGCCTCTTAAGGGGAATCAGCCTGCTGAGAGCAAGACAAGTTTTTGGAAAAGGCGATATATAATAAATAAATATGACAGAATAGAAAATAAAACAATACATCCAATTTCAGGAGACGTCAGCGGAAAGCAGGAATGAATTTACCTCATCTCTTAACTCTACTACTCAAACTATTCTAAATTTAAGTTGTAGCAGAGATAGAACTACTAGCAAACTTCCTATTAATTTCACTAAAGCACGGTAATGCACATACTCCAACAGAAACGCAACAATAAATCGCATGCCCTCTTGAACAAGCATATAACAGGGAGGTCCGCTCTCACATCGATTTATGACGCGAGAGAAAAGAAATGAGTGAATTTTAGTAAAATAAATTGTTGACCCTACAGTTATCCTCATGTTCCCAGCCAATCCATTTGGCATATAAAACTGTCCATGGCTCCATCACCAAATCATCCATCCCTGTGCCCCTGAATCGTTATGTGAACGTAGCCGTCACTGATTAAACGAAAATGCCTCAAGTACTCACAAACGAAGTTTAAGATAATCGTCGGTAATGTCCCTCTCGCCCGGAAGCTCGCATTTACCACAGGGCGGATATATCTGAATTTTACGACGGTGGTTATGGCGGCCTTTGTCACGAATTATGCAAAAGCATTAGCGAGAGATAAATGCTAATGGTAGCCTTTGGCCGAAGCATTTGCTGGTATTTTCGCAAACATTAAACTGCCTTTGTGGCTGATGCGCCCTTTCTTGGCTGATTTTGTTCAGGTCTAACATTTGCTCTTTTTTACGAAGTAAATAAACTTCAAGCAACGTATATTATGGAAAACTTTCAAGTTTTGGGATAACTTAAATGCTTGAAATTTAATTTTACCAGTTAGTAACCAATCACATAAAAAAAAGTAATAAATAAAAGATAAAAGAAGACATAATATTCAACAGAGCCACAGCTAACACTGAAGCAAAGAACTTCCGCACGGCATCTTTAAGTCAAACGAAAACTACAAGTAATTCAATTTCCTTGCATGGACATTTAAGCAGTTTCGGACCCCTCTCTCTCTCTCTCTCTCTCTCTCTCTCTCTCTCTCTCTCTCTCTCTCTCTCTCTCTATATATATATATATATATATATATATATATATATATATATATATATATATCTCTCTCTCTCTCTCTCTCTCTCTCTCTCTCTCTCTCTCTCTCTCTCTCTCTCTCTCTCTCTCTCTCTCTATATATATATATATATATATATATATATATATATATATATATATATATATATATATATATATATACTGTAACAAACCTCTTTTATATTTTTCTTATTTTCTTTAAACCACAGGCAGACATTATCTTGTTCAATGAACCCAGTTCAGATAACTCAGCCATCTGAGCTGGCTTTCAGTTGAGGGAGAATAAGAGTTAGTATATATACAGGCAGAAAGAATCGAAATCTGGAACAGAATTACACATTCTATCAACATTCATTTAAAAATAAACGTTAAAGCTAATTATTGTAACTATGTTCATTGTGTCCGTAATAATGAGTAGATATATATACATATATATATATATATATATATATATATATATATATATATATATATATATATATATATATATATATGATGATTATTATCACTTTTGTACGTGATTCATTTACCACATTACCACAGGTGAAAAATAAGAAACGAGGTGTAGGTCCTGACCGGTTTCGACTTTATTTCAAGCCATTGACGAAGGACTGATACAGAGTGTGAGAAGTCACAAATATATATACTACAAGAACAGTACTGACGAACATACACAACCGTTAGAGACTCCATATCCCCACTCAGGCCGGTGTCGAGGTAGGAGTGGCCTTTAAAACTCATTTGGCTAAAAATCACAATAGACTCTCAGGGGACATTGCTGATAAACAGACCATACCCCACCTCAGATCCACACCTGACAGGTGTCATGGAGGCGGAGTTTGAAACTCATTAACATTACTACCCTCGTACTGTGTTTACAAATATGATAATCCTATTTTCATACATCTCTACTGCCTACCTTAAAGTTTAAACAATTTACAAATTTCTTTTGATATTAAAGGATCAAGTTTATACATCCCTTGACTGATATTCATATTATGGTTGTAACTTTCTTTTATAAAGCTAGATTCAATGATGTTCCTTTCAGTGCATTATTAGAATATACAATCCTTTTTGCCCCTTCCCAGTTGATAGCATGATTGTTCCCACTAACATGTACAAATATACCACTGTTCCCTTGTGCATATCTCACACATTTCTTATGTTGTTCAATTCTTTTTTCCAGTGCTTTCCCGGTTTGGCCTGTCAGGTGTGGATCTGAGGTGGGGTATGGTCTGTTTATCAGCAATGTCCCCTGAGAGTCTATTGTGATTTTTAGCCAAATGAGTTTTAAAGGCCACTCCTACCTCGACACCGGCCTGAGTGGGGATATGGAGTCTCTAACGATTGTGTATGTTCGTCAACTGTTCTTGTAGTATATATATTTGTGACTTCTCAACTCTGTATCAGTCCTTCGTCAATGGCTTGAAATAAAGTCGAAACCGGTCAGGACCTACACCCTGTTTCTTATTTTTCACCTGTGGTAATGTTGATATATATATATATATATATATATATATATATATATTATATATATATATATATATATATATATATATATATATATATATTAAATACATATACATATATATATATATATATATATATATATACATACATACATACATACATACATACATACATACATATATATATATATATATATATATATATATATATATATATATATATATATATATATATATATATATATATATATATATATATATATATATTATACTTCATCAGTTAAACCATTGAATCCAGTATGCAAAATACGAAACTGTTTGCGTAATTTACTGCTTCCAATTGGCAATTTAATAATATCCGGACGAGATAACAGAGTACTAAATTGTTTTGAACGAACTACAAGTTCCATCCCATATGAAATCAACGTTGCCCCACATAACTGACATTCATGGAATAAATTAAGGTAAAAAATTATCTATTAATCTTCTCTTTCCTAAATCCCCCTTTGTTATGTAACTTGATGTACTGTAATATTTACTCGAAACTGAAAGTATTCCTATTATGATACAACAAGTCTCCTGTTTCCTGAGAAAATTTCTTTAATTTCTCCAATCATTCAAAATTTCCTACTAATCTGTATATATATATATATATATATATATATATATATATATATATATATATATATATATATATATATATATAAGGTGTAATAACAAGTATTCAACCTTTAATTTTTATAAAGGATAAGACTTTATTAAATCTTTAAAATCAATCCTACCAAAAGACGAGTCTTCATGGAAAACGTGTGACGTCGCGAGAGTAGGTCTATGGTCTCCTTTGTGGTGTCATCCTCCGACATTCCTTTCAACTTTCTGTTAGTCCTGGACAAGTGAAAAGTATTTTTTGACTCACCCATCGGCAGTTACGCTTAGAAAATGAAGGACGAGAAAGGGAAGGACTAGTTTTTAAAATCAATATCTACCTTCAAGAGGTAGATATTGATTTAAAAAACTATTACTCTTAAGACACTTCCCCGGCCCCGCTCCCCCCAAAAATTGGTTATCGTACCTAAGACCATGCGAATAGTTCACCGACTGCTGGATGTCGCAATCCTTTCATAGCAGCCAAAAGCGACATAATGAATTTAGTTCCCATTTCAAACAGCCGGAACAGCCAGGTGACATTCTAGACGCTGAATGCAATCTCTTCTTCTCTGATTTTGCTTCGCTTCCTCTGATGAAAGGGTGTGTGTGTGTGTGTTAGAGAGAGAGAGAGAGAGAGAGAGAGAGAGAGAGAGAGAGAGAGAGAGACGTTTAAAGTTGGGCGAGTCTCCATCAAAGTCATGGGCGATTCAGTTTCAGGTGTTATTTAGCCTTCATTTTCGATTGGTTTCCCCTGAGTAGACTGACTAGCTGCTTCTTCTTCTTCTTCTTCCTCTTCTTCAGTCTGTTAATCTTCACCTTCATTTATATTAGGCTTATGATTCACACCACGAACAGGCATTTAGTTAATCCAAAACTTTGCAAAAATTCATAATGGCAACCACAAAGGATTGAACTGAGGTTGTTCATTTTGGGCTTGAGCTCACGCATGGCAGTTACCCACCATAGTTACCAAACAGTTACCCAATTTCTTGTTTGTGTATGCTTGGGCAAACATTTATAAATGAACTGACTTGAGTAAGTTCCCTCTACCCACGTCCACGAAGGGAGTTAGTGACTTCAGTGGACCTCACATGGTGCACTGTGGGCATTACTGAAGGGTGTTTGCGGCGCCCCTTTGGCCAATAGTTGCACCACTTTTGAGCCTGTTACTTGCCTCCATTCTCTTACCCTTTCTTTATCCTTGCTGCCCAACGCCTCTATTACTTTCAAGGGCAACTAAAGGGTTTTCTTCCAGTTCCAACCTTAGATACTTGTGCTTCATCGCTTTTATTTTTTAGTCTCTATTTTGCTGTCCAACCACTCCAGCCCCTAATTTTCCAGTGTCTTGAGCGCTGAATGGCCGAAAGTGCCCCTTCAGTGCTTGGCTTGACAGCCTAGATTTCATGAATCAAATCTCACTGCCCACTGTAGTATAGTACCATAACTCTGATGCAAAGTATGACTGAATTCCAAAATTTCTGAACAATAAATTGTATTGATATTAATATTTGCGGACTTTTTAACGAATAAAAAAATAAGGACATAGAAATTAGCACACAAAGAGGAGGAGTAAAATAGATTAAAAAATGTGGTACAGGTATCATTCATTTACTTCAGAAAATAATAGAGGGAGAAGAAAGAGAAATAAAATATGTGCCAGCATTTTTAAGCCTTTAAAAAAAGCAGAAAAAAACAAAAATAAAGAAGCATACGACTAAAAGTTTCTTGGCCTAAAGCAGGAAAAATAAGAATAAGATGAATGCGCCTAGAAAATCTTCCATGACCTCTACTAGATCTTGCAAACGTACCCTCTGTACTCAACAATTACAAGGGGAAATTTCCCTTTAAATTACCTCCTATCTCTAAGCTCTCCGAGAGGCCCTAAGTTTGCGTCGTAATCCAAGCTCGTTTAACTGATCATTTATTTTACTGGGCATTATTTAGGGGAGCAACCTGAATTGACTGTCGTAAACTTGACCTTTAAACTCCAGACAGCGAAAGTATAAACAACCAGGACGCATATGCTCAGATAACGGGCCCCCCATTCTCCCCCCTTCCCCCATCCACCCTGCAAGACAATAGCCAACATTTAAACGTAGCCTAATGGCATGATAAAAAATTTCATAGGTTTTCCCCAGGAAATTATGCTTTAAAAGGCGTTCCTCTTCCTTGACCTGAAGGCCTGAAATTTGAGCATGCATGTACAAACCTACAGAAATAATATTTGTATATGTGCGAACCTACAGAAATATTACTTTCGCATAAGCAAGCCTGCAGAATTATTGCTCGTATCCACGTGCATTAGTCGAACTGATGTCTGTTCGTAAAATGTTTGTGAACTAAACATCAATTTGAGGTACAATTTCAATTGTAAATCCAACATGAGAATTTCAGCAATGTAACAAAATTCTCGCAGTAATTACGTGAATACATTCAGTGCACTTGCTTATTTGTCTATAATCGTCATGAATAAATACTTTGAATGGAAGGTAACTTTAAATTTCAAAGTGTTCCTTAGTGTTCCTTGAGTTATAGCAAGTCACAGTCAATATGAAATTGAATGAAACTGACTCAGAATACTTGCAATATATATTATATATATATATATATATATATATATATATATATATATATATATATATATATATATATATATATATAAAACTGCCCATTAAAACAACTGCCCGTCTGACAACTACCCGTAAAAAAACTGCCCATTAGGAAAACTGCCATAGGACAACTGCCCGTTAGGACAACTGCCCGTCACGACTCTTTTCCTGTAAAAATTCAAGGTATAGAAAGCAGTAGTATTTTTCAGTTCACTCGATTAACGGATATCATTCTCTCAGTATTCTTCTTTCATCAGGTTGACCTTTATGGAAACTACAATGAATACTATTTTGAAAAGTCAACGTGGAAAAGATATATATATATGGACGAGCTATACTATCAGTATCATCAAAATTATACAAGGAACAATTTAATATATGGGAGTGCTCACAGAGGAAGGCAAAAGGTAGAGCGAGACTGATTACCAAATTATGAATTCAAAATTATGAAATCTTAAGGAAAATTAGTGAGCATAATCATTCAGCAAGAAAAAGTGAAATTGTAGCGAAAAAAGCACTATCTGATTTGAAAGACAAAGCTGGAACTAACGGATCATCTACTAGAGATTTAATTACTGTGCGTAGCATCAATAGATGCAACAGGTCGTGCGGAATTGCCTGCCCTACAAACTATTAGCCGGAATGGTCGTAGATGGAAACGAGATGACGATCTTCCATCAGTATCCACTGGCCGTAAAATTTTGTGATTCCAGATAAGTTTAAAACCTTGAAAAGGAGAAAAAAAAATATGACTCTGGAGTTGAAGATCCTTTGAGAGTACTGATATTTGCATCAAGTTCAGGAATTGAAGACTTGAGAAGATACAGAAACTGGACCAACAGATGGAACTTTTAAAGTTACACCTCCGAAGTTTCTACCAGCTTTATACCATCCATATACAACTTGGAGAAGCATTCCATTACATTTTTGCACTTTTACCAAAACAAATCCCAATGATTTATAATGAAGGTTTTCTTAAAAGTTCAGGAAAGTACTAGAAACTCCCTTGGCAGTCATGTCTGACTTTGAAAAAGCTGCAATAAATAGCATACAAACTGTTTTTCCAACAGCAACACAAACAGGTTGCTTTTTCATTTCTGCCAGTCTCTGTACAGAAAGGTTGTTGATCTAGGACTACGTTTATCATAATGATCATAATTTCAATATCGTTTACGTTCCATATCGGCACTTTATTTCTTCCGGCCGACGATGTTGAGTCCGGATATGAGGATATATTGGAAGCGTGGGATATAATATGAAGAATTTTGAATTATTTTGAGTTAACTTTCTGGGTATTGTAAGAGGGCGTTTTCACAGGCGAGGTGCACCTCCATTTTCGATTGCACTATGGAATGTTTCACAGAGTTCAAAATGACACGAATCGTACAAATAAGAGTGTAGATTTTAATAATGCATTTAGGAAAATAACCTAAATCATCCTGACATAAAAACTCATACATTGTCTGAAAAAGAAGAATTTGTCAAAACTAAAAGGGGCCAAATTGAGAGTGGGGAGGTTTTAAAACAGCGAGGAGGTCTTTAAAATTATCAATAAGAATATTGCCTTAATAGTCGGCAGTTTTGACGATGATGACAAAATTTTTTTACCTCAAAAAATTGCCCAAATCTTCATTGTTTTTAAAATAAATATATACGTTTTATTCTTACTCTATTTCAGTTTTATAAAAATGTGTTGTTATATTTCTTATTACCATGTTTGTCTATTTTGTACTTTAAATTGATTGTTGACGAGATTTGTATAGTGACAAGATTTTTCCCAAATTGATTTCAACAACATTAAACAATCTATAATTTTTTAAATAAAAGCCTTGCACATCTGTGTTTTTTTATTACATCCCAAGTAAAAAATTCTTCGGACGGGCAGTTGTCCTGACGGGCAGTTATCCTAACGGGCAGTTGTCCTGACGGGCAGTTGGCTGACGGGCAATGTCCGACAAAATTGTCCTAAAATATATATATATATATATATATCATCATCCTATATATATATATATATATATATATATAAATATATATATATATATTTATATATATATATATATATATATATATATAATATATATATATAATATTAAATATTGTCACTACTTTTCAAAATACACAGATATACGTGAACATCATAAACATTCGGAAAT